>NW_028289269.1:0-300000 GCF_059628265.1 Tinamus guttatus | reverse complement strand
TCCCCACCACAGGTCTGTGTGTGGAGCCCTGTGTGCACCAGGGGCAGGGGAGCAAAAAGTTCCTTCTGGGACTTCCTTTCACATGTGGCGGTGGGGATGCCCAAAGGGGAAAAAAACCCAGCCCCACCATGGGGCAGCTCTCAACTCTCCGGGTGCTGCACACAACATGTCCCCGCAGTGCCCAAGCCACAGGCAAAGGGAAGCTGTCACACCCCAGGGACACGGGGTCTGGAGATGCAGGGACAAACTCCCCAAGCCCCTGGGGGACACAGGGCCCCGCAGGGCTGGGACAGGCTCAGGGACCGCGTCACAGCGTCAGTGTCCCTGGAGGCGGCTGGTGCAGAAATGGGCTGCTGCCAGGAAGGGCCCCGTGCTGGGGACCACGGTGGAGGCTGCTCTGTCCCTCTGCTGTCTGCAGGGCCATCTGCCAGCTGCTCATGGTGACAATTTTGTGCCATGGGAGAAGAGGCCTTACAGCCTGACAAAACCCCACCGCTGCCCTTCCAACATCGCTGCTGCCCTGAGTGCCCACGGAGCCCTCCCCGGTCACACAGTCACACAGTGCTTGACGTTGGAAGGGACCTCTCCACATCATCAGTCCAAGCCGCCCCTGCACAAGCAGGGAACCCTACAGCGTGTTGCACAGGATCACACTCAGGAGGGTTTGGAAGATGTCTAAAGAAGGAGCCTGCATAACCTCGCTGAACACCCGCTTCCAGTGCTCCGTCACCCTAACAGGCAAAAAGCTCTTCCTCATATGCACATTGAAAGTGTGTTGCAATTTGTACACATTGAAACTGTGTTGCAATTTGCACCCTCTAGCCCTTGGGCTGTTGCTGGGCTCCACCAAGAAGAGTTTGGCCCTGTCCTTTTTACATCCTCGCCTCAGCTCCTTGTACCTCTTGATAAGTTTCCCTGTCACTCTTGTCTTCCCCAGGATAAACAGGCCCAGCTTGCTTACTCTTTCCTCATAAGATAGATGCTCCAGTTCCTTCATCATGCCTGCCACCAATTCCCCGTGCCACCAGCCCTGCGGCTGCTTGGGAGCCACCCAGAGCCCTCCGCGCACCTCTGGCGTCAGCCCCTTCCCAGCAGCTGCGCTCTGCCTCGCAGGGGCACTGCGGCATGCCAGCAAGCAAGCTTGGACAGCACCAAGATGCTCCTTTGGGCTGCAGCACTTTGGTGGCAGGGGTTGCACTGCTTGCTTTTGGAGGGTTTCCATCAATGGGAGGGCTACACCTGGCAGCACCTTGCCCAAAGGCACCTAGCGTGTCCTTTCCCAAAGGCTGGGAATTCACCTCTGTTAGGAAGTGACTCTTTTACCCCAGTGCTGGGCAGAGATGCAGCAGCTGCAGGTCCCTGCTGTGGCTGAGGGCACATTTGTGCCTGCTCTGCCCTCTGCAGCCCTAGGAAGCCGTGGCAGGGCAACCAGTGCAGATGCCGCACCAAGGCTGCTCTCAGCCACAGCACATGGCGCCTGCAAGGTGCGCGGCAGGACAAGAGAAGGAGCCCAGCAATGCACCTGGGGCTCCCAGGACACCACCAACTCGCAAGGGCTCTGCTGAGGACATGCACACCTGGCCCCGGGGCACAACTGCCCTTTGCGCTCATTATGCTACGGAGGAACACGTCTCAACCATGGAAAACAAAACTTTCTCTAGTTCGTGGGGCTGTAAGGGCAGGAGTGGAGCAGGGAAGAAAGAGCAAGGCGTTCAAGGCTGCTTGCAGGGGTGGAAGCAGAGCCCCAAGTGGAGCCCGGCCTCTGGGCAGGCAGCCGCCACCAGCACCATGGGGCTGCGTGAGGAGACCTCCTTGGCACCCAGCAAGCCCAAGGCCACGCACTGCTCTCTTTCACCAGGCTCAGCAGTGCCAGGGGGAGTCCAGCACACGCAGACCCTTCCTCACGGCAGCCCCCCTGGCCCCTGCCGCTGCACTCCTCCCCCCATGCAGCAGTGGAACATCCCGGAGGGGCAGTTATCGCCACGGGAACACGGATGCTTCCCAGGGCTGCGCCTCACAGTGGCCCCAGTGCTGGCCACGCAGCAGCAAGGCCAGGTGAGCAGCAGGGCCGCGCAGCACCAGGAGCCACCCGTGGTGCCCACAAGATGCAGGGGAGCTGCGGGGCTGCAGGGCAGCCTGCGCGATGCCTCCCAGGGGAGGCCACAAAGCCACCGCGCGACACTTGGTGCTCATGGCTGCAAATGTAAACAATTCCATTCTGTTGCAGACTCAGGACATTGAAAAAAAATGAATAAATGTGAAGTTGAAGAAATGGAATGGGAGAGCTCAGTGCAGGTACTGTGCGTGCAGGCAGAGGCTGCGCGGGGACGGCTGGCGCTTGGCTCTGCGAGAGCAGCCGCAGGGCTGGTGGCAGAGGTGGCAGGGAGCTCTGGCAGGCCTGGGTGCTGGGGCAGAGCTGTGCCAGGGCCAGGAGTGGCCTAGGCCTCGGGGGCTGCTGCCTGAGCCTGGCGCCCTGGCTCTGTGCACCGCCTGACCCGTGCACGCAGGGGACACGAGGCCCCGCACACAGAGCCAGCGCTGCCACCATGACCGTCCCCACAAGCTCTCCTGCTCTCTTCCAGAATTGGGGCACCCTCAATCATGTCGCCTGCAATGACGAGGAGCCCATGGAATGGGAGAGTTCAACCTGCACCCTCAAGGTATTGCCCATGCTGCCAGCTGTGCAGGGAAAACTGGGGCTCAACCTGGCCCCTTTCCACTTTCCTGCTTCCCGCTGTAAGAGGAACCGTGCGGCCAGAGCCACCCACCTCTGTGATCTGTCCTGCAAATGCTTCCTTCTCTCTTACAGGCTCCACATATGGATGGGGGGCTGTCAGGAAACGAGTCGGAGCCAATGGAGTGGCTCAGTTATGGTAGCAGCCAGGTACAGTCCTTGCAGCCACTGGAGGCCCTATCCTTCCTCTTCCCCACGCACCATCCCCACCAAGGTCTCCTGCTCTCTTCCAGATGATGGGGAACAATGGCCTGGTTGGCTGCAGTGCAGACGAGTCCATGGACTGGGAGAGCTCTGTGTGCAGCCCCCAGGTATGGCCCCTGCTGCCGGCTGCACGGGCAGAGCTGGGGCTGTGCCCGGCCCCTTGGCGCTGCTCCGCGCTGCCTTTGGGGAGCAGCCGCGCGGGAGCCTGGCCCAGGTGTGCGGGCGCTCTGGCGGGCTGCGGCGCCGGGGCAGAGCTGCACAGGGCGCAGGAGCGCCCAAGGCCTGGGCACCTGCTGCCTCAGCCCCTCTGCCAGCGTCTGGGCTGCGCTGGCCACACCAAGCCTCTGCCAGGGCACCAATGACGGCAGCGCTGCTGCCAAAGAGCCCGCGCAGCCGCCAAGGAGCCTCTGCTCCACGGGAGCCCCCGAGCCGCTCCTCGGCCCTGCTCACGCCTCCTTTTCCCTTGCAGGCCAAGCTCCCCTTCACCCTGGCTGCTGCTGGGAAGCGCTGGGCACGAGGACTCCGTCCCTAGACTATTGCATTTTTTTCTTTGTAGTGTCACAGTAGTTCTTAGATGTTGATATTGTTGATACTGTTTTTCATATTGTTGTTGTTACTGTTGTTGTTGTTGTAATTGTTATTGTTGTCGTTATTTTTGTTATTGTTATTCTTTGTTGTTGTTGTTTAAATATATATTCCTGTATCATTGTTCATATGTTGCGTATTTTTTCCAAGTGAGCTCAGGCACAAAAGGCATCCCCACCACAGGTCTGTGTGTGGAGCCCTGTGTGCACCAGGGGCAGGGGAGCAAAAAGTTCCTTCTGGGACTTCCTTTCACATGTGGCGGTGGGGATGCCCAAAGGGGAAAAAAACCCAGCCCCACCATGGGGCAGCTCTCAACTCTCCGGGTGCTGCACACAACATGTCCCCGCAGTGCCCAAGCCACAGGCAAAGGGAAGCTGTCACACCCCAGGGACACGGGGTCTGGAGATGCAGGGACAAACTCCCCAAGCCCCTGGGGGACACAGGGCCCCGCAGGGCTGGGACAGGCTCAGGGACCGCGTCACAGCGTCAGTGTCCCTGGAGGCGGCTGGTGCAGAAATGGGCTGCTGCCAGGAAGGGCCTCGTGCTGGGGACCACGGTGGAGGCTGCTCTGTCCCTCTGCTGTCTGCAGGGCCATCTGCCAGCTGCTCATGGTGACAATTTTGTGCCATGGGAGAAGAGGCCTTACAGCCTGACAAAACCCCACCGCTGCCCTTCCAACATCGCTGCTGCCCTGAGTGCCCACGGAGCCCTCCCCGGTCACACAGTCACACAGTGCTTGACGTTGGAAGGGACCTCTCCACATCATCAGTCCAAGCCGCCCCTGCACAAGCAGGGAACCCTACAGCGTGTTGCACAGGATCACACTCAGGAGGGTTTGGAAGATGTCTAAAGAAGGAGCCTGCATAACCTCGCTGAACACCCGCTTCCAGTGCTCCGTCACCCTAACAGGCAAAAAGCTCTTCCTCATATGCACATTGAAAGTGTGTTGCAATTTGTACACATTGAAACTGTGTTGCAATTTGCACCCTCTAGCCCTTGGGCTGTTGCTGGGCTCCACCAAGAAGAGTTTGGCCCTGTCCTTTTTACATCCTCGCCTCAGCTCCTTGTACCTCTTGATAAGTTTCCCTGTCACTCTTGTCTTCCCCAGGATAAACAGGCCCAGCTTGCTTACTCTTTCCTCATAACATAGATGCTCCAGTTCCTTCATCATGCCTGCCACCAATTCCCCGTGCCACCAGCCCTGCGGCTGCTTGGGAGCCACCCAGAGCCCTCCGCGCACCTCTGGCGTCAGCCCCTTCCCAGCAGCTGCGCTCTGCCTCGCAGGGGCACTGCGGCATGCCAGCAAGCAAGCTTGGCCAGCACCAAGATTCTCCTTTGGGCTGCAGCACTTTGGTGGCAGGGGTTGCACTGCTTGCTTTTGGAGGGTTTCCATCAATGGGAGGGCTACACCTGGCAGCACCTTGCCCAAAGGCACCTAGCGTGTCCTTTCCCAAAGGCTGGGAATTCACCTCTGTTAGGAAGTGACTCTTTTACCCCAGTGCTGGGCAGAGATGCAGCAGCTGCAGGTCCCTGCTGTGGCTGAGGGCACATTTGTGCCTGCTCTGCCCTCTGCAGCCCTAGGAAGCCGTGGCAGGGCAACCAGTGCAGATGCCGCACCAAGGCTGCTCTCAGCCACAGCACATGGCGCCTGCAAGGTGCGCGGCAGGACAAGAGAAGGAGCCCAGCAATGCACCTGGGGCTCCCAGGACACCACCAACTCGCAAGGGCTCTGCTGAGGACATGCACACCTGGCCCCGGGGCACAACTGCCCTTTGCGCTCATTATGCTACGGAGGAACACGTCTCAGCCATGGAAAACAAAACTTTCTCTAGTTCGTGGGGCTGTAAGGGCAGGAGTGGAGCAGGGAAGAAAGAGCAAGGCGTTCAAGGCTGCTTGCAGGGGTGGAAGCAGAGCCCCAAGTGGAGCCCGGCCTCTGGGCAGGCAGCCGCCAGCAGCACCATGGGGCTGCGTGAGGAGACCTCCTTGGCACCCAGCAAGCCCAAGGCCACGCACTGCTCTCTTTCGCCAGGCTCAGCAGTGCCAGGGGGAGTCCAGCACACGCAGACCCTTCCTCATGGCAGCCCCCCTGGCCCCTGTTGCTGCCCTCCTCCCCCCACGCAGCAGTGGAACATCCCGGAGGGGCAGTTATCGCCACGGGAACACGGATGCTTCCCAGGGCTGCGCCTCACAGTGGCCCCAGTGCTGGCCACACAGCAGCAAGGCCAGGTGAGCAGCAGGGCCGCGCAGCACCAGGGGCCACCCGTGGTGCCCACAAGATGCAGGGGAGCTGCGGGGCTGCAGGGCAGCCTGCGCGATGCCTCCCAGGGGAGGCCACAAAGCCACCACGCGACACTTGGTGCTCATGGCTGCAAATGTAAACAATTCCATTCTGTTGCAGACTCAGGAAAGTTAAAAAATGGATACATGTGAAGTCGAAGAAATGGAATGGGAGAGCTCAGTGCAGGTACTGTGCGTGCAGGCAGAGGCTGCGCGGGGACGGCTGGCGCTTGGCTCTGCGAGAGCAGCCGCAGGGCTGGTGGCAGAGGTGGCAGGGAGCTCTGGCAGGCCTGGGTGCTGGGGCAGAGCTGTGCCAGGGCCAGGAGTGGCCAAGGCCTCGGGGGCTGCTGCCTGAGCCTGGCGCCCTGGCTCTGTGCACCACCTGACCCGCGCACGCAGGGGACACGAGGCCCCGTGCACAGAGCCAGCACTGCCACCATGACCGTCCCCACAAGCTCTCCTGCTCTCTTCCAGAATTGGGGCACCCTCAATCATGTCGCCTGCAATGACGAGGAGCCCATGGAATGGGAGAGTTCAACCTGCACCCTCCAGGTATTGCCCATGCTGCCAGCTGTGCAGGGAAAACTGGGGCTCAACCTGGCCCCTTTCCACTTTCCTGCTTCCCGCTGCAAGAGGAACCGTGGGGCCAGAGCCCCCCACCTCTGTGATCTGTCCTGCAAATGCTTCCTTCTCTCTTACAGGCTCCACATATGGATGGGGCGCTGTCAGGGAACGAGTCGGAGCCAATGGAGTGGCTCAGTTATGGCAGCAGCCAGGTACAGTCATTGCAGCCACTGGACGCCCTATCCTTCCTCTTCCCCACGCACCATCCCCACCAAGGTCTCCTGCTCTCTTCCAGATGATGGGGAACAATGGCCTGGTTGGCTGCAGTGCAGACGAGTCCATGGACTGGGAGAGCTCTGTGTGCAGCCCCCAGGTATGGCCCCTGCTGCCGGCTGCACGGGCAGAGCTGGGGCTGTGCCCGGCCCCTTGGCGCTGCTCCGCGCTGCCTTTGGGGAGCAGCCGCGCGGGAGCCTGGCCCAGGTGTGCGGGCGCTCTGGCGGGCTGCGGCGCCGGGGCAGAGCTGCACAGGGCGCAGGAGCGCCCAAGGCCTGGGCACCTGCTGCCTCAGCCCCTCTGCCGGCCTCTGGGCTGCGCTGGCCACGCCAAGCCTCTGCCAGGGCACCAATGACGGCAGCGCTGCTGCCAAAGAGCCCGCGCAGCCGCCAAAGAGCCTCTGCTCCACGGGAGCCCCCGAGATGCTCCTCGGCCCTGCTCACGCCTCCTTTTCCCTTGCAGGCCAAGCTCCCCTTCACCCTGGCTGCTGCTGGGAAGCGCTGGGCACGAGGACTCCGTCCCTAGACTATTGCATTTTTTTCTTTGTAGTGTCACAGTAGTTCTTAGATGTTGATATTGTTGATACTGTTTTTCATATTGTTGTTGTTACTGTTGTTGTTGTTGTAATTGTTATTGTTGTCGTTATTTTTGTTATTGTTATTCTTTGTTGTTGTTGTTTAAATATATATTCCTGTATCATTGTTCATATGTTGCGTATTTTTTCCAAGTGAGCTCAGGCACAAAAGGCATCCCCACCACAGGTCTGTGTGTGGAGCCCTGTGTGCACCAGGGGCAGGGGAGCAAAAAGTTCCTTCTGGGACTTCCTTTCACATGTGGCGGTGGGGATGCCCAAAGGGGAAAAAAACCCAGCCCCACCATGGGGCAGCTCTCAACTCTCCGGGTGCTGCACACAACATGTCCCCGCAGTGCCCAAGCCACAGGCAAAGGGAAGCTGTCACACCCCAGGGACACGGGGTCTGGAGATGCAGGGACAAACTCCCCAAGCCCCTGGGGGACACAGGGCCCCGCAGGGCTGGGACAGGCTCAGGGACCGTGTCACAGGGTCAGTGTCCCTGGAGGCGGCTGGTGCAGAAATGGGCTGCTGCCAGGAAGGGCCCCGTGCTGGGGACCACGGTGGAGGCTGCTCTGTCCCTCTGCTGTCTGCAGGGCCATCTGCCAGCTGCTCATGGTGACAATTTTGTGCCATGGGAGAAGAGGCCTTACAGCCTGACAAAACCCCACCGCTGCCCTTCCAACATCGCTGCTGCCCTGAGTGCCCACGGAGCCCTCCCCGGTCACACAGTCACACAGTGCTTGACGTTGGAAGGGACCTCTCCACATCATCAGTCCAAGCCGCCCCTGCACAAGCAGGGAACCCTACAGCGTGTTGCACAGGATCACACTCAGGAGGGTTTGGAAGATGTCTAAAGAAGGAGCCTGCATAACCTCGCTGAACACCCGCTTCCAGTGCTCCGTCACCCTAACAGGCAAAAAGCTCTTCCTCATATGCACATTGAAAGTGTGTTGCAATTTGTACACATTGAAACTGTGTTGCAATTTGCACCCTCTAGCCCTTGGGCTGTTGCTGGGCTCCACCAAGAAGAGTTTGGCCCTGTCCTTTTTACATCCTCGCCTCAGCTCCTTGTACCTCTTGATAAGTTTCCCTGTCACTCTTGTCTTCCCCAGGATAAACAGGCCCAGCTTGCTTACTCTTTCCTCATAACATAGATGCTCCAGTTCCTTCATCATCTTTGTGGCAATAAGCTGGTCACTTTCTGCAAGTTCCACAGCCCTCTTGTCCTGTGGAGCCCACAATATTTCTGCCCATAAGAGTTCAGGTGTGGCCTGAGCAGAGCTGAGGAGAGGGGCACGATCAGCCCCCTCCATCTGCTGCCAACACTCCTCCTCATGCAGGCCAGCATCCCTCTGGCCATCCTTGACACAAGGGCACATTGCTGCCTCCTGCTTGACCTGTTGTCAAGCAGACCTCCCAAACCCCTCTCCACAGAGCTGCTTTCCAGCAGCTCCACCCCTAATCTGTACTGGAGCCTCAAGCTATTTCCTCCCCCAGTGCAGGACCCTGCACTTGCCTTTCTTCAGTCTCAGGAGGTTCCTCTCTGCCCAACTCTCCTGCCTCTGCAGCTCCCTCTCAAAGGCAGCGCAGCTCTCAGGAGTGTCGGCCACTGCGGCCAGCTTTGTCTCATGTGCACACTTGCTGAGAGGGCACTCTGTCACCTCCTGCAAGGCACTGAGCAAATAGGTGAATAGCACCGGACCCAGTACTGACCCCCTGGGGAACACCACTAGCCACAGGCCTCCAACTAGACTCAGCACCGATTAGAACAACCCTCTGAGCTCTGCAATCCGCACACTGGATGTGTTCTCCAGCCACACACTGTCCACTCATCTGAAGCACACCTGCTGATCTTCCCGAGGAGGGTTAGGGGCAACCATGGGAATGAGCAGCTTCCTTTAAAGCCCTGCTTTTCCATGCCTGTATTCCTGCCTGCTCAGATATCAGCAGCTCCTCCAGCACTGGGGAGATCTCCTGCTCCGTCCACCTTACCTTGATCTGAGGGCTGGCAACTCAGCTCCTTTAGCAAGCTCCGCTCAGATTTGGACATGCGTGCACAGACCTTTGTCAGTGATGCTCTGGAAAGTCTGCAGAAGGATTTGGAACAGCAACATCCACTCTTCCAAGGCAAGAGCCTTACAAAACAGCTCAGCAGAAAGCACTGTGGAGAGGGTGCTAGTGCAGCAGCCGGGAGAGCAGCCTGGCCGGCCTCTGACTGCAGCAGCTTCAGCAGAGAACTGTGCAAGTCGGGTGGCAAAAGAGCCCATCCCCAGGGAAGGGAGCAATGCGAGGCAGGACAATGGAAGGCCAGAAGGAAGGACAACTCCTCTGGGAGAATCCAAGCTGAGTAAGTCAAGAACAAAGCTCCCATCTATCATCCTGCCAGGAACTCTCAGACTTTCAGAGCATGGAGAGTAGGTGAAGAAGCAGCAGGGGAAGATTCAGCTCACCTGTTCCTATCCATGCGGCAAAGATCTGAGTAAGATGGGCAGGGCACACCCGAAGGCGTGCAGGAGCCCCTCCATTCACCCCAACCACCTGCAGACAGACCTTGTACTGCAGTGTTGAAAAATGACTCTGAATGGAGGCCGTGGAGCAGGAGAGACCCCTTCCCTTCAGGAGTCAGCAGGATTCCAGGCAGCCTGTCCCTTCAAGCAGCTGCAAAGCACCTTCCCAGAGAGGACTGTCCAAGTGGACCCTGGTGGCCCAGCCATGAGGCAGACGAGCCGCAGCTTCTGTGCAAGCAGCCTGCGTGGGGCAAGGGCTTCCCAGCACCTTTCCTGCCGACGGGGGCACTGCGCACGCCTGGGCTCTGCAGGCGTCACGCGCGCAGGCAAGGGGGCTCCCAGCACTTGCCCTCACAGCCACGGGGCTGAGCTCGCTGCCCAGCCCTCTGCTCGTGCCTCCCTGCAGGGAACACTGCTCTGCTTCGCACTTCCCCTCCAGCATTCCCAGGGCAGCAGACAAATGCCTGCCACCAATTCCCCGTGCCACCAGCCCTGCGGCTGCTTGGGAGCCACCCAGAGCCCTCCGCGCACCTCTGGCGTCAGCCCCTTCCCAGCAGCTGCGCTCTGCCTCGCAGGGGCACTGCGGCATGCCAGCAAGCAAGCTTGGCCAGCACCAAGATTCTCCTTTGGGCTGCAGCACTTTGGTGGCAGGGGTTGCACTGCTTGCTTTTGGAGGGTTTCCATCAATGGGAGGGCTACACCTGGCAGCACCTTGCCCAAAGGCACCTAGCGTGTCCTTTCCCAAAGGCTGGGAATTCACCTCTGTTAGGAAGTGACTCTTTTACCCCAGTGCTGGGCAGAGATGCAGCAGATGCAGGTCCCTGCTGTGGCTGAGGGCACATTTGTGCCTGCTCTGCCCTCTGCAGCCCTAGGAAGCCGTGGCAGGGCAACCAGTGCAGATGCCGCACCAAGGCTGCTCTCAGCCACAGCACATGGCGCCTGCAAGGTGCGCGGCAGGACAAGAGAAGAAGCCCAGCAGCGCACCTGGGGCTCCCAGGACACCACCAACTCGCAAGGGCTCTGCTGGGGACATGCACACCTGGCCCCGGGGCACAACGGCCCTTTGCGCTCATTGCGCTACCAAGGAACACGTCTCAACCATGGAAAACAAAACTTTCTCTAGTTTGTGGGGCTGTAAGGGCAGGAGTGGTGCAGGGAAGAAAGAGCAAGGTGTTCAAGGCTGCTTGCAGGGGTGGAAGCAGAACCCCAAGTGGAGCCTGGCCTCTGGGCAGGCAGCCGCCAGCAGCACCATGGGGCTGCGTGAGGAGACCTCCTTGGCACCCAGCAAGCCCAAGGCCACGCACTGCTCTCTTTCGCCAGGCTCAGCAGTGCCAGGGGGAGTCCAGCACACGCAGACCCTTCCTCACGGCAGCCCCCCTGGCCCCTGCCGCTGCCCTCCTCCCCCCACGCAGCAGTGGAACATCCCGGAGGGGCAGTTATCGCCACGGGAACACGGATGCTTCCCAGGGCTGCGCCTCACAGTGGCCCCAGTGCTGGCCACGCAGCAGCAAGGCCAGGTGAGCAGCAGGGCCGCGCAGCACCAGGAGCCACCCGTGGTGCCCACAAGATGCAGGGGAGCTGCGGGGCTGCAGGGCAGCCTGCGCGATGCCTCCCAGGGGAGGCCACAAAGCCACCGCGCGACACTTGGTGCTCATGGCTGCAAACGTAAACAATTCCATTCTGTTCCAGACTCAGGACATTGAAAAAAATGAATAAATGTGAAGTTGAAGAAATGGAATGGGAGAGCTCAGTGCAGGTACTGTGCGTGCAGGCAGAGGCTGCGCGGGGACGGCTGGCGCTTGGCTCTGCGAGAGCAGCCGCAGGGCTGGTGGCAGAGGTGGCAGGGAGCTCTGGCAGGCCTGGGTGCTGGGGCAGAGCTGTGCCAGGGCCAGGAGTGGCCAAGGCCTCGGGGGCTGCTGCCTGAGCCTGGCGCCCTGGCTCTGTGCACCGCCTGCCCCGCGCACGCAGGGGACACGAGGCCCCGTGCACAGAGCCAGCGCTGCCACCATGACCGTCCCCACAAGCTCTCCTGCTCTCTTCCAGAGTTGGGGCACCCTCAATCGTGTCGGCTGCAATGACGAGGAGCCCATGGAATGGGAGAGTTCAACCTGCAGGCTCCAGGTATTGCCCGTGCTGCCAGCTGTGCAGGGAAAACTGGGGCTCAGCCTGGCCCCTTTCCACTTTCCTGCTTCCCGCTGTAAGAGGAACCGTGGGGCCAGAGCCACCCACCTCTGTGATCTGTCCTGCAAATGCTTCCTTCTCTCTTACAGGCTCCACATATGGATGGGGGGCTGTCAGGAAACGAGTCGGAGCCAATGGAGTGGCTCAGTTATGGTAGCAGCCAGGTACAGTCCTTGTAGCCACTGGAGGCCCTATCCTTCCTCTTCCCCACGCACCATCCCCACCAAGGTCTCGAGCTCTCTTCCAGATGATGGGGAACAATGGCCTGGTTGGCTGCAGTGCAGACGAGTCCATGGACTGGGAGAGCTCTGTGTGCAGCCCCCAGGTATGGCCCCTGCTGCCGGCTGCACGGGCAGAGCTGGGGCTGTGCCCGGCCCCTTGGCGCTGCTCCGCGCTGCCTTTGGGGAGCAGCCGCGCGGGAGCCTGGCCCAGGTGTGCGGGCGCTCTGGCGGGCTGCGGCGCCGGGGCAGAGCTGCACAGGGCGCAGGAGCGCCCAAGGCCTGGGCACCTGCTGCCTCAGCCCCTCTGCCAGCGTCTGGGCTGCGCTGGCCACACCAAGCCTCTGCCAGGGCACCAATGACGGCAGCGCTGCTGCCAAAGAGCCCGCGCAGCCGCCAAAGAGCCTCTGCTCCACGGGAGCCCCCGAGATGCTCCTCGGCCCTGCTCACGCCTCCTTTTCCCTTGCAGGCCAAGCTCCCCTTCACCCTGGCTGCTGCTGGGAAGCGCTGGGCACGAGGACTCCGTCCCTAGACTATTGCATTTTTTTCTTTGTAGTGTCACAGTAGTTCTTAGATGTTGATATTGTTGATACTGTTTTTCATATTGTTGTTGTTACTGTTGTTGTTGTTGTAATTGTTATTGTTGTCGTTATTTTTGTTATTGTTATTCTTTTTTGTTGTTGTTTAAATATATATTCCTGTATCATTGTTCATATGTTGCGCATTTTTTCCAAGTGAGCTCAGGCACAAAAGGCATCCCCACCACAGGTCTGTGTGTGGAGCCCTGTGTGCACCAGGGGCAGGGGAGCAAAAAGTTCCTTCTGGGACTTCCTTTCACATGTGGCGGTGGGGATGCCCAAAGGGGAAAAAAACCCAGCCCCACCATGGGGCAGCTCTCAACTCTCCGGGTGCTGCACACAACATGTCCCCGCAGTGCCCAAGCCACAGGCAAAGGGAAGCTGTCACACCCCAGGGACACGGGGTCTGGAGATGCAGGGACAAACTCCCCAAGCCCCTGGGGGACACAGGGCCCCGCAGGGCTGGGACAGGCTCAGGGACCGTGTCACAGGGTCAGTGTCCCTGGAGGCGGCTGGTGCAGAAATGGGCTGCTGCCAGGAAGGGCCCCGTGCTGGGGACCATGGTGGAGGCTGCTCTGTCCCTCTGCTGTCTGCAGGGCCATCTGCCAGCTGCTCATGGTGACAATTTTGTGCCATGGGAGAAGAGGCCTTACAGCCTGACAAAACCCCACCGCTGCCCTTCCAACATCGCTGCTGCCCTGAGTGCCCACGGAGCCCTCCCCGGTCACACAGTCACACAGTGCTTGACGTTGGAAGGGACCTCTCCACATCATCAGTCCAAGCCGCCCCTGCACAAGCAGGGAACCCTACAGCGTGTTGCACAGGATCACACTCAGGAGGGTTTGGAAGATGTCTAAAGAAGGAGCCTGCATAACCTCGCTGAACACCCGCTTCCAGTGCTCCGTCACCCTAACAGGCAAAAAGCTCTTCCTCATATGCACATTGAAAGTGTGTTGCAATTTGTACACGTTGAAACTGTGTTGCAATTTGCACCCTCTAGCCCTTGGGCTGTTGCTGGGCTCCACCAAGAAGAGTTTGGCCCTGTCCTTTTTACATCCTCGCCTCAGCTCCTTGTACCTCTTGATAAGTTTCCCTGTCACTCTTGTCTTCCCCAGGATAAACAGGCCCAGCTTGCTTACTCTTTCCTCATAACATAGATGCTCCAGTTCCTTCATCATCTTTGTGGCAATAAGCTGGTCACTTTCTGCAAGTTCCACAGCCCTCTTGTCCTGTGGAGCCCACAATATTTCTGCCCATAAGAGTTCAGGTGTGGCCTGAGCAGAGCTGAGGAGAGGGGCACGATCAGCCCCCTCCATCTGCTGCCAACACTCCTCCTCATGCAGGCCAGCATCCCTCTGGCCATCCTTGACACAAGGGCACATTGCTGCCTCCTGCTTGACCTGTTGTCAAGCAGACCTCCCAAACCCCTCTCCACAGAGCTGCTTTCCAGCAGCTCCACCCCTAATCTGTACTGGAGCCTCAAGCTATTTCCTCCCCCAGTGCAGGACCCTGCACTTGCCTTTCTTCAGTCTCAGGAGGTTCCTCTCTGCCCAACTCTCCTGCCTCTGCAGCTCCCTCTCAAAGGCAGCGCAGCTCTCAGGAGTGTCGGCCACTGCGGCCAGCTTTGTCTCATGTGCACACTTGCTGAGAGGGCACTCTGTCACCTCCTGCAAGGCACTGAGCAAATAGGTGAATAGCACCGGACCCAGTACTGACCCCCTGGGGGACACCACTAGCCACAGGCCTCCAACTAGACTCAGCACCGATTAGAACAACCCTCTGAGCTCTGCAATCCGCACACTGGATGTGTTCTCCAGCCACACACTGTCCACTCATCTGAAGCACACTTGCTGATCTTCCCGAGGAGGGTTAGGGGCAACCATGGGAATGAGCAGCTTCCTTTAAAGCCCTGCTTTTCCATGCCTGTATTCCTGCCTGCTCAGATAGCAGCAGCTCCTCCAGCACTGGGGAGATCTCCTGCTCCGTCCACCTTACCTTGATCTGAGGGCTGGCAACTCAGCTCCTTTAGCAAGCTCCGCTCAGATTTGGACATGCGTGCACAGACCTTTGTCAGTGATGCTCTGGAAAGTCTGCAGAAGGATTTGGAACAGCAACATCCACTCTTCCAAGGCAAGAGCCTTACAAAACAGCTCAGCAGAAAGCACTGTGGAGAGGGTGCTAGTGCAGCAGCCGGGAGAGCAGCCTGGCCGGCCTCTGACTGCAGCAGCTTCAGCAGAGAACTGTGCAAGTCGGGTGGCAAAAGAGCCCATCCCCAGGGAAGGGAGCAATGCGAGGCAGGACAATGGAAGGCCAGAAGGAAGGACAACTCCTCTGGGAGAATCCAAGCTGAGTAAGTCAAGAACAAAGCTCCCATCTATCATCCTGCCAGGAACTCTCAGACTTTCAGAGCATGGAGAGTAGGTGAAGAAGCAGCAGGGGAAGATTCAGCTCACCTGTTCCTATCCATGCGGCAAAGATCTGAGTAAGATGGGCAGGGCACACCCGAAGGCGTGCAGGAGCCCCTCCATTCACCCCAACCACCTGCAGACAGACCTTGTACTGCAGTGTTGAAAAATTACTCTGAATGGAGGCCGTGGAGCAGGAGAGACCCCTTCCCTTCAGGAGTCAGCAGGATTCCAGGCAGCCTGTCCCTTCAAGCAGCTGCAAAGCACCTTCCCAGAGAGGACTGTCCAAGTGGACCCTGGTGGCCCAGCCATGAGGCAGACGAGCCGCAGCTTCTGTGCAAGCAGCCTGCGTGGGGCAAGGGCTTCCCAGCACCTTTCCTGCCGACGGGGGCACTGCGCACGCCTGGGCTCTGCAGGCGTCACGCGCGCAGGCAAGGGGGCTCCCAGCACTTGCCCTCACAGCCACGGGGCTGAGCTCGCTGCCCAGCCCTCTGCTCGTGCCTCCCTGCAGGGAACACTGCTCTGCTTCGCACTTCCCCTCCAGCATTCCCAGGGCAGCAGACAAATGCCTGCCACCAATTCCCCGTGCCACCAGCCCTGCGGCTGCTTGGGAGCCACCCAGAGCCCTCCGCGCACCTCTGGCGTCAGCCCCTTCCCAGCAGCTGCGCTCTGCCTCGCAGGGGCACTGCGGCATGCCAGCAAGCAAGCTTGGCCAGCACCAAGATGCTCCTTTGGGCTGCAGCACTTTGGTGGCAGGGGTTGCACTGCTTGCTTTTGGAGGGTTTCCATCAATGGGAGGGCTACACCTGGCAGCACCTTGCCCAAAGGCACCTAGCGTGTCCTTTCCCAAAGGCTGAGAATTCACCTCTGTTAGGAAGTGACTCTTTTACCCCAGTGCTGGGCAGAGATGCAGCAGATGCAGGTCCCTGCTGCGGCTGAGGGCACATTTGTGCCTGCTCTGCCCTCTGCAGCCCTAGGAAGCCGTGGCAGGGCAACCAGTGCAGATGCCGCACCAAGGCTGCTCTCAGCCACAGCACATGGCGCCTGCAAGGTGCGCGGCAGGACAAGAGAAGAAGCCCAGCAGCGCACCTGGGGCTCCCAGGACACCACCAACTCGCAAGGGCTCTGCTGAGGACATGCACACCTGGCCCCGGGGCACAACGGCCCTTTGCGCTCATTGCGCTACCAAGGAACACGTCTCAACCATGGAAAACAAAACTTTCTCTAGTTCGTGGGGCTGTAAGGGCAGGAGTGGTGCAGGGAAGAAAGAGCAAGGTGTTCAAGGCTGCTTGCAGGGGTGGAAGCAGAGCCCCAAGTGGAGCCTGGCCTCTGGGCAGGCAGCCGCCAGCAGCACCATGGGGCTGCGTGAGGAGACCTCCTTGGCACCCAGCAAGCCCAAGGCCACGCACTGCTCTCTTTCGCCAGGCTCAGCAGTGCCAGGGGGAGTCCAGCACACGCAGACCCTTCCTCACGGCAGCCCCCCTGGCCCCTGTTGCTGCACTCCTCCCCCCACGCAGCAGTGGAACATCCCGGAGGGGCAGTTATCGCCACGGGAACACGGATGCTTCCCAGGGCTGCGCCTCACAGTGGCCCCAGTGCTAGCCACGCAGCAGCAAGGCCAGGTGAGCAGCAGGGCCGCGCAGCACCAGGAGCCACCCGTGGTGCCCACAAGATGCAGGGGAGCTGCGGGGCTGCAGGGCAGCCTGCGCGATGCCTCCCAGGGGAGGCCACAAAGCCACCGCGCGACACTTGGTGCTCATGGCTGCAAATGTAAACAATTCCATTCTGTTGCAGACTCAGGACATTGAAAAAAATGAATAAATGTGAAGTTGAAGAAATGGAATGGGAGAGCTCAGTGCAGGTACTGTGCGTGCAGGCAGAGGCTGCGCGGGGACGGCTGGCGCTTGGCTCTGCGAGAGCAGCCGCAGGGCTGGTGGCAGAGGTGGCAGGGAGCTCTGGCAGGCCTGGGTGCTGGGGCAGAGCTGTGCCAGGGCCAGGAGTGGCCAAGGCCTCGGGGGCTGCTGCCTGAGCCTGGCGCCCTGGCTCTGTGCACCGCCTGACCCGTGCACGCAGGGGACACGAGGCCCCGCGCACAGAGCCAGCGCTGCCACCATGACCGTCCCCACAAGCTCTCCTGCTCTCTTCCAGAATTGGGGCACCCTCAATCATGTCGCCTGCAATGACGAGGAGCCCATGGAATGGGAGAGTTCAACCTGCACCCTCCAGGTATTGCCCATGCTGCCAGCTGTGCAGGGAAAACTGGGGCTCAACCTGGCCCCTTTCCACTTTCCTGCTTCCCGCTGCAAGAGGAACCGTGGGGCCAGAGCCCCCCACCTCTGTGATCTGTCCTGCAAATGCTTCCTTCTCTCTTACAGGCTCCACATATGGATGGGGCGCTGTCAGGGAACGAGTCGGAGCCAATGGAGTGGCTCAGTTATGGCAGCAGCCAGGTACAGTCATTGCAGCCACTGGACGCCCTATCCTTCCTCTTCCCCACGCACCATCCCCACCAAGGTCTCCTGCTCTCTTCCAGATGATGGGGAACAATGGCCTGGTTGGCTGCAGTGCAGACGAGTCCATGGACTGGGAGAGCTCTGTGTGCAGCCCCCAGGTATGGCCCCTGCTGCCGGCTGCACGGGCAGAGCTGGGGCTGTGCCCGGCCCCTTGGCGCTGCTCCGCGCTGCCTTTGGGGAGCAGCCGCGCGGGAGCCTGGCCCAGGTGTGCGGGCGCTCTGGCGGGCTGCGGCGCCGGGGCAGAGCTGCACAGGGCGCAGGAGCGCCCAAGGCCTGGGCACCTGCTGCCTCAGCCCCTCTGCCAGCGTCTGGGCTGCGCTGGCCACGCCAAGCCTCTGCCAGGGCACCAATGACGGCAGCGCTGCTGCCAAAGAGCCCGCGCAGCCGCCAAAGAGCCTCTGCTCCACGGGAGCCCCCGAGATGCTCCTCGGCCCTGCTCACGCCTCCTTTTCCCTTGCAGGCCAAGCTCCCCTTCACCCTGGCTGCTGCTGGGAAGCGCTGGGCACGAGGACTCCGTCCCTAGACTATTGCATTTTTTTCTTTGTAGTGTCACAGTAGTTCTTAGATGTTGATATTGTTGATACTGTTTTTCATATTGTTGTTGTTACTGTTGTTGTTGTTGTAATTGTTATTGTTGTCGTTATTTTTGTTATTGTTATTCTTTTTTGTTGTTGTTTAAATATATATTCCTGTATCATTGTTCATATGTTGCGTATTTTTTCCAAGTGAGCTCAGGCACAAAAGGCATCCCCACCACAGGTCTGTGTGTGGAGCCCTGTGTGCACCAGGGGCAGGGGAGCAAAAAGTTCCTTCTGGGACTTCCTTTCACATGTGGCGGTGGGGATGCCCAAAGGGGAAAAAAACCCAGCCCCACCATGGGGCAGCTCTCAACTCTCCGGGTGCTGCACACAACATGTCCCCGCAGTGCCCAAGCCACAGGCAAAGGGAAGCTGTCACACCCCAGGGACACGGGGTCTGGAGATGCAGGGACAAACTCCCCAAGCCCCTGGGGGACACAGGGCCCCGCAGGGCTGGGACAGGCTCAGGGACCGCGTCACAGGGTCAGTGTCCCTGGAGGCGGCTGGTGCAGAAATGGGCTGCTGCCAGGAAGGGCCCCGTGCTGGGGACCACGGTGGAGGCTGCTCTGTCCCTCTGTTGTCTGCAGGGCCATCTGCCAGCTGCTCATGGTGACAATTTTGTGCCATGGGAGAAGAGGCCTTACAGCCTGACAAAACCCCACCGCTGCCCTTCCAACATCGCTGCTGCCCTGAGTGCCCACGGAGCCCTCCCCGGTCACACAGTCACACAGTGCTTGACGTTGGAAGGGACCTCTCCACATCATCAGTCCAAGCCGCCCCTGCACAAGCAGGGAACCCTACAGCGTGTTGCACAGGATCACACTCAGGAGGGTTTGGAAGATGTCTAAAGAAGGAGCCTGCATAACCTCGCTGAACACCCGCTTCCAGTGCTCCGTCACCCTAACAGGCAAAAAGCTCTTCCTCATATGCACATTGAAAGTGTGTTGCAATTTGTACACATTGAAACTGTGTTGCAATTTGCACCCTCTAGCCCTTGGGCTGTTGCTGGGCTCCACCAAGAAGAGTTTGGCCCTGTCCTTTTTACATCCTCGCCTCAGCTCCTTGTACCTCTTGATAAGTTTCCCTGTCACTCTTGTCTTCCCCAGGATAAACAGGCCCAGCTTGCTTACTCTTTCCTCATAACATAGATGCTCCAGTTCCTTCATCATCTTTGTGGCAATAAGCTGGTCACTTTCTGCAAGTTCCACAGCCCTCTTGTCCTGTGGAGCCCACAATATTTCTGCCCATAAGAGTTCAGGTGTGGCCTGAGCAGAGCTGAGGAGAGGGGCACGATCAGCCCCCTCCATCTGCTGCCAACACTCCTCCTCATGCAGGCCAGCATCCCTCTGGCCATCCTTGACACAAGGGCACATTGCTGCCTCCTGCTTGACCTGTTGTCAAGCAGACCTCCCAAACCCCTCTCCACAGAGCTGCTTTCCAGCAGCTCCACCCCTAATCTGTACTGGAGCCTCAAGCTATTTCCTCCCCCAGTGCAGGACCCTGCACTTGCCTTTCTTCAGTCTCAGGAGGTTCCTCTCTGCCCAACTCTCCTGCCTCTGCAGCTCCCTCTCAAAGGCAGCGCAGCTCTCAGGAGTGTCGGCCACTGCGGCCAGCTTTGTCTCATGTGCACACTTGCTGAGAGGGCACTCTGTCACCTCCTGCAAGGCACTGAGCAAATAGGTGAATAGCACCGGACCCAGTACTGACCCCCTGGGGGACACCACTAGCCACAGGCCTCCAACTAGACTCAGCACCGATTAGAACAACCCTCTGAGCTCTGCAATCCGCACACTGGATGTGTTCTCCAGCCACACACTGTCCACTCATCTGAAGCACACTTGCTGATCTTCCCGAGGAGGGTTAGGGGCAACCATGGGAATGAGCAGCTTCCTTTAAAGCCCTGCTTTTCCATGCCTGTATTCCTGCCTGCTCAGATAGCAGCAGCTCCTCCAGCACTGGGGAGATCTCCTGCTCCGTCCACCTTACCTTGATCTGAGGGCTGGCAACTCAGCTCCTTTAGCAAGCTCCGCTCAGATTTGGACATGCGTGCACAGACCTTTGTCAGTGATGCTCTGGAAAGTCTGCAGAAGGATTTGGAACAGCAACATCCACTCTTCCAAGGCAAGAGCCTTACAAAACAGCTCAGCAGAAAGCACTGTGGAGAGGGTGCTAGTGCAGCAGCCGGGAGAGCAGCCTGGCCGGCCTCTGACTGCAGCAGCTTCAGCAGAGAACTGTGCAAGTCGGGTGGCAAAAGAGCCCATCCCCAGGGAAGGGAGCAATGCGAGGCAGGACAATGGAAGGCCAGAAGGAAGGACAACTCCTCTGGGAGAATCCAAGCTGAGTAAGTCAAGAACAAAGCTCCCATCTATCATCCTGCCAGGAACTCTCAGACTTTCAGAGCATGGAGAGTAGGTGAAGAAGCAGCAGGGGAAGATTCAGCTCACCTGTTCCTATCCATGCGGCAAAGATCTGAGTAAGATGGGCAGGGCACACCCGAAGGCGTGCAGGAGCCCCTCCATTCACCCCAACCACCTGCAGACAGACCTTGTACTGCAGTGTTGAAAAATTACTCTGAATGGAGGCCGTGGAGCAGGAGAGACCCCTTCCCTTCAGGAGTCAGCAGGATTCCAGGCAGCCTGTCCCTTCAAGCAGCTGCAAAGCACCTTCCCAGAGAGGACTGTCCAAGTGGACCCTGGTGGCCCAGCCATGAGGCAGACGAGCCGCAGCTTCTGTGCAAGCAGCCTGCGTGGGGCAAGGGCTTCCCAGCACCTTTCCTGCCGACGGGGGCACTGCGCACGCCTGGGCTCTGCAGGCGTCACGCGCGCAGGCAAGGGGGCTCCCAGCACTTGCCCTCACAGCCACGGGGCTGAGCTCGCTGCCCAGCCCTCTGCTCGTGCCTCCCTGCAGGGAACACTGCTCTGCTTCGCACTTCCCCTCCAGCATTCCCAGGGCAGCAGACAAATGCCTGCCACCAATTCCCCGTGCCACCAGCCCTGCGGCTGCTTGGGAGCCACCCAGAGCCCTCCGCGCACCTCTGGCGTCAGCCCCTTCCCAGCAGCTGCGCTCTGCCTCGCAGGGGCACTGCGGCATGCCAGCAAGCAAGCTTGGCCAGCACCAAGATTCTCCTTTGGGCTGCAGCACTTTGGTGGCAGGGGTTGCACTGCTTGCTTTTGGAGGGTTTCCATCAATGGGAGGGCTACACCTGGCAGCACCTTGCCCAAAGGCACCTAGCGTGTCCTTTCCCAAAGGCTGGGAATTCACCTCTGTTAGGAAGTGACTCTTTTACCCCAGTGCTGGGCAGAGATGCAGCAGATGCAGGTCCCTGCTGCGGCTGAGGGCACATTTGTGCCTGCTCTGCCCTCTGCAGCCCTAGGAAGCCGTGGCAGGGCAACCAGTGCAGATGCCGCACCAAGGCTGCTCTCAGCCACAGCACATGGCGCCTGCAAGGTGCGCGGCAGGACAAGAGAAGGAGCCCAGCAGCGCACCTGGGGCTCCCAGGACACCACCAACTCACAAGGGCTCTGCTGAGGACATGCACACCTGGCCCCGGGACACCACGGCCCTTTGCGCTCATTGCGCTACCAAGGAACACGTCTCAACCATGGAAAACAAAACTTTCTCTAGTTCGTGGGGCTGTAAGGGCAGGAGTGGAGCAGGGAAGAAAGAGCAAGGCGTTCAAGGCTGCTTGCAGGGGTGGAAGCAGAGCCCCAAGTGGAGCCCGGCCTCTGGGCAGGCAGCCGCCAGCAGCACCATGGGGCTGCGTGAGGAGACCTCCTTGGCACCCAGCAAGCCCAAGGCCACGCACTGCTCTCTTTCGCCAGGCTCAGCAGTGCCAGGGGGAGTCCAGCACACGCAGACCCTTCCTCATGGCAGCCCCCCTGGCCCCTGTTGCTGCCCTCCTCCCCCCACGCAGCAGTGGAACATCCCAGAGGGGCAGTTATCGCCACGGGAACACGGATGCTTCCCAGGGCTGCGCCTCACAGTGGCCCCAGTGCTGGCCACACAGCAGCAAGGCCAGGTGAGCAGCAGGGCCGCGCAGCACCAGGGGCCACCCGTGGTGCCCACAAGATGCAGGGGAGCTGCGGGGCTGCAGGGCAGCCTGCGCGATGCCTCCCAGGGGAGGCCACAAAGCCACCACGCGACACTTGGTGCTCATGGCTGCAAATGTAAACAATTCCATTCTGTTGCAGACTCAGGAAAGTTAAAAAATGGATACATGTGAAGTCGAAGAAATGGAATGGGAGAGCTCAGTGCAGGTACTGTGCGTGCAGGCAGAGGCTGCGCGGGGACGGCTGGCGCTTGGCTCTGCGAGAGCAGCCGCAGGGCTGGTGGCAGAGGTGGCAGGGAGCTCTGGCAGGCCTGGGTGCTGGGGCAGAGCTGTGCCAGGGCCAGGAGTGGCCTAGGCCTCGGGGGCTGCTGCCTGAGCCTGGCGCCCTGGCTCTGTGCACCGCCTGACCCGTGCACGCAGGGGACACGAGGCCCCGCACACAGAGCCAGCGCTGCCACCATGACCGTCCCCACAAGCTCTCCTGCTCTCTTCCAGAATTGGGGCACCCTCAATCATGTCGGCTGCAATGACGAGGAGCCCATGGAATGGGAGAGTTCAACCTGCACCCTCCAGGTATTGCCCATGCTGCCAGCTGTGCAGGGAAAACTGGGGCTCAACCTGGCCCCTTTCCACTTTCCTGCTTCCCGCTGCAAGAGGAACCGTGGGGCCAGAGCCCCCCACCTCTGTGATCTGTCCTGCAAATGCTTCCTTCTCTCTTACAGGCTCCACATATGGATGGGGCGCTGTCAGGGAACGAGTCGGAGCCAATGGAGTGGCTCAGTTATGGCAGCAGCCAGGTACAGTCATTGCAGCCACTGGACGCCCTATCCTTCCTCTTCCCCATGCACCATCCCCACCAAGGTCTCCTGCTCTCTTCCAGATGATGGGGAACAATGGCCTGGTTGGCTGCAGTGCAGACGAGTCCATGGACTGGGAGAGCTCTGTGTGCAGCCCCCAGGTATGGCCCCTGCTGCCGGCTGCACGGGCAGAGCTGGGGCTGTGCCCGGCCCCTTGGCGCTGCTCCGCGCTGCCTTTGGGGAGCAGCCGCGCGGGAGCCTGGCCCAGGTGTGCGGGCGCTCTGGCGGGCTGCGGCGCCGGGGCAGAGCTGCACAGGGCGCAGGAGCGCCCAAGGCCTGGGCACCTGCTGCCTCAGCCCCTCTGCCAGCGTCTGGGCTGCGCTGGCCACGCCAAGCCTCTGCCAGGGCACCAATGACGGCAGCGCTGCTGCCAAAGAGCCCGCGCAGCCGCCAAAGAGCCTCTGCTCCACGGGAGCCCCCGAGATGCTCCTCGGCCCTGCTCACGCCTCCTTTTCCCTTGCAGGCCAAGCTCCCCTTCACCCTGGCTGCTGCTGGGAAGCGCTGGGCACGAGGACTCCATCCCTAGACTATTGCATTTTTTTCTTTGTAGTGTCACAGTAGTTCTTAGATGTTGATATTGTTGATACTGTTTTTCATATTGTTGTTGTTACTGTTGTTGTTGTTGTAATTGTTATTGTTGTCGTTATTTTTGTTATTGTTATTCTTTTTTGTTGTTGTTTAAATATATATTCCTGTATCATTGTTCATATGTTGCGTATTTTTTCCAAGTGAGCTCAGGCACAAAAGGCATCCCCACCACAGGTCTGTGTGTGGAGCCCTGTGTGCACCAGGGGCAGGGGAGCAAAAAGTTCCTTCTGGGACTTCCTTTCACATGTGGCGGTGGGGATGCCCAAAGGGGAAAAAAACCCAGCCCCACCATGGGGCAGCTCTCAACTCTCCGGGTGCTGCACACAACATGTCCCCGCAGTGCCCAAGCCACAGGCAAAGGGAAGCTGTCACACCCCAGGGACACGGGGTCTGGAGATGCAGGGACAAACTCCCCAAGCCCCTGGGGGACACAGGGCCCCGCAGGGCTGGGACAGGCTCAGGGACCGCGTCACAGGGTCAGTGTCCCTGGAGGCGGCTGGTGCAGAAATGGGCTGCTGCCAGGAAGGGCCCCGTGCTGGGGACCACGGTGGAGGCTGCTCTGTCCCTCTGCTGTCTGCAGGGCCATCTGCCAGCTGCTCATGGTGACAATTTTGTGCCATGGGAGAAGAGGCCTTACAGCCTGACAAAACCCCACCGCTGCCCTTCCAACATCGCTGCTGCCCTGAGTGCCCACGGAGCCCTCCCCGGTCACACAGTCACACAGTGCTTGACGTTGGAAGGGACCTCTCCACATCATCAGTCCAAGCCGCCCCTGCACAAGCAGGGAACCCTACAGCGTGTTGCACAGGATCACACTCAGGAGGGTTTGGAAGATCTCTAAAGAAGGAGCCTGCATAACCTCGCTGAACACCCGCTTCCAGTGCTCCGTCACCCTAACAGGCAAAAAGCTCTTCCTCATATGCACATTGAAAGTGTGTTGCAATTTGTACACATTGAAACTGTGTTGCAATTTGCACCCTCTAGCCCTTGGGCTGTTGCTGGGCTCCACCAAGAAGAGCTTGGCCCTGTCCTTTTTACATCCTCGCCTCAGCTCCTTGTACCTCTTGATAAGTTTCCCTGTCACTCTTGTCTTCCCCAGGATAAACAGGCCCAGCTTGCTTACTCTTTCCTCATAACATAGATGCTCCAGTTCCTTCATCATCTTTGTGGCAATAAGCTGGTCACTTTCTGCAAGTTCCACAGCCCTCTTGTCCTGTGGAGCCCACAATATTTCTGCCCATAAGAGTTCAGGTGTGGCCTGAGCAGAGCTGAGGAGAGGGGCACGATCAGCCCCCTCCATCTGCTGCCAACACTCCTCCTCATGCAGGCCAGCATCCCTCTGGCCATCCTTGACACAAGGGCACATTGCTGCCTCCTGCTTGACCTGTTGTCAAGCAGACCTCCCAAACCCCTCTCCACAGAGCTGCTTTCCAGCAGCTCCACCCCTAATCTGTACTGGAGCCTCAAGCTATTTCCTCCCCCAGTGCAGGACCCTGCACTTGCCTTTCTTCAGTCTCAGGAGGTTCCTCTCTGCCCAACTCTCCTGCCTCTGCAGCTCCCTCTCAAAGGCAGTGCAGCTCTCAGGAGTGTCAGCCACTGCGGCCAGCTTTGTCTCATGTGCACACTTGCTGAGAGGGCACTCTGTCACCTCCTGCAAGGCACTGAGCAAATAGGTGAATAGCACCGGACCCAGTACTGACCCCCTGGGGGACACCACTAGCCACAGGCCTCCAACTAGACTCAGCACCGATTAGAACAACCCTCTGAGCTCTGCAATCCGCACACTGGATGTGTTCTCCAGCCACACACTGTCCACTCATCTGAAGCACACTTGCTGATCTTCCCGAGGAGGGTTAGGGGCAACCATGGGAATGAGCAGCTTCCTTTAAAGCCCTGCTTTTCCATGCCTGTATTCCTGCCTGCTCAGATAGCAGCAGCTCCTCCAGCACTGGGGAGATCTCCTGCTCCGTCCACCTTACCTTGATCTGAGGGCTGGCAACTCAGCTCCTTTAGCAAGCTCCGCTCAGATTTGGACATGCGTGCACAGACCTTTGTCAGTGATGCTCTGGAAAGTCTGCAGAAGGATTTGGAACAGCAACATCCACTCTTCCAAGGCAAGAGCCTTACAAAACAGCTCAGCAGAAAGCACTGTGGAGAGGGTGCTAGTGCAGCAGCCGGGAGAGCAGCCTGGCCGGCCTCTGACTGCAGCAGCTTCAGCAGAGAACTGTGCAAGTCGGGTGGCAAAAGAGCCCATCCCCAGGGAAGGGAGCAATGCGAGGCAGGACAATGGAAGGCCAGAAGGAAGGACAACTCCTCTGGGAGAATCCAAGCTGAGTAAGTCAAGAACAAAGCTCCCATCTATCATCCTGCCAGGAACTCTCAGACTTTCAGAGCATGGAGAGTAGGTGAAGAAGCAGCAGGGGAAGATTCAGCTCACCTGTTCCTATCCATGCGGCAAAGATCTGAGTAAGATGGGCAGGGCACACCCGAAGGCGTGCAGGAGCCCCTCCATTCACCCCAACCACCTGCAGACAGACCTTGTACTGCAGTGTTGAAAAATTACTCTGAATGGAGGCCGTGGAGCAGGAGAGACCCCTTCCCTTCAGGAGTCAGCAGGATTCCAGGCAGCCTGTCCCTTCAAGCAGCTGCAAAGCACCTTCCCAGAGAGGACTGTCCAAGTGGACCCTGGTGGCCCAGCCATGAGGCAGACGAGCCGCAGCTTCTGTGCAAGCAGCCTGCGTGGGGCAAGGGCTTCCCAGCACCTTTCCTGCCGACGGGGGCACTGCGCACGCCTGGGCTCTGCAGGCGTCACGCGCGCAGGCAAGGGGGCTCCCAGCACTTGCCCTCACAGCCATGGGGCTGAGCTCGCTGCCCAGCCCTCTGCTCGTGCCTCCCTGCAGGGAACACTGCTCTGCTTCGCACTTCCCCTCCAGCATTCCCTGGGCAGCAGACAAATGCCTGCCACCAATTCCCCGTGCCACCAGCCCTGCGGCTGCTTGGGAGCCACCCAGAGCCCTCCGCGCACCTCTGGCGTCAGCCCCTTCCCAGCAGCTGCGCTCTGCCTCGCAGGGGCACTGCGGCATGCCAGCAAGCAAGCTTGGACAGCACCAAGATGCTCCTTTGGGCTGCAGCACTTTGGTGGCAGGGGTTGCACTGCTTGCTTTTGGAGGGTTTCCATCAATGGGAGGGCTACACCTGGCAGCACCTTGCCCAAAGGCACCTAGCGTGTCCTTTCCCAAAGGCTGGGAATTCACCTCTGTTAGGAAGTGACTCTTTTACCCCAGTGCTGGGCAGAGATGCAGCAGATGCAGGTCCCTGCTGCTGCTGAGGGCACATTTGTGCCTGCTCTGCCCTCTGCAGCCCTAGGAAGCCGTGGCAGGGCAACCAGTGCAGATGCCGCACCAAGGCTGCTCTCAGCCACAGCACATGGCGCCTGCAAGGTGCGCGGCAGGACAAGAGAAGGAGCCCAGCAATGCACCTGGGGCTCCCAGGACACCACCAACTCGCAAGGGCTCTGCTGAGGACATGCACACCTGGCCCCGGGGCACAACGGCCCTTTGCGCTCATTATGCTACGGAGGAACACGTCTCAACCATGGAAAACAAAACTTTCTCTAGTTCGTGGGGCTGTAAGGGCAGGAGTGGAGCAGGGAAGAAAGAGCAAGGCGTTCAAGGCTGCTTGCAGGGGTGGAAGCAGAGCCCCAAGTGGAGCCCGGCCTCTGGGCAGGCAGCCGCCAGCAGCACCATGGGGCTGCGTGAGGAGACCTCCTTGGCACCCAGCAAGCCCAAGGCCACGCACTGCTCTCTTTCGCCAGGCTCAGCAGTGCCAGGGGGAGTCCAGCACACGCAGACCCTTCCTCATGGCAGCCCCCCTGGCCCCTGTTGCTGCCCTCCTCCCCCCACGCAGCAGTGGAACATCCCAGAGGGGCAGTTATCACCACGGGAACACGGATGCTTCCCAGGGCTGCGCCTCACAGTGGCCCCAGTGCTGGCCACACAGCAGCAAGGCCAGGTGAGCAGCAGGGCCGCGCAGCACCAGGGGCCACCCGTGGTGCCCACAAGATGCAGGGGAGCTGCGGGGCTGCAGGGCAGCCTGCGCGATGCCTCCCAGGGGAGGCCACAAAGCCACCACGCGACACTTGGTGCTCATGGCTGCAAATGTAAACAATTCCATTCTGTTGCAGACTCAGGAAAGTTAAAAAATGGATACATGTGAAGTCGAAGAAATGGAATGGGAGAGCTCAGTGCAGGTACTGTGCGTGCAGGCAGAGGCTGCGCGGGGACGGCTGGCGCTTGGCTCTGCGAGAGCAGCCGCAGGGCTGGTGGCAGAGGTGGCAGGGAGCTCTGGCAGGCCTGGGTGCTGGGGCAGAGCTGTGCCAGGGCCAGGAGTGGCCTAGGCCTCGGGGGCTGCTGCCTGAGCCTGGCGCCCTGGCTCTGTGCACCGCCTGACCCGTGCACGCAGGGGACACGAGGCCCCGCACACAGAGCCAGCGCTGCCACCATGACCGTCCCCACAAGCTCTCCTGCTCTCTTCCAGAATTGGGGCACCCTCAATCATGTCGGCTGCAATGACGAGGAGCCCATGGAATGGGAGAGTTCAACCTGCACCCTCCAGGTATTGCCCATGCTGCCAGCTGTGCAGGGAAAACTGGGGCTCAACCTGGCCCCTTTCCACTTTCCTGCTTCCCGCTGCAAGAGGAACCGTGGGGCCAGAGCCCCCCACCTCTGTGATCTGTCCTGCAAATGCTTCCTTCTCTCTTACAGGCTCCACATATGGATGGGGCGCTGTCAGGGAACGAGTCGGAGCCAATGGAGTGGCTCAGTTATGGCAGCAGCCAGGTACAGTCATTGCAGCCACTGGACGCCCTATCCTTCCTCTTCCCCACGCACCATCCCCACCAAGGTCTCCTGCTCTCTTCCAGATGATGGGGAACAATGGCCTGGTTGGCTGCAGTGCAGACGAGTCCATGGACTGGGAGAGCTCTGTGTGCAGCCCCCAGGTATGGCCCCTGCTGCCGGCTGCACGGGCAGAGCTGGGGCTGTGCCCGGCCCCTTGGCGCTGCTCCGCGCTGCCTTTGGGGAGCAGCCGCGCGGGAGCCTGGCCCAGGTGTGCGGGCGCTCTGGCGGGCTGCGGCGCCGGGGCAGAGCTGCACAGGGCGCAGGAGCGCCCAAGGCCTGGGCACCTGCTGCCTCAGCCCCTCTGCCAGCGTCTGGGCTGCGCTGGCCACGCCAAGCCTCTGCCAGGGCACCAATGACGGCAGCGCTGCTGCCAAAGAGCCCGCGCAGCCGCCAAAGAGCCTCTGCTCCACGGGAGCCCCCGAGATGCTCCTCGGCCCTGCTCACGCCTCCTTTTCCCTTGCAGGCCAAGCTCCCCTTCACCCTGGCTGCTGCTGGGAAGCGCTGGGCACGAGGACTCCGTCCCTAGACTATTGCATTTTTTTCTTTGTAGTGTCACAGTAGTTCTTAGATGTTGTTATTGTTGATACTGTTTTTCATATTGTTGTTGTTACTGTTGTTGTTGTTGTAATTGTTATTGTTGTCGTTATTTTTGTTATTGTTATTCTTTTTTGTTGTTGTTTAAATATATATTCCTGTATCATTGTTCATATGTTGCGTATTTTTTCCAAGTGAGCTCAGGCACAAAAGGCATCCCCACCACAGGTCTGTGTGTGGAGCCCTGTGTGCACCAGGGGCAGGGGAGCAAAAAGTTCCTTCTGGGACTTCCTTTCACATGTGGCGGTGGGGATGCCCAAAGGGGAAAAAAACCCAGCCCCACCATGGGGCAGCTCTCAACTCTCCGGGTGCTGCACACAACATGTCCCCGCAGTGCCCAAGCCACAGGCAAAGGGAAGCTGTCACACCCCAGGGACACGGGGTCTGGAGATGCAGGGACAAACTCCCCAAGCCCCTGGGGGACACAGGGCCCCGCAGGGCTGGGACAGGCTCAGGGACCGCGTCACAGGGTCAGTGTCCCTGGAGGCGGCTGGTGCAGAAATGGGCTGCTGCCAGGAAGGGCCCCGTGCTGGGGACCACGGTGGAGGCTGCTCTGTCCCTCTGCTGTCTGCAGGGCCATCTGCCAGCTGCTCATGGTGACAATTTTGTGCCATGGGAGAAGAGGCCTTACAGCCTGACAAAACCCCACCGCTGCCCTTCCAACATCGCTGCTGCCCTGAGTGCCCACGGAGCCCTCCCCGGTCACACAGTCACACAGTGCTTGACGTTGGAAGGGACCTCTCCACATCATCAGTCCAAGCCGCCCCTGCACAAGCAGGGAACCCTACAGCGTGTTGCACAGGATCACACTCAGGAGGGTTTGGAAGATCTCTAAAGAAGGAGCCTGCATAACCTCGCTGAACACCCGCTTCCAGTGCTCCGTCACCCTAACAGGCAAAAAGCTCTTCCTCATATGCACATTGAAAGTGTGTTGCAATTTGTACACATTGAAACTGTGTTGCAATTTGCACCCTCTAGCCCTTGGGCTGTTGCTGGGCTCCACCAAGAAGAGCTTGGCCCTGTCCTTTTTACATCCTCGCCTCAGCTCCTTGTACCTCTTGATAAGTTTCCCTGTCACTCTTGTCTTCCCCAGGATAAACAGGCCCAGCTTGCTTACTCTTTCCTCATAACATAGATGCTCCAGTTCCTTCATCATCTTTGTGGCAATAAGCTGGTCACTTTCTGCAAGTTCCACAGCCCTCTTGTCCTGTGGAGCCCACAATATTTCTGCCCATAAGAGTTCAGGTGTGGCCTGAGCAGAGCTGAGGAGAGGGGCACGATCAGCCCCCTCCATCTGCTGCCAACACTCCTCCTCATGCAGGCCAGCATCCCTCTGGCCATCCTTGACACAAGGGCACATTGCTGCCTCCTGCTTGACCTGTTGTCAAGCAGACCTCCCAAACCCCTCTCCACAGAGCTGCTTTCCAGCAGCTCCACCCCTAATCTGTACTGGAGCCTCAAGCTATTTCCTCCCCCAGTGCAGGACCCTGCACTTGCCTTTCTTCAGTCTCAGGAGGTTCCTCTCTGCCCAACTCTCCTGCCTCTGCAGCTCCCTCTCAAAGGCAGTGCAGCTCTCAGGAGTGTCAGCCACTGCGGCCAGCTTTGTCTCATGTGCACACTTGCTGAGAGGGCACTCTGTCACCTCCTGCAAGGCACTGAGCAAATAGGTGAATAGCACCGGACCCAGTACTGACCCCCTGGGGGACACCACTAGCCACAGGCCTCCAACTAGACTCAGCACCGATTAGAACAACCCTCTGAGCTCTGCAATCCGCACACTGGATGTGTTCTCCAGCCACACACTGTCCACTCATCTGAAGCACACTTGCTGATCTTCCCGAGGAGGGTTAGGGGCAACCATGGGAATGAGCAGCTTCCTTTAAAGCCCTGCTTTTCCATGCCTGTATTCCTGCCTGCTCAGATAGCAGCAGCTCCTCCAGCACTGGGGAGATCTCCTGCTCCGTCCACCTTACCTTGATCTGAGGGCTGGCAACTCAGCTCCTTTAGCAAGCTCCGCTCAGATTTGGACATGCGTGCACAGACCTTTGTCAGTGATGCTCTGGAAAGTCTGCAGAAGGATTTGGAACAGCAACATCCACTCTTCCAAGGCAAGAGCCTTACAAAACAGCTCAGCAGAAAGCACTGTGGAGAGGGTGCTAGTGCAGCAGCCGGGAGAGCAGCCTGGCCGGCCTCTGACTGCAGCAGCTTCAGCAGAGAACTGTGCAAGTCGGGTGGCAAAAGAGCCCATCCCCAGGGAAGGGAGCAATGCGAGGCAGGACAATGGAAGGCCAGAAGGAAGGACAACTCCTCTGGGAGAATCCAAGCTGAGTAAGTCAAGAACAAAGCTCCCATCTATCATCCTGCCAGGAACTCTCAGACTTTCAGAGCATGGAGAGTAGGTGAAGAAGCAGCAGGGGAAGATTCAGCTCACCTGTTCCTATCCATGCGGCAAAGATCTGAGTAAGATGGGCAGGGCACACCCGAAGGCGTGCAGGAGCCCCTCCATTCACCCCAACCACCTGCAGACAGACCTTGTACTGCAGTGTTGAAAAATTACTCTGAATGGAGGCCGTGGAGCAGGAGAGACCCCTTCCCTTCAGGAGTCAGCAGGATTCCAGGCAGCCTGTCCCTTCAAGCAGCTGCAAAGCACCTTCCCAGAGAGGACTGTCCAAGTGGACCCTGGTGGCCCAGCCATGAGGCAGACGAGCCGCAGCTTCTGTGCAAGCAGCCTGCGTGGGGCAAGGGCTTCCCAGCACCTTTCCTGCCGACGGGGGCACTGCGCACGCCTGGGCTCTGCAGGCGTCACGCGCGCAGGCAAGGGGGCTCCCAGCACTTGCCCTCACAGCCACGGGGCTGAGCTCGCTGCCCAGCCCTCTGCTCGTGCCTCCCTGCAGGGAACACTGCTCTGCTTCGCACTTCCCCTCCAGCATTCCCTGGGCAGCAGACAAATGCCTGCCACCAATTCCCCGTGCCACCAGCCCTGCGGCTGCTTGGGAGCCACCCAGAGCCCTCCGCGCACCTCTGGCGTCAGCCCCTTCCCAGCAGCTGCGCTCTGCCTCGCAGGGGCACTGCGGCATGCCAGCAAGCAAGCTTGGACAGCACCAAGATGCTCCTTTGGGCTGCAGCACTTTGGTGGCAGGGGTTGCACTGCTTGCTTTTGGAGGGTTTCCATCAATGGGAGGGCTACACCTGGCAGCACCTTGCCCAAAGGCACCTAGCGTGTCCTTTCCCAAAGGCTGGGAATTCACCTCTGTTAGGAAGTGACTCTTTTACCCCAGTGCTGGGCAGAGATGCAGCAGATGCAGGTCCCTGCTGCTGCTGAGGGCACATTTGTGCCTGCTCTGCCCTCTGCAGCCCTAGGAAGCCGTGGCAGGGCAACCAGTGCAGATGCCGCACCAAGGCTGCTCTCAGCCACAGCACATGGCGCCTGCAAGGTGCGCGGCAGGACAAGAGAAGGAGCCCAGCAATGCACCTGGGGCTCCCAGGACACCACCAACTCGCAAGGGCTCTGCTGAGGACATGCACACCTGGCCCCGGGGCACAACTGCCCTTTGCGCTCATTATGCTACGGAGGAACACGTCTCAACCATGGAAAACAAAACTTTCTCTAGTTCGTGGGGCTGTAAGGGCAGGAGTGGAGCAGGGAAGAAAGAGCAAGGCGTTCAAGGCTGCTTGCAGGGGTGGAAGCAGAGCCCCAAGTGGAGCCCGGCCTCTGGGCAGGCAGCCGCCAGCAGCACCATGGGGCTGCGTGAGGAGACCTCCTTGGCACCCAGCAAGCCCAAGGCCACGCACTGCTCTCTTTCGCCAGGCTCAGCAGTGCCAGGGGGAGTCCAGCACACGCAGACCCTTCCTCATGGCAGCCCCCCTGGCCCCTGTTGCTGCCCTCCTCCCCCCACGCAGCAGTGGAACATCCCGGAGGGGCAGTTATCGCCACGGGAACACGGATGCTTCCCAGGGCTGCGCCTCACAGTGGCCCCAGTGCTGGCCACGCAGCAGCAAGGCCAGGTGAGCAGCAGGGCCGCGCAGCACCAGGAGCCACCCGTGGTGCCCACAAGATGCAGGGGAGCTGCGGGGCTGCAGGGCAGCCTGCGCGATGCCTCCCAGGGGAGGCCACAAAGCCACCGCGCGACACTTGGTGCTCATGGCTGCAAATGTAAACAATTCCATTCTGTTGCAGACTCAGGAAAGTTAAAAAATGGATACATGTGAAGTCGAAGAAATGGAATGGGAGAGCTCAGTGCAGGTACTGTGCGTGCAGGCAGAGGCTGCGCGGGGACGGGTGGCGCTTGGCTCTGCGAGAGCAGCCGCAGGGCTGGTGGCAGAGGTGGCAGGGAGCTCTGGCAGGCCTGGGTGCTGGGGCAGAGCTGTGCCAGGGCCAGGAGTGGCCAAGGCCTCGGGGGCTGCTGCCTGAGCCTGGCGCCCTGGCTCTGTGCACCACCTGACCCGCGCACGCAGGGGACACGAGGCCCCGTGCACAGAGCCAGCGCTGCCACCATGACCGTCCCCACAAGCTCTCCTGCTCTCTTCCAGAATTGGGGCACCCTCAATCATGTCGCCTGCAATGACGAGGAGCCCATGGAATGGGAGAGTTCAACCTGCACCCTCCAGGTATTGCCCATGCTGCCAGCTGTGCAGGGAAAACTGGGGCTCAACCTGGCCCCTTTCCACTTTCCTGCTTCCCGCTGCAAGAGGAACCGTGGGGCCAGAGCCCCCCACCTCTGTGATCTGTCCTGCAAATGCTTCCTTCTCTCTTACAGGCTCCACATATGGATGGGGCGCTGTCAGGGAACGAGTCGGAGCCAATGGAGTGGCTCAGTTATGGCAGCAGCCAGGTACAGTCATTGCAGCCACTGGACGCCCTATCCTTCCTCTTCCCCACGCACCATCCCCACCAAGGTCTCCTGCTCTCTTCCAGATGATGGGGAACAATGGCCTGGTTGGCTGCAGTGCAGACGAGTCCATGGACTGGGAGAGCTCTGTGTGCAGCCCCCAGGTATGGCCCCTGCTGCCGGCTGCACGGGCAGAGCTGGGGCTGTGCCCGGCCCCTTGGCGCTGCTCCGCGCTGCCTTTGGGGAGCAGCCGCGCGGGAGCCTGGCCCAGGTGTGCAGGCGCTCTGGCGGGCTGCGGCGCCGGGGCAGAGCTGCACAGGGCGCAGGAGCGCCCAAGGCCTGGGCACCTGCTGCCTCAGCCCCTCTGCCAGCGTCTGGGCTGCGCTGGCCACGCCAAGCCTCTGCCAGGGCACCAATGACGGCAGCGCTGCTGCCAAAGAGCCCGCGCAGCCGCCAAAGAGCCTCTGCTCCACGGGAGCCCCCGAGATGCTCCTCGGCCCTGCTCACGCCTCCTTTTCCCTTGCAGGCCAAGCTCCCCTTCACCCTGGCTGCTGCTGGGAAGCGCTGGGCACGAGGACTCCGTCCCTAGACTATTGCATTTTTTTCTTTGTAGTGTCACAGTAGTTCTTAGATGTTGATATTGTTGATACTGTTTTTCATATTGTTGTTGTTACTGTTGTTGTTGTTGTAATTGTTATTGTTGTCGTTATTTTTGTTATTGTTATTCTTTTTTGTTGTTGTTTAAATATATATTCCTGTATCATTGTTCATATGTTGCGCATTTTTTCCAAGTGAGCTCAGGCACAAAAGGCATCCCCACCACAGGTCTGTGTGTGGAGCCCTGTGTGCACCAGGGGCAGGGGAGCAAAAAGTTCCTTCTGGGACTTCCTTTCACATGTGGCGGTGGGGATGCCCAAAGGGGAAAAAAACCCAGCCCCACCATGGGGCAGCTCTCAACTCTCCGGGTGCTGCACACAACATGTCCCCGCAGTGCCCAAGCCACAGGCAAAGGGAAGCTGTCACACCCCAGGGACACGGGGTCTGGAGATGCAGGGACAAACTCCCCAAGCCCCTGGGGGACACAGGGCCCCGCAGGGCTGGGACAGGCTCAGGGACCGCGTCACAGCGTCAGTGTCCCTGGAGGCGGCTGGTGCAGAAATGGGCTGCTGCCAGGAAGGGCCCCGTGCTGGGGACCACGGTGGAGGCTGCTCTGTCCCTCTGCTGTCTGCAGGGCCATCTGCCAGCTGCTCATGGTGACAATTTTGTGCCATGGGAGAAGAGGCCTTACAGCCTGACAAAACCCCACCGCTGCCCTTCCAACATCGCTGCTGCCCTGAGTGCCCACGGAGCCCTCCCCGGTCACACAGTCACACAGTGCTTGACGTTGGAAGGGACCTCTCCACATCATCAGTCCAAGCCGCCCCTGCACAAGCAGGGAACCCTACAGCGTGTTGCACAGGATCACACTCAGGAGGGTTTGGAAGATCTCTAAAGAAGGAGCCTGCATAACCTCGCTGAACACCCGCTTCCAGTGCTCCGTCACCCTAACAGGCAAAAAGCTCTTCCTCATATGCACATTGAAAGTGTCTTGCAATTTGTACACATTGAAACTGTGTTGCAATTTGCACCCTCTAGCCCTTGGGCTGTTGCTGGGCTCCACCAAGAAGAGTTTGGCCCTGTCCTTTTTACATCCTCGCCTCAGCTCCTTGTACCTCTTGATAAGTTTCCCTGTCACTCTTGTCTTCCCCAGGATAAACAGGCCCAGCTTGCTTACTCTTTCCTCATAACATAGATGCTCCAGTTCCTTCATCATCTTTGTGGCAATAAGCTGGTCACTTTCTGCAAGTTCCACAGCCCTCTTGTCCTGTGGAGCCCACAATATTTCTGCCCATAAGAGTTCAGGTGTGGCCTGAGCAGAGCTGAGGAGAGGGGCACGATCAGCCCCCTCCATCTGCTGCCAACACTCCTCCTCATGCAGGCCAGCATCCCTCTGGCCATCCTTGACACAAGGGCACATTGCTGCCTCCTGCTTGACCTGTTGTCAAGCAGACCTCCCAAACCCCTCTCCACAGAGCTGCTTTCCAGCAGCTCCACCCCTAATCTGTACTGGAGCCTCAAGCTATTTCCTCCCCCAGTGCAGGACCCTGCACTTGCCTTTCTTCAGTCTCAGGAGGTTCCTCTCTGCCCAACTCTCCTGCCTCTGCAGCTCCCTCTCAAAGGCAGCGCAGCTCTCAGGAGTGTCGGCCACTGCGGCCAGCTTTGTCTCATGTGCACACTTGCTGAGAGGGCACTCTGTCACCTCCTGCAAGGCACTGAGCAAATAGGTGAATAGCACCGGACCCAGTACTGACCCCCTGGGGAACACCACTAGCCACAGGCCTCCAACTAGACTCAGCACCGATTAGAACAACCCTCTGAGCTCTGCAATCCGCACACTGGATGTGTTCTCCAGCCACACACTGTCCACTCATCTGAAGCACACCTGCTGATCTTCCCGAGGAGGGTTAGGGGCAACCATGGGAATGAGCAGCTTCCTTTAAAGCCCTGCTTTTCCATGCCTGTATTCCTGCCTGCTCAGATATCAGCAGCTCCTCCAGCACTGGGGAGATCTCCTGCTCCGTCCACCTTACCTTGATCTGAGGGCTGGCAACTCAGCTCCTTTAGCAAGCTCCGCTCAGATTTGGACATGCGTGCACAGACCTTTGTCAGTGATGCTCTGGAAAGTCTGCAGAAGGATTTGGAACAGCAACATCCACTCTTCCAAGGCAAGAGCCTTACAAAACAGCTCAGCAGAAAGCACTGTGGAGAGGGTGCTAGTGCAGCAGCCGGGAGAGCAGCCTGGCCGGCCTCTGACTGCAGCAGCTTCAGCAGAGAACTGTGCAAGTCGGGTGGCAAAAGAGCCCATCCCCAGGGAAGGGAGCAATGCGAGGCAGGACAATGGAAGGCCAGAAGGAAGGACAACTCCTCTGGGAGAATCCAAGCTGAGTAAGTCAAGAACAAAGCTCCCATCTATCATCCTGCCAGGAACTCTCAGACTTTCAGAGCATGGAGAGTAGGTGAAGAAGCAGCAGGGGAAGATTCAGCTCACCTGTTCCTATCCATGCGGCAAAGATCTGAGTAAGATGGGCAGGGCACACCCGAAGGCGTGCAGGAGCCCCTCCATTCACCCCAACCACCTGCAGACAGACCTTGTACTGCAGTGTTGAAAAATTACTCTGAATGGAGGCCGTGGAGCAGGAGAGACCCCTTCCCTTCAGGAGTCAGCAGGATTCCAGGCAGCCTGTCCCTTCAAGCAGCTGCAAAGCACCTTCCCAGAGAGGACTGTCCAAGTGGACCCTGGTGGCCCAGCCATGAGGCAGACGAGCCGCAGCTTCTGTGCAAGCAGCCTGCGTGGGGCAAGGGCTTCCCAGCACCTTTCCTGCCGACGGGGGCACTGCGCACGCCTGGGCTCTGCAGGCGTCACGCGCGCAGGCAAGGGGGCTCCCAGCACTTGCCCTCACAGCCACGGGGCTGAGCTCGCTGCCCAGCCCTCTGCTCGTGCCTCCCTGCAGGGAACACTGCTCTGCTTCGCACTTCCCCTCCAGCATTCCCTGGGCAGCAGACAAATGCCTGCCACCAATTCCCCGTGCCACCAGCCCTGCGGCTGCTTGGGAGCCACCCAGAGCCCTCCGCGCACCTCTGGCGTCAGCCCCTTCCCAGCAGCTGCGCTCTGCCTCGCAGGGGCACTGCGGCATGCCAGCAAGCAAGCTTGGCCAGCACCAAGATGCTCCTTTGGGCTGCAGCACTTTGGTGGCAGGGGTTGCACTGCTTGCTTTTGGAGGGTTTCCATCAATGGGAGGGCTACACCTGGCAGCACCTTGCCCAAAGGCACCTAGCGTGTCCTTTCCCAAAGGCTGAGAATTCACCTCTGTTAGGAAGTGACTCTTTTACCCCAGTGCTGGGCAGAGATGCAGCAGATGCAGGTCCCTGCTGTGGCTGAGGGCACATTTGTGCCTGCTCTGCCCTCTGCAGCCCTAGGAAGCCGTGGCAGGGCAACCAGTGCAGATGCCGCACCAAGGCTGCTCTCAGCCACAGCACATGGCGCCTGCAAGGTGCGCGGCAGGACAAGAGAAGAAGCCCAGCAGCGCACCTGGGGCTCCCAGGACACCACCAACTCGCAAGGGCTCTGCTGAGGACATGCACACCTGGCCCCGGGGCACAACGGCCCTTTGCGCTCATTGCGCTACCAAGGAACACGTCTCAACCATGGAAAACAAAACTTTCTCTAGTTCGTGGGGCTGTAAGGGCAGGAGTGGTGCAGGGAAGAAAGAGCAAGGTGTTCAAGGCTGCTTGCAGGGGTGGAAGCAGAGCCCCAAGTGGAGCCTGGCCTCTGGGCAGGCAGCCGCCAGCAGCACCATGGGGCTGCGTGAGGAGACCTCCTTGGCACCCAGCAAGCCCAAGGCCACGCACTGCTCTCTGTCGCCAGGCTCAGCAGTGCCAGGGGGAGTCCAGCACACGCAGACCCTTCCTCACGGCAGCCCCCCTGGCCCCTGTTGCTGCACTCCTCCCCCCACGCAGCAGTGGAACATCCCGGAGGGGCAGTTATCGCCACGGGAACACGGATGCTTCCCAGGGCTGCGCCTCACAGTGGCCCCAGTGCTGGCCACGCAGCAGCAAGGCCAGGTGAGCAGCAGGGCCGCGCAGCACCAGGAGCCACCCGTGGTGCCCACAAGATGCAGGGGAGCTGCGGGGCTGCAGGGCAGCCTGCGCGATGCCTCCCAGGGGAGGCCACAAAGCCACCGCGCGACACTTGGTGCTCATGGCTGCAAATGTAAACAATTCCATTCTGTTGCAGACTCAGGACATTGAAAAAAATGAATAAATGTGAAGTTGAAGAAATGGAATGGAAGAGCTCAGTGCAGGTACTGTGCGTGCAGGCAGAGGCTGCGCGGGGACGGCTGGCGCTTGGCTCTGCGAGAGCAGCCGCAGGGCTGGTGGCAGAGGTGGCAGGGAGCTCTGGCAGGCCTGGGTGCTGGGGCAGAGCTGTGCCAGGGCCAGGAGTGGCCAAGGCCTCGGGGGCTGCTGCCTGAGCCTGGCGCCCTGGCTCTGTGCACCACCTGACCCGCGCACGCAGGGGACACGAGGCCCTGTGCACAGAGCCAGCGCTGCCACCATGACCGTCCCCACAAGCTCTCCTGCTCTCTTCCAGAATTGGGGCACCCTCAATCATGTCGCCTGCAATGACGAGGAGCCCATGGAATGGGAGAGTTCAACCTGCACCCTCCAGGTATTGCCCATGCTGCCAGCTGTGCAGGGAAAACTGGGGCTCAACCTGGCCCCTTTCCACTTTCCTGCTTCCCGCTGCAAGAGGAACCGTGGGGCCAGAGCCCCCCACCTCTGTGATCTGTCCTGCAAATGCTTCCTTCTCTCTTACAGGCTCCACATATGGATGGGGCGCTGTCAGGGAACGAGTCGGAGCCAATGGAGTGGCTCAGTTATGGCAGCAGCCAGGTACAGTCATTGCAGCCACTGGACGCCCTATCGTTCCTCTTCCCCACGCACCATCCCCACCAAGGTCTCCTGCTCTCTTCCAGATGATGGGGAACAATGGCCTGGTTGGCTGCAGTGCAGACGAGTCCATGGACTGGGAGAGCTCTGTGTGCAGCCCCCAGGTATGGCCCCTGCTGCCGGCTGCACGGGCAGAGCTGGGGCTGTGCCCGGCCCCTTGGCGCTGCTCCGCGCTGCCTTTGGGGAGCAGCCGCGCGGGAGCCTGGCCCAGGTGTGCGGGCGCTCTGGCGGGCTGCGGCGCCGGGGCAGAGCTGCACAGGGCGCAGGAGCGCCCAAGGCCTGGGCACCTGCTGCCTCAGCCCCTCTGCCGGCCTCTGGGCTGCGCTGGCCACGCCAAGCCTCTGCCAGGGCACCAATGACGGCAGCGCTGCTGCCAAAGAGCCCGCGCAGCCGCCAAAGAGCCTCTGCTCCACGGGAGCCCCCGAGATGCTCCTCGGCCCTGCTCATGCCTCCTTTTCCCTTGCAGGCCAAGCTCCCCTTCACCCTGGCTGCTGCTGGGAAGCGCTGGGCACGAGGACTCCGTCCCTAGACTATTGCATTTTTTTCTTTGTAGTGTCACAGTAGTTCTTAGATGTTGATATTGTTGATACTGTTTTTCATATTGTTGTTGTTACTGTTATTGTTGTTGTAGTTGTTATTGTTGTCGTTATTTTTGTTATTGTTATTCTTTTTTGTTGTTGTTTAAATATATATTCCTGTATCATTGTTCATATGTTGCGTATTTTTTCCAAGTGAGCTCAGGCACAAAAGGCATCCCCACCACAGGTCTGTGTGTGGAGCCCTGTGTGCACCAGGGGCAGGGGAGCAAAAAGTTCCTTCTGGGACTTCCTTTCACGTGTGGCGGTGGGGATGCCCAAAGGGGAATAAAACCCAGCCCCACCATGGGGCAGCTCTCAACTCTCCGGGTGCTGCACACAACATGTCCCCGCAGTGCCCAAGCCACAGGCAAAGGGAAGCTGTCACACCCCAGGGACACGGGGTCTGGAGATGCAGGGACAAACTCCCCAAGCCCCTGGGGGACACAGGGCCCCGCAGGGCTGGGACAGGCTCAGGGACCGTGTCACAGGGTCAGTGTCCCTGGAGGCGGCTGGTGCAGAAATGGGCTGCTGCCAGGAAGGGCCCCGTGCTGGGGACCACGGTGGAGGCTGCTCTGTCCCTCTGCTGTCTGCAGGGCCATCTGCCAGCTGCTCATGGTGACAATTTTGTGCCATGGGAGAAGAGGCCTTACAGCCTGACAAAACCCCACCGCTGCCCTTCCAACATCGCTGCTGCCCTGAGTGCCCACGGAGCCCTCCCCGGTCACACAGTCACACAGTGCTTGACGTTGGAAGGGACCTCTCCACATCATCAGTCCAAGCCGCCCCTGCACAAGCAGGGAACCCTACAGCGTGTTGCACAGGATCACACTCAGGAGGGTTTGGAAGATCTCTAAAGAAGGAGCCTGCATAACCTCGCTGAACACCCGCTTCCAGTGCTCCGTCACCCTAACAGGCAAAAAGCTCTTCCTCATATGCACATTGAAAGTGTCTTGCAATTTGTACACATTGAAACTGTGTTGCAATTTGCACCCTCTAGCCCTTGGGCTGTTGCTGGGCTCCACCAAGAAGAGTTTGGCCCTGTCCTTTTTACATCCTCGCCTCAGCTCCTTGTACCTCTTGATAAGTTTCCCTGTCACTCTTGTCTTCCCCAGGATAAACAGGCCCAGCTTGCTTACTCTTTCCTCATAACATAGATGCTCCAGTTCCTTCATCATGCCTGCCACCAATTCCCCGTGCCACCAGCCCTGCGGCTGCTTGGGAGCCACCCAGAGCCCTCCGCGCACCTCTGGCGTCAGCCCCTTCCCAGCAGCTGCGCTCTGCCTCGCAGGGGCACTGCGGCATGCCAGCAAGCAAGCTTGGCCAGCACCAAGATGCTCCTTTGGGCTGCAGCACTTTGGTGGCAGGGGTTGCACTGCTTGCTTTTGGAGGGTTTCCATCAATGGGAGGGCTACACCTGGCAGCACCTTGCCCAAAGGCACCTAGCGTGTCCTTTCCCAAAGGCTGGGAATTCACCTCTGTTAGGAAGTGACTCTTTTACCCCAGTGCTGGGCAGAGATGCAGCAGATGCAGGTCCCTGCTGTGGCTGAGGGCACATTTGTGCCTGCTCTGCCCTCTGCAGCCCTAGGAAGCCGTGGCAGGGCAACCAGTGCAGATGCCGCACCAAGGCTGCTCTCAGCCACAGCACATGGCGCCTGCAAGGTGCGCGGCAGGACAAGAGAAGGAGCCCAGCAATGCACCTGGGGCTCCCAGGACACCACCAACTCGCAAGGGCTCTGCTGAGGACATGCACACCTGGCCCCGGGGCACAACTGCCCTTTGCGCTCATTATGCTACGGAGGAACACGTCTCAACCATGGAAAACAAAACTTTCTCTAGTTCGTGGGGCTGTAAGGGCAGGAGTGGAGCAGGGAAGAAAGAGCAAGGCGTTCAAGGCTGCTTGCAGGGGTGGAAGCAGAGCCCCAAGTGGAGCCCGGCCTCTGGGCAGGCAGCCGCCAGCAGCACCATGGGGCTGCGTGAGGAGACCTCCTTGGCACCCAGCAAGCCCAAGGCCACGCACTGCTCTCTTTCGCCAGGCTCAGCAGTGCCAGGGGGAGTCCAGCACACGCAGACCCTTCCTCATGGCAGCCCCCCTGGCCCCTGTTGCTGCCCTCCTCCCCCCACGCAGCAGTGGAACATCCCGGAGGGGCAGTTATCGCCACGGGAACACGGATGCTTCCCAGGGCTGCGCCTCACAGTGGCCCCAGTGCTGGCCACACAACAGCAAGGCCAGGTGAGCAGCAGGGCCGCGCAGCACCAGGAGCCACCCGTGGTGCCCACAAGATGCAGGGGAGCTGCGGGGCTGCAGGGCAGCCTGCGCGATGCCTCCCAGGGGAGGCCACAAAGCCACCGCGCGACACTTGGTGCTCATGGCTGCAAATGTAAACAATTCCATTCTGTTGCAGACTCAGGAAAGTTAAAAAATGGATACATGTGAAGTCGAAGAAATGGAATGGGAGAGCTCAGTGCAGGTACTGTGCGTGCAGGCAGAGGCTGCGCGGGGACGGCTGGCGCTTGGCTCTGCGAGAGCAGCCGCAGGGCTGGTGGCAGAGGTGGCAGGGAGCTCTGGCAGGCCTGGGTGCTGGGGCAGAGCTGTGCCAGGGCCAGGAGCGGCCAAGGCCTCGGGGGCTGCTGCCTGAGCCTGGCGCCCTGGCTCTGTGCACCACCTGACCCGCGCACGCAGGGGACACGAGGCCCCGTGCACAGAGCCAGCGCTGCCACCATGACCGTCCCCACAAGCTCTCCTGCTCTCTTCCAGAATTGGGGCACCCTCAATCATGTCGCCTGCAATGACGAGGAGCCCATGGAATGGGAGAGTTCAACCTGCACCCTCCAGGTATTGCCCATGCTGCCAGCTGTGCAGGGAAAACTGGGGCTCAACCTGGCCCCTTTCCACTTTCCTGCTTCCCGCTGCAAGAGGAACCGTGGGGCCAGAGCCCCCCACCTCTGTGATCTGTCCTGCAAATGCTTCCTTCTCTCTTACAGGCTCCACATATGGATGGGGCGCTGTCAGGGAACGAGTCGGAGCCAATGGAGTGGCTCAGTTATGGCAGCAGCCAGGTACAGTCATTGCAGCCACTGGACGCCCTATCCTTCCTCTTCCCCACGCACCATCCCCACCAAGGTCTCCTGCTCTCTTCCAGATGATGGGGAACAATGGCCTGGTTGGCTGCAGTGCAGACGAGTCCATGGACTGGGAGAGCTCTGTGTGCAGCCCCCAGGTATGGCCCCTGCTGCCGGCTGCACGGGCAGAGCTGGGGCTGTGCCCGGCCCCTTGGCGCTGCTCCGCGCTGCCTTTGGGGAGCAGCCGCGCGGGAGCCTGGCCCAGGTGTGCGGGCGCTCTGGCGGGCTGCGGCGCCGGGGCAGAGCTGCACAGGGCGCAGGAGCGCCCAAGGCCTGGGCACCTGCTGCCTCAGCCCCTCTGCCGGCCTCTGGGCTGCGCTGGCCACACCATGCCTCTGCCAGGGCACCAATGACGGCAGCGCTGCTGCCAAAGAGCCCGCGCAGCCGCCAAAGAGCCTCTGCTCCACGGGAGCCCCCGAGATGCTCCTCGGCCCTGCTCACGCCTCCTTTTCCCTTGCAGGCCAAGCTCCCCTTCACCCTGGCTGCTGCTGGGAAGCGCTGGGCACGAGGACTCCGTCCCTAGACTATTGCATTTTTTTCTTTGTAGTGTCACAGTAGTTCTTAGATGTTGATATTGTTGATACTGTTTTTCATATTGTTGTTGTTACTGTTGTTGTTGTTGTAATTGTTATTGTTGTCGTTATTTTTGTTATTGTTATTCTTTTTTGTTGTTGTTTAAATATATATTCCTGTATCATTGTTCATATGTTGCGTATTTTTTCCAAGTGAGCTCAGGCACAAAAGGCATCCCCACCACAGGTCTGTGTGTGGAGCCCTGTGTGCACCAGGGGCAGGGGAGCAAAAAGTTCCTTCTGGGACTTCCTTTCACATGTGGCGGTGGGGATGCCCAAAGGGGAAAAAAACCCAGCCCCACCATGGGGCAGCTCTCAACTCTCCGGGTGCTGCACACAACATGTCCCCGCAGTGCCCAAGCCACAGGCAAAGGGAAGCTGTCACACCCCAGGGACACGGGGTCTGGAGATGCAGGGACAAACTCCCCAAGCCCCTGGGGGACACAGGGCCCCGCAGGGCTGGGACAGGCTCAGGGACCGCGTCACAGGGTCAGTGTCCCTGGAGGCGGCTGGTGCAGAAATGGGCTGCTGCCAGGAAGGGCCCCGTGCTGGGGACCACGGTGGAGGCTGCTCTGTCCCTCTGTTGTCTGCAGGGCCATCTGCCAGCTGCTCATGGTGACAATTTTGTGCCATGGGAGAAGAGGCCTTACAGCCTGACAAAACCCCACCGCTGCCCTTCCAACATCGCTGCTGCCCTGAGTGCCCACGGAGCCCTCCCCGGTCACACAGTCACACAGTGCTTGACGTTGGAAGGGACCTCTCCACATCATCAGTCCAAGCCGCCCCTGCACAAGCAGGGAACCCTACAGCGTGTTGCACAGGATCACACTCAGGAGGGTTTGGAAGATCTCTAAAGAAGGAGCCTGCATAACCTCGCTGAACACCCGCTTCCAGTGCTCCGTCACCCTAACAGGCAAAAAGCTCTTCCTCATATGCACATTGAAAGTGTCTTGCAATTTGTACACATTGAAACTGTGTTGCAATTTGCACCCTCTAGCCCTTGGGCTGTTGCTGGGCTCCACCAAGAAGAGTTTGGCCCTGTCCTTTTTACATCCTCGCCTCAGCTCCTTGTACCTCTTGATAAGTTTCCCTGTCACTCTTGTCTTCCCCAGGATAAACAGGCCCAGCTTGCTTACTCTTTCCTCATAACATAGATGCTCCAGTTCCTTCATCATCTTTGTGGCAATAAGCTGGTCACTTTCTGCAAGTTCCACAGCCCTCTTGTCCTGTGGAGCCCACAATATTTCTGCCCATAAGAGTTCAGGTGTGGCCTGAGCAGAGCTGAGGAGAGGGGCACGATCAGCCCCCTCCATCTGCTGCCAACACTCCTCCTCATGCAGGCCAGCATCCCTCTGGCCATCCTTGACACAAGGGCACATTGCTGCCTCCTGCTTGACCTGTTGTCAAGCAGACCTCCCAAACCCCTCTCCACAGAGCTGCTTTCCAGCAGCTCCACCCCTAATCTGTACTGGAGCCTCAAGCTATTTCCTCCCCCAGTGCAGGACCCTGCACTTGCCTTTCTTCAGTCTCAGGAGGTTCCTCTCTGCCCAACTCTCCTGCCTCTGCAGCTCCCTCTCAAAGGCAGCGCAGCTCTCAGGAGTGTCGGCCACTGCGGCCAGCTTTGTCTCATGTGCACACTTGCTGAGAGGGCACTCTGTCACCTCCTGCAAGGCACTGAGCAAATAGGTGAATAGCACCGGACCCAGTACTGACCCCCTGGGGGACACCACTAGCCACAGGCCTCCAACTAGACTCAGCACCGATTAGAACAACCCTCTGAGCTCTGCAATCCGCACACTGGATGTGTTCTCCAGCCACACACTGTCCACTCATCTGAAGCACACTTGCTGATCTTCCCGAGGAGGGTTAGGGGCAACCATGGGAATGAGCAGCTTCCTTTAAAGCCCTGCTTTTCCATGCCTGTATTCCTGCCTGCTCAGATATCAGCAGCTCCTCCAGCACTGGGGAGATCTCCTGCTCCGTCCACCTTACCTTGATCTGAGGGCTGGCAACTCAGCTCCTTTAGCAAGCTCCGCTCAGATTTGGACATGCGTGCACAGACCTTTGTCAGTGATGCTCTGGAAAGTCTGCAGAAGGATTTGGAACAGCAACATCCACTCTTCCAAGGCAAGAGCCTTACAAAACAGCTCAGCAGAAAGCACTGTGGAGAGGGTGCTAGTGCAGCAGCCGGGAGAGCAGCCTGGCCGGCCTCTGACTGCAGCAGCTTCAGCAGAGAACTGTGCAAGTCGGGTGGCAAAAGAGCCCATCCCCAGGGAAGGGAGCAATGCGAGGCAGGACAATGGAAGGCCAGAAGGAAGGACAACTCCTCTGGGAGAATCCAAGCTGAGTAAGTCAAGAACAAAGCTCCCATCTATCATCCTGCCAGGAACTCTCAGACTTTCAGAGCATGGAGAGTAGGTGAAGAAGCAGCAGGGGAAGATTCAGCTCACCTGTTCCTATCCATGCGGCAAAGATCTGAGTAAGATGGGCAGGGCACACCCGAAGGCGTGCAGGAGCCCCTCCATTCACCCCAACCACCTGCAGACAGACCTTGTACTGCAGTGTTGAAAAATTACTCTGAATGGAGGCCGTGGAGCAGGAGAGACCCCTTCCCTTCAGGAGTCAGCAGGATTCCAGGCAGCCTGTCCCTTCAAGCAGCTGCAAAGCACCTTCCCAGAGAGGACTGTCCAAGTGGACCCTGGTGGCCCAGCCATGAGGCAGACGAGCCGCAGCTTCTGTGCAAGCAGCCTGCGTGGGGCAAGGGCTTCCCAGCACCTTTCCTGCCGACGGGGGCACTGCGCACGCCTGGGCTCTGCAGGCGTCACGCGCGCAGGCAAGGGGGCTCCCAGCACTTGCCCTCACAGCCACGGGGCTGAGCTCGCTGCCCAGCCCTCTGCTCGTGCCTCCCTGCAGGGAACACTGCTCTGCTTCGCACTTCCCCTCCAGCATTCCCAGGGCAGCAGACAAATGCCTGCCACCAATTCCCCGTGCCACCAGCCCTGCGGCTGCTTGGGAGCCACCCAGAGCCCTCCGCGCACCTCTGGCGTCAGCCCCTTCCCAGCAGCTGCGCTCTGCCTCGCAGGGGCACTGCGGCATGCCAGCAAGCAAGCTTGGCCAGCACCAAGATTCTCCTTTGGGCTGCAGCACTTTGGTGGCAGGGGTTGCACTGCTTGCTTTTGGAGGGTTTCCATCAATGGGAGGGCTACACCTGGCAGCACCTTGCCCAAAGGCACCTAGCGTGTCCTTTCCCAAAGGCTGAGAATTCACCTCTGTTAGGAAGTGACTCTTTTACCCCAGTGCTGGGCAGAGATGCAGCAGATGCAGGTCCCTGCTGCGGCTGAGGGCACATTTGTGCCTGCTCTGCCCTCTGCAGCCCTAGGAAGCCGTGGCAGGGCAACCAGTGCAGATGCCGCACCAAGGCTGCTCTCAGCCACAGCACATGGCGCCTGCAAGGTGCGCGGCAGGACAAGAGAAGGAGCCCAGCAGCGCACCTGGGGCTCCCAGGACACCACCAACTCACAAGGGCTCTGCTGAGGACATGCACACCTGGCCCCGGGACACCACGGCCCTTTGCGCTCATTGCGCTACCAAGGAACACGTCTCAACCATGGAAAAGAAAACTTTCTCTAGTTCGTGGGGCTGTAAGGGCAGGAGTGGAGCAGGGAAGAAAGAGCAAGGCGTTCAAGGCTGCTTGCAGGGGTGGAAGCAGAGCCCCAAGTGGAGCCCGGCCTCTGGGCAGGCAGCCGCCAGCAGCACCATGGGGCTGCGTGAGGAGACCTCCTTGGCACCCAGCAAGCCCAAGGCCACGCACTGCTCTCTTTCGCCAGGCTCAGCAGTGCCAGGGGGAGTCCAGCACACGCAGACCCTTCCTCATGGCAGCCCCCCTGGCCCCTGTTGCTGCCCTCCTCCCCCCACGCAGCAGTGGAACATCCCAGAGGGGCAGTTATCACCACGGGAACACGGATGCTTCCCAGGGCTGCGCCTCACAGTGGCCCCAGTGCTGGCCACGCAGCAGCAAGGCCAGGTGAGCAGCAGGGCCGCGCAGCACCAGGGGCCACCCGTGGTGCCCACAAGATGCAGGGGAGCTGCGGGGCTGCAGGGCAGCCTGCGCGATGCCTCCCAGGGGAGGCCACAAAGCCACCACGCGACACTTGGTGCTCATGGCTGCAAATGTAAACAATTCCATTCTGTTGCAGACTCAGGAAAGTTAAAAAATGGATACATGTGAAGTCGAAGAAATGGAATGGGAGAGCTCAGTGCAGGTACTGTGCGTGCAGGCAGAGGCTGCGCGGGGACGGCTGGCGCTTGGCTCTGCGAGAGCAGCCGCAGGGCTGGTGGCAGAGGTGGCAGGGAGCTCTGGCAGGCCTGGGTGCTGGGGCAGAGCTGTGCCAGGGCCAGGAGTGGCCTAGGCCTCGGGGGCTGCTGCCTGAGCCTGGCGCCCTGGCTCTGTGCACCGCCTGCCCCGCGCACGCAGGGGACACGAGGCCCCGCACACAGAGCCAGCGCTGCCACCATGACCGTCCCCACAAGCTCTCCTGCTCTCTTCCAGAATTGGGGCACCCTCAATCATGTCGCCTGCAATGACGAGGAGCCCATGGAATGGGAGAGTTCAACCTGCACCCTCCAGGTATTGCCCATGCTGCCAGCTGTGCAGGGAAAACTGGGGCTCAACCTGGCCCCTTTCCACTTTCCTGCTTCCCGCTGCAAGAGGAACCGTGGGGCCAGAGCCCCCCACCTCTGTGATCTGTCCTGCAAATGCTTCCTTCTCTCTTACAGGCTCCACATATGGATGGGGCGCTGTCAGGGAACGAGTCGGAGCCAATGGAGTGGCTCAGTTATGGCAGCAGCCAGGTACAGTCATTGCAGCCACTGGACGCCCTATCCTTCCTCTTCCCCACGCACCATCCCCACCAAGGTCTCCTGCTCTCTTCCAGATGATGGGGAACAATGGCCTGGTTGGCTGCAGTGCAGACGAGTCCATGGACTGGGAGAGCTCTGTGTGCAGCCCCCAGGTATGGCCCCTGCTGCCGGCTGCACGGGCAGAGCTGGGGCTGTGCCCGGCCCCTTGGCGCTGCTCCGCGCTGCCTTTGGGGAGCAGCCGCGCGGGAGCCTGGCCCAGGTGTGCGGGCGCTCTGGCGGGCTGCGGCGCCGGGGCAGAGCTGCACAGGGCGCAGGAGCGCCCAAGGCCTGGGCACCTGCTGCCTCAGCCCCTCTGCCAGCGTCTGGGCTGCGCTGGCCACGCCAAGCCTCTGCCAGGGCACCAATGACGGCAGCGCTGCTGCCAAAGAGCCCGCGCAGCCGCCAAAGAGCCTCTGCTCCACGGGAGCCCCCGAGATGCTCCTCGGCCCTGCTCACGCCTCCTTTTCCCTTGCAGGCCAAGCTCCCCTTCACCCTGGCTGCTGCTGGGAAGCGCTGGGCACGAGGACTCCGTCCCTAGACTATTGCATTTTTTTCTTTGTAGTGTCACAGTAGTTCTTAGATGTTGTTATTGTTGATACTGTTTTTCATATTGTTGTTGTTACTGTTGTTGTTGTTGTAATTGTTATTGTTGTCGTTATTTTTGTTATTGTTATTCTTTTTTGTTGTTGTTTAAATATATATTCCTGTATCATTGTTCATATGTTGCGTATTTTTTCCAAGTGAGCTCAGGCACAAAAGGCATCCCCACCACAGGTCTGTGTGTGGAGCCCTGTGTGCACCAGGGGCAGGGGAGCAAAAAGTTCCTTCTGGGACTTCCTTTCACATGTGGCGGTGGGGATGCCCAAAGGGGAAAAAAACCCAGCCCCACCATGGGGCAGCTCTCAACTCTCCGGGTGCTGCACACAACATGTCCCCGCAGTGCCCAAGCCACAGGCAAAGGGAAGCTGTCACACCCCAGGGACACGGGGTCTGGAGATGCAGGGACAAACTCCCCAAGCCCCTGGGGGACACAGGGCCCCGCAGGGCTGGGACAGGCTCAGGGACCGCGTCACAGGGTCAGTGTCCCTGGAGGCGGCTGGTGCAGAAATGGGCTGCTGCCAGGAAGGGCCCCGTGCTGGGGACCACGGTGGAGGCTGCTCTGTCCCTCTGCTGTCTGCAGGGCCATCTGCCAGCTGCTCATGGTGACAATTTTGTGCCATGGGAGAAGAGGCCTTACAGCCTGACAAAACCCCACCGCTGCCCTTCCAACATCGCTGCTGCCCTGAGTGCCCACGGAGCCCTCCCCGGTCACACAGTCACACAGTGCTTGACGTTGGAAGGGACCTCTCCACATCATCAGTCCAAGCCGCCCCTGCACAAGCAGGGAACCCTACAGCGTGTTGCACAGGATCACACTCAGGAGGGTTTGGAAGATCTCTAAAGAAGGAGCCTGCATAACCTCGCTGAACACCCGCTTCCAGTGCTCCGTCACCCTAACAGGCAAAAAGCTCTTCCTCATATGCACATTGAAAGTGTCTTGCAATTTGTACACATTGAAACTGTGTTGCAATTTGCACCCTCTAGCCCTTGGGCTGTTGCTGGGCTCCACCAAGAAGAGCTTGGCCCTGTCCTTTTTACATCCTCGCCTCAGCTCCTTGTACCTCTTGATAAGTTTCCCTGTCACTCTTGTCTTCCCCAGGATAAACAGGCCCAGCTTGCTTACTCTTTCCTCATAACATAGATGCTCCAGTTCCTTCATCATCTTTGTGGCAATAAGCTGGTCACTTTCTGCAAGTTCCACAGCCCTCTTGTCCTGTGGAGCCCACAATATTTCTGCCCATAAGAGTTCAGGTGTGGCCTGAGCAGAGCTGAGGAGAGGGGCACGATCAGCCCCCTCCATCTGCTGCCAACACTCCTCCTCATGCAGGCCAGCATCCCTCTGGCCATCCTTGACACAAGGGCACATTGCTGCCTCCTGCTTGACCTGTTGTCAAGCAGACCTCCCAAACCCCTCTCCACAGAGCTGCTTTCCAGCAGCTCCACCCCTAATCTGTACTGGAGCCTCAAGCTATTTCCTCCCCCAGTGCAGGACCCTGCACTTGCCTTTCTTCAGTCTCAGGAGGTTCCTCTCTGCCCAACTCTCCTGCCTCTGCAGCTCCCTCTCAAAGGCAGCGCAGCTCTCAGGAGTGTCAGCCACTGCGGCCAGCTTTGTCTCATGTGCACACTTGCTGAGAGGGCACTCTGTCACCTCCTGCAAGGCACTGAGCAAATAGGTGAATAGCACCGGACCCAGTACTGACCCCCTGGGGGACACCACTAGCCACAGGCCTCCAACTAGACTCAGCACCGATTAGAACAACCCTCTGAGCTCTGCAATCCGCACACTGGATGTGTTCTCCAGCCACACACTGTCCACTCATCTGAAGCACACTTGCTGATCTTCCCGAGGAGGGTTAGGGGCAACCATGGGAATGAGCAGCTTCCTTTAAAGCCCTGCTTTTCCATGCCTGTATTCCTGCCTGCTCAGATAGCAGCAGCTCCTCCAGCACTGGGGAGATCTCCTGCTCCGTCCACCTTACCTTGATCTGAGGGCTGGCAACTCAGCTCCTTTAGCAAGCTCCGCTCAGATTTGGACATGCGTGCACAGACCTTTGTCAGTGATGCTCTGGAAAGTCTGCAGAAGGATTTGGAACAGCAACATCCACTCTTCCAAGGCAAGAGCCTTACAAAACAGCTCAGCAGAAAGCACTGTGGAGAGGGTGCTAGTGCAGCAGCCGGGAGAGCAGCCTGGCCGGCCTCTGACTGCAGCAGCTTCAGCAGAGAACTGTGCAAGTCGGGTGGCAAAAGAGCCCATCCCCAGGGAAGGGAGCAATGCGAGGCAGGACAATGGAAGGCCAGAAGGAAGGACAACTCCTCTGGGAGAATCCAAGCTGAGTAAGTCAAGAACAAAGCTCCCATCTATCATCCTGCCAGGAACTCTCAGACTTTCAGAGCATGGAGAGTAGGTGAAGAAGCAGCAGGGGAAGATTCAGCTCACCTGTTCCTATCCATGCGGCAAAGATCTGAGTAAGATGGGCAGGGCACACCCGAAGGCGTGCAGGAGCCCCTCCATTCACCCCAACCACCTGCAGACAGACCTTGTACTGCAGTGTTGAAAAATTACTCTGAATGGAGGCCGTGGAGCAGGAGAGACCCCTTCCCTTCAGGAGTCAGCAGGATTCCAGGCAGCCTGTCCCTTCAAGCAGCTGCAAAGCACCTTCCCAGAGAGGACTGTCCAAGTGGACCCTGGTGGCCCAGCCATGAGGCAGACGAGCCGCAGCTTCTGTGCAAGCAGCCTGCGTGGGGCAAGGGCTTCCCAGCACCTTTCCTGCCGACGGGGGCACTGCGCACGCCTGGGCTCTGCAGGCGTCACGCGCGCAGGCAAGGGGGCTCCCAGCACTTGCCCTCACAGCCACGGGGCTGAGCTCGCTGCCCAGCCCTCTGCTCGTGCCTCCCTGCAGGGAACACTGCTCTGCTTCGCACTTCCCCTCCAGCATTCCCAGGGCAGCAGACAAATGCCTGCCACCAATTCCCCGTGCCACCAGCCCTGCGGCTGCTTGGGAGCCACCCAGAGCCCTCCGCGCACCTCTGGCGTCAGCCCCTTCCCAGCAGCTGCGCTCTGCCTCGCAGGGGCACTGCGGCATGCCAGCAAGCAAGCTTGGCCAGCACCAAGATTCTCCTTTGGGCTGCAGCACTTTGGTGGCAGGGGTTGCACTGCTTGCTTTTGGAGGGTTTCCATCAATGGGAGGGCTACACCTGGCAGCACCTTGCCCAAAGGCACCTAGCGTGTCCTTTCCCAAAGGCTGGGAATTCACCTCTGTTAGGAAGTGACTCTTTTACCCCAGTGCTGGGCAGAGATGCAGCAGCTGCAGGTCCCTGCTGTGGCTGAGGGCACATTTGTGCCTGCTCTGCCCTCTGCAGCCCTAGGAAGCCGTGGCAGGGCAACCAGTGCAGATGCCGCACCAAGGCTGCTCTCAGCCACAGCACATGGCGCCTGCAAGGTGCGCGGCAGGACAAGAGAAGAAGCCCAGCAGCGCACCTGGGGCTCCCAGGACACCACCAACTCGCAAGGGCTCTGCTGAGGACATGCACACCTGGCCCCGGGGCACAACGGCCCTTTGCGCTCATTGCGCTACCAAGGAACACGTCTCAACCATGGAAAACAAAACTTTCTCTAGTTCGTGGGGCTGTAAGGGCAGGAGTGGAGCAGGGAAGAAAGAGCAAGGTGTTCAAGGCTGCTTGCAGGGGTGGAAGCAGAGCCCCAAGTGGAGCCTGGCCTCTGGGCAGGCAGCCGCCAGCAGCACCATGGGGCTGCGTGAGGAGACCTCCTTGGCACCCAGCAAGCCCAAGGCCACGCACTGCTCTCTTTCGCCAGGCTCAGCAGTGCCAGGGGGAGTCCAGCACACGCAGACCCTTCCTCATGGCAGCCCCCCTGGCCCCTGTTGCTGCCCTCCTCCCCCCACGCAGCAGTGGAACATCCCAGAGGGGCAGTTATCGCCACGGGAACACGGATGCTTCCCAGGGCTGCGCCTCACAGTGGCCCCAGTGCTGGCCACACAGCAGCAAGGCCAGGTGAGCAGCAGGGCCGCGCAGCACCAGGAGCCACCCGTGGTGCCCACAAGATGCAGGGGAGCTGCGGGGCTGCAGGGCAGCCTGCGCGATGCCTCCCAGGGGAGGCCACAAAGCCACCACGCGACACTTGGTGCTCATGGCTGCAAATGTAAACAATTCCATTCTGTTGCAGACTCAGGAAAGTTAAAAAATGGATACATGTGAAGTCGAAGAAATGGAATGGGAGAGCTCAGTGCAGGTACTGTGCGTGCAGGCAGAGGCTGCGCGGGGACGGCTGGCGCTTGGCTCTGCGAGAGCAGCCGCAGGGCTGGTGGCAGAGGTGGCAGGGAGCTCTGGCAGGCCTGGGTGCTGGGGCAGAGCTGTGCCAGGGCCAGGAGTGGCCTAGGCCTCGGGGGCTGCTGCCTGAGCCTGGCGCCCTGGCTCTGTGCACCGCCTGACCCGTGCACGCAGGGGACACGAGGCCCCGCACACAGAGCCAGCGCTGCCACCATGACCGTCCCCACAAGCTCTCCTGCTCTCTTCCAGAATTGGGGCACCCTCAATCATGTCGGCTGCAATGACGAGGAGCCCATGGAATGGGAGAGTTCAACCTGCACCCTCCAGGTATTGCCCATGCTGCCAGCTGTGCAGGGAAAACTGGGGCTCAACCTGGCCCCTTTCCACTTTCCTGCTTCCCGCTGCAAGAGGAACCGTGGGGCCAGAGCCCCCCACCTCTGTGATCTGTCCTGCAAATGCTTCCTTCTCTCTTACAGGCTCCACATATGGATGGGGCGCTGTCAGGGAACGAGTCGGAGCCAATGGAGTGGCTCAGTTATGGCAGCAGCCAGGTACAGTCATTGCAGCCACTGGACGCCCTATCCTTCCTCTTCCCCATGCACCATCCCCACCAAGGTCTCCTGCTCTCTTCCAGATGATGGGGAACAATGGCCTGGTTGGCTGCAGTGCAGACGAGTCCATGGACTGGGAGAGCTCTGTGTGCAGCCCCCAGGTATGGCCCCTGCTGCCGGCTGCACGGGCAGAGCTGGGGCTGTGCCCGGCCCCTTGGCGCTGCTCCGCGCTGCCTTTGGGGAGCAGCCGCGCGGGAGCCTGGCCCAGGTGTGCGGGCGCTCTGGCGGGCTGCGGCGCCGGGGCAGAGCTGCACAGGGCGCAGGAGCGCCCAAGGCCTGGGCACCTGCTGCCTCAGCCCCTCTGCCAGCGTCTGGGCTGCGCTGGCCACGCCAAGCCTCTGCCAGGGCACCAATGACGGCAGCGCTGCTGCCAAAGAGCCCGCGCAGCCGCCAAAGAGCCTCTGCTCCACGGGAGCCCCCGAGATGCTCCTCGGCCCTGCTCACGCCTCCTTTTCCCTTGCAGGCCAAGCTCCCCTTCACCCTGGCTGCTGCTGGGAAGCGCTGGGCACGAGGACTCCATCCCTAGACTATTGCATTTTTTTCTTTGTAGTGTCACAGTAGTTCTTAGATGTTGTTATTGTTGATACTGTTTTTCATATTGTTGTTGTTACTGTTGTTGTTGTTGTAATTGTTATTGTTGTCGTTATTTTTGTTATTGTTATTCTTTTTTGTTGTTGTTTAAATATATATTCCTGTATCATTGTTCATATGTTGCGTATTTTTTCCAAGTGAGCTCAGGCACAAAAGGCATCCCCACCACAGGTCTGTGTGTGGAGCCCTGTGTGCACCAGGGGCAGGGGAGCAAAAAGTTCCTTCTGGGACTTCCTTTCACATGTGGCGGTGGGGATGCCCAAAGGGGAAAAAAACCCAGCCCCACCATGGGGCAGCTCTCAACTCTCCGGGTGCTGCACACAACATGTCCCCGCAGTGCCCAAGCCACAGGCAAAGGGAAGCTGTCACACCCCAGGGACACGGGGTCTGGAGATGCAGGGACAAACTCCCCAAGCCCCTGGGGGACACAGGGCCCCGCAGGGCTGGGACAGGCTCAGGGACCGCGTCACAGGGTCAGTGTCCCTGGAGGCGGCTGGTGCAGAAATGGGCTGCTGCCAGGAAGGGCCCCGTGCTGGGGACCACGGTGGAGGCTGCTCTGTCCCTCTGCTGTCTGCAGGGCCATCTGCCAGCTGCTCATGGTGACAATTTTGTGCCATGGGAGAAGAGGCCTTACAGCCTGACAAAACCCCACCGCTGCCCTTCCAACATCGCTGCTGCCCTGAGTGCCCACGGAGCCCTCCCCGGTCACACAGTCACACAGTGCTTGACGTTGGAAGGGACCTCTCCACATCATCAGTCCAAGCCGCCCCTGCACAAGCAGGGAACCCTACAGCGTGTTGCACAGGATCACACTCAGGAGGGTTTGGAAGATCTCTAAAGAAGGAGCCTGCATAACCTCGCTGAACACCCGCTTCCAGTGCTCCGTCACCCTAACAGGCAAAAAGCTCTTCCTCATATGCACATTGAAAGTGTGTTGCAATTTGTACACATTGAAACTGTGTTGCAATTTGCACCCTCTAGCCCTTGGGCTGTTGCTGGGCTCCACCAAGAAGAGCTTGGCCCTGTCCTTTTTACATCCTCGCCTCAGCTCCTTGTACCTCTTGATAAGTTTCCCTGTCACTCTTGTCTTCCCCAGGATAAACAGGCCCAGCTTGCTTACTCTTTCCTCATAACATAGATGCTCCAGTTCCTTCATCATCTTTGTGGCAATAAGCTGGTCACTTTCTGCAAGTTCCACAGCCCTCTTGTCCTGTGGAGCCCACAATATTTCTGCCCATAAGAGTTCAGGTGTGGCCTGAGCAGAGCTGAGGAGAGGGGCACGATCAGCCCCCTCCATCTGCTGCCAACACTCCTCCTCATGCAGGCCAGCATCCCTCTGGCCATCCTTGACACAAGGGCACATTGCTGCCTCCTGCTTGACCTGTTGTCAAGCAGACCTCCCAAACCCCTCTCCACAGAGCTGCTTTCCAGCAGCTCCACCCCTAATCTGTACTGGAGCCTCAAGCTATTTCCTCCCCCAGTGCAGGACCCTGCACTTGCCTTTCTTCAGTCTCAGGAGGTTCCTCTCTGCCCAACTCTCCTGCCTCTGCAGCTCCCTCTCAAAGGCAGTGCAGCTCTCAGGAGTGTCAGCCACTGCGGCCAGCTTTGTCTCATGTGCACACTTGCTGAGAGGGCACTCTGTCACCTCCTGCAAGGCACTGAGCAAATAGGTGAATAGCACCGGACCCAGTACTGACCCCCTGGGGGACACCACTAGCCACAGGCCTCCAACTAGACTCAGCACCGATTAGAACAACCCTCTGAGCTCTGCAATCCGCACACTGGATGTGTTCTCCAGCCACACACTGTCCACTCATCTGAAGCACACTTGCTGATCTTCCCGAGGAGGGTTAGGGGCAACCATGGGAATGAGCAGCTTCCTTTAAAGCCCTGCTTTTCCATGCCTGTATTCCTGCCTGCTCAGATAGCAGCAGCTCCTCCAGCACTGGGGAGATCTCCTGCTCCGTCCACCTTACCTTGATCTGAGGGCTGGCAACTCAGCTCCTTTAGCAAGCTCCGCTCAGATTTGGACATGCGTGCACAGACCTTTGTCAGTGATGCTCTGGAAAGTCTGCAGAAGGATTTGGAACAGCAACATCCACTCTTCCAAGGCAAGAGCCTTACAAAACAGCTCAGCAGAAAGCACTGTGGAGAGGGTGCTAGTGCAGCAGCCGGGAGAGCAGCCTGGCCGGCCTCTGACTGCAGCAGCTTCAGCAGAGAACTGTGCAAGTCGGGTGGCAAAAGAGCCCATCCCCAGGGAAGGGAGCAATGCGAGGCAGGACAATGGAAGGCCAGAAGGAAGGACAACTCCTCTGGGAGAATCCAAGCTGAGTAAGTCAAGAACAAAGCTCCCATCTATCATCCTGCCAGGAACTCTCAGACTTTCAGAGCATGGAGAGTAGGTGAAGAAGCAGCAGGGGAAGATTCAGCTCACCTGTTCCTATCCATGCGGCAAAGATCTGAGTAAGATGGGCAGGGCACACCCGAAGGCGTGCAGGAGCCCCTCCATTCACCCCAACCACCTGCAGACAGACCTTGTACTGCAGTGTTGAAAAATTACTCTGAATGGAGGCCGTGGAGCAGGAGAGACCCCTTCCCTTCAGGAGTCAGCAGGATTCCAGGCAGCCTGTCCCTTCAAGCAGCTGCAAAGCACCTTCCCAGAGAGGACTGTCCAAGTGGACCCTGGTGGCCCAGCCATGAGGCAGACGAGCCGCAGCTTCTGTGCAAGCAGCCTGCGTGGGGCAAGGGCTTCCCAGCACCTTTCCTGCCGACGGGGGCACTGCGCACGCCTGGGCTCTGCAGGCGTCACGCGCGCAGGCAAGGGGGCTCCCAGCACTTGCCCTCACAGCCACGGGGCTGAGCTCGCTGCCCAGCCCTCTGCTCGTGCCTCCCTGCAGGGAACACTGCTCTGCTTCGCACTTCCCCTCCAGCATTCCCTGGGCAGCAGACAAATGCCTGCCACCAATTCCCCGTGCCACCAGCCCTGCGGCTGCTTGGGAGCCACCCAGAGCCCTCCGCGCACCTCTGGCGTCAGCCCCTTCCCAGCAGCTGCGCTCTGCCTCGCAGGGGCACTGCGGCATGCCAGCAAGCAAGCTTGGACAGCACCAAGATGCTCCTTTGGGCTGCAGCACTTTGGTGGCAGGGGTTGCACTGCTTGCTTTTGGAGGGTTTCCATCAATGGGAGGGCTACACCTGGCAGCACCTTGCCCAAAGGCACCTAGCGTGTCCTTTCCCAAAGGCTGGGAATTCACCTCTGTTAGGAAGTGACTCTTTTACCCCAGTGCTGGGCAGAGATGCAGCAGATGCAGGTCCCTGCTGCTGCTGAGGGCACATTTGTGCCTGCTCTGCCCTCTGCAGCCCTAGGAAGCCGTGGCAGGGCAACCAGTGCAGATGCCGCACCAAGGCTGCTCTCAGCCACAGCACATGGCGCCTGCAAGGTGCGCGGCAGGACAAGAGAAGGAGCCCAGCAATGCACCTGGGGCTCCCAGGACACCACCAACTCGCAAGGGCTCTGCTGAGGACATGCACACCTGGCCCCGGGGCACAACTGCCCTTTGCGCTCATTATGCTACGGAGGAACACGTCTCAACCATGGAAAACAAAACTTTCTCTAGTTCGTGGGGCTGTAAGGGCAGGAGTGGAGCAGGGAAGAAAGAGCAAGGCGTTCAAGGCTGCTTGCAGGGGTGGAAGCAGAGCCCCAAGTGGAGCCCGGCCTCTGGGCAGGCAGCCGCCAGCAGCACCATGGGGCTGCGTGAGGAGACCTCCTTGGCACCCAGCAAGCCCAAGGCCACGCACTGCTCTCTTTCGCCAGGCTCAGCAGTGCCAGGGGGAGTCCAGCACACGCAGACCCTTCCTCATGGCAGCCCCCCTGGCCCCTGTTGCTGCCCTCCTCCCCCCACGCAGCAGTGGAACATCCCAGAGGGGCAGTTATCACCACGGGAACACGGATGCTTCCCAGGGCTGCGCCTCACAGTGGCCCCAGTGCTGGCCACACAGCAGCAAGGCCAGGTGAGCAGCAGGGCCGCGCAGCACCAGGGGCCACCCGTGGTGCCCACAAGATGCAGGGGAGCTGCGGGGCTGCAGGGCAGCCTGCGCGATGCCTCCCAGGGGAGGCCACAAAGCCACCACGCGACACTTGGTGCTCATGGCTGCAAATGTAAACAATTCCATTCTGTTGCAGACTCAGGAAAGTTAAAAAATGGATACATGTGAAGTCGAAGAAATGGAATGGGAGAGCTCAGTGCAGGTACTGTGCGTGCAGGCAGAGGCTGCGCGGGGACGGCTGGCGCTTGGCTCTGCGAGAGCAGCCGCAGGGCTGGTGGCAGAGGTGGCAGGGAGCTCTGGCAGGCCTGGGTGCTGGGGCAGAGCTGTGCCAGGGCCAGGAGTGGCCTAGGCCTCGGGGGCTGCTGCCTGAGCCTGGCGCCCTGGCTCTGTGCACCGCCTGACCCGTGCACGCAGGGGACACGAGGCCCCGCGCACAGAGCCAGCGCTGCCACCATGACCGTCCCCACAAGCTCTCCTGCTCTCTTCCAGAATTGGGGCACCCTCAATCATGTCGGCTGCAATGACGAGGAGCCCATGGAATGGGAGAGTTCAACCTGCACCCTCCAGGTATTGCCCATGCTGCCAGCTGTGCAGGGAAAACTGGGGCTCAACCTGGCCCCTTTCCACTTTCCTGCTTCCCGCTGCAAGAGGAACCGTGGGGCCAGAGCCCCCCACCTCTGTGATCTGTCCTGCAAATGCTTCCTTCTCTCTTACAGGCTCCACATATGGATGGGGCGCTGTCAGGGAACGAGTCGGAGCCAATGGAGTGGCTCAGTTATGGCAGCAGCCAGGTACAGTCATTGCAGCCACTGGACGCCCTATCCTTCCTCTTCCCCACGCACCATCCCCACCAAGGTCTCCTGCTCTCTTCCAGATGATGGGGAACAATGGCCTGGTTGGCTGCAGTGCAGACGAGTCCATGGACTGGGAGAGCTCTGTGTGCAGCCCCCAGGTATGGCCCCTGCTGCCGGCTGCACGGGCAGAGCTGGGGCTGTGCCCGGCCCCTTGGCGCTGCTCCGCGCTGCCTTTGGGGAGCAGCCGCGCGGGAGCCTGGCCCAGGTGTGCGGGCGCTCTGGCGGGCTGCGGCGCCGGGGCAGAGCTGCACAGGGCGCAGGAGCGCCCAAGGCCTGGGCACCTGCTGCCTCAGCCCCTCTGCCAGCGTCTGGGCTGCGCTGGCCACGCCAAGCCTCTGCCAGGGCACCAATGACGGCAGCGCTGCTGCCAAAGAGCCCGCGCAGCCGCCAAAGAGCCTCTGCTCCACGGGAGCCCCCGAGATGCTCCTCGGCCCTGCTCACGCCTCCTTTTCCCTTGCAGGCCAAGCTCCCCTTCACCCTGGCTGCTGCTGGGAAGCGCTGGGCACGAGGACTCCGTCCCTAGACTATTGCATTTTTTTCTTTGTAGTGTCACAGTAGTTCTTAGATGTTGTTATTGTTGATACTGTTTTTCATATTGTTGTTGTTACTGTTGTTGTTGTTGTAATTGTTATTGTTGTCGTTATTTTTGTTATTGTTATTCTTTTTTGTTGTTGTTTAAATATATATTCCTGTATCATTGTTCATATGTTGCGTATTTTTTCCAAGTGAGCTCAGGCACAAAAGGCATCCCCACCACAGGTCTGTGTGTGGAGCCCTGTGTGCACCAGGGGCAGGGGAGCAAAAAGTTCCTTCTGGGACTTCCTTTCACATGTGGCGGTGGGGATGCCCAAAGGGGAAAAAAACCCAGCCCCACCATGGGGCAGCTCTCAACTCTCCGGGTGCTGCACACAACATGTCCCCGCAGTGCCCAAGCCACAGGCAAAGGGAAGCTGTCACACCCCAGGGACACGGGGTCTGGAGATGCAGGGACAAACTCCCCAAGCCCCTGGGGGACACAGGGCCCCGCAGGGCTGGGACAGGCTCAGGGACCGCGTCACAGGGTCAGTGTCCCTGGAGGCGGCTGGTGCAGAAATGGGCTGCTGCCAGGAAGGGCCCCGTGCTGGGGACCACGGTGGAGGCTGCTCTGTCCCTCTGCTGTCTGCAGGGCCATCTGCCAGCTGCTCATGGTGACAATTTTGTGCCATGGGAGAAGAGGCCTTACAGCCTGACAAAACCCCACCGCTGCCCTTCCAACATCGCTGCTGCCCTGAGTGCCCACGGAGCCCTCCCCGGTCACACAGTCACACAGTGCTTGACGTTGGAAGGGACCTCTCCACATCATCAGTCCAAGCCGCCCCTGCACAAGCAGGGAACCCTACAGCGTGTTGCACAGGATCACACTCAGGAGGGTTTGGAAGATCTCTAAAGAAGGAGCCTGCATAACCTCGCTGAACACCCGCTTCCAGTGCTCCGTCACCCTAACAGGCAAAAAGCTCTTCCTCATATGCACATTGAAAGTGTGTTGCAATTTGTACACATTGAAACTGTGTTGCAATTTGCACCCTCTAGCCCTTGGGCTGTTGCTGGGCTCCACCAAGAAGAGCTTGGCCCTGTCCTTTTTACATCCTCGCCTCAGCTCCTTGTACCTCTTGATAAGTTTCCCTGTCACTCTTGTCTTCCCCAGGATAAACAGGCCCAGCTTGCTTACTCTTTCCTCATAACATAGATGCTCCAGTTCCTTCATCATCTTTGTGGCAATAAGCTGGTCACTTTCTGCAAGTTCCACAGCCCTCTTGTCCTGTGGAGCCCACAATATTTCTGCCCATAAGAGTTCAGGTGTGGCCTGAGCAGAGCTGAGGAGAGGGGCACGATCAGCCCCCTCCATCTGCTGCCAACACTCCTCCTCATGCAGGCCAGCATCCCTCTGGCCATCCTTGACACAAGGGCACATTGCTGCCTCCTGCTTGACCTGTTGTCAAGCAGACCTCCCAAACCCCTCTCCACAGAGCTGCTTTCCAGCAGCTCCACCCCTAATCTGTACTGGAGCCTCAAGCTATTTCCTCCCCCAGTGCAGGACCCTGCACTTGCCTTTCTTCAGTCTCAGGAGGTTCCTCTCTGCCCAACTCTCCTGCCTCTGCAGCTCCCTCTCAAAGGCAGTGCAGCTCTCAGGAGTGTCAGCCACTGCGGCCAGCTTTGTCTCATGTGCACACTTGCTGAGAGGGCACTCTGTCACCTCCTGCAAGGCACTGAGCAAATAGGTGAATAGCACCGGACCCAGTACTGACCCCCTGGGGGACACCACTAGCCACAGGCCTCCAACTAGACTCAGCACCGATTAGAACAACCCTCTGAGCTCTGCAATCCGCACACTGGATGTGTTCTCCAGCCACACACTGTCCACTCATCTGAAGCACACTTGCTGATCTTCCCGAGGAGGGTTAGGGGCAACCATGGGAATGAGCAGCTTCCTTTAAAGCCCTGCTTTTCCATGCCTGTATTCCTGCCTGCTCAGATAGCAGCAGCTCCTCCAGCACTGGGGAGATCTCCTGCTCCGTCCACCTTACCTTGATCTGAGGGCTGGCAACTCAGCTCCTTTAGCAAGCTCCGCTCAGATTTGGACATGCGTGCACAGACCTTTGTCAGTGATGCTCTGGAAAGTCTGCAGAAGGATTTGGAACAGCAACATCCACTCTTCCAAGGCAAGAGCCTTACAAAACAGCTCAGCAGAAAGCACTGTGGAGAGGGTGCTAGTGCAGCAGCCGGGAGAGCAGCCTGGCCGGCCTCTGACTGCAGCAGCTTCAGCAGAGAACTGTGCAAGTCGGGTGGCAAAAGAGCCCATCCCCAGGGAAGGGAGCAATGCGAGGCAGGACAATGGAAGGCCAGAAGGAAGGACAACTCCTCTGGGAGAATCCAAGCTGAGTAAGTCAAGAACAAAGCTCCCATCTATCATCCTGCCAGGAACTCTCAGACTTTCAGAGCATGGAGAGTAGGTGAAGAAGCAGCAGGGGAAGATTCAGCTCACCTGTTCCTATCCATGCGGCAAAGATCTGAGTAAGATGGGCAGGGCACACCCGAAGGCGTGCAGGAGCCCCTCCATTCACCCCAACCACCTGCAGACAGACCTTGTACTGCAGTGTTGAAAAATTACTCTGAATGGAGGCCGTGGAGCAGGAGAGACCCCTTCCCTTCAGGAGTCAGCAGGATTCCAGGCAGCCTGTCCCTTCAAGCAGCTGCAAAGCACCTTCCCAGAGAGGACTGTCCAAGTGGACCCTGGTGGCCCAGCCATGAGGCAGACGAGCCGCAGCTTCTGTGCAAGCAGCCTGCGTGGGGCAAGGGCTTCCCAGCACCTTTCCTGCCGACGGGGGCACTGCGCACGCCTGGGCTCTGCAGGCGTCACGCGCGCAGGCAAGGGGGCTCCCAGCACTTGCCCTCACAGCCACGGGGCTGAGCTCGCTGCCCAGCCCTCTGCTCGTGCCTCCCTGCAGGGAACACTGCTCTGCTTCGCACTTCCCCTCCAGCATTCCCTGGGCAGCAGACAAATGCCTGCCACCAATTCCCCGTGCCACCAGCCCTGCGGCTGCTTGGGAGCCACCCAGAGCCCTCCGCGCACCTCTGGCGTCAGCCCCTTCCCAGCAGCTGCGCTCTGCCTCGCAGGGGCACTGCGGCATGCCAGCAAGCAAGCTTGGACAGCACCAAGATGCTCCTTTGGGCTGCAGCACTTTGGTGGCAGGGGTTGCACTGCTTGCTTTTGGAGGGTTTCCATCAATGGGAGGGCTACACCTGGCAGCACCTTGCCCAAAGGCACCTAGCGTGTCCTTTCCCAAAGGCTGGGAATTCACCTCTGTTAGGAAGTGACTCTTTTACCCCAGTGCTGGGCAGAGATGCAGCAGATGCAGGTCCCTGCTGCTGCTGAGGGCACATTTGTGCCTGCTCTGCCCTCTGCAGCCCTAGGAAGCCGTGGCAGGGCAACCAGTGCAGATGCCGCACCAAGGCTGCTCTCAGCCACAGCACATGGCGCCTGCAAGGTGCGCGGCAGGACAAGAGAAGGAGCCCAGCAATGCACCTGGGGCTCCCAGGACACCACCAACTCGCAAGGGCTCTGCTGAGGACATGCACACCTGGCCCCGGGGCACAACTGCCCTTTGCGCTCATTATGCTACGGAGGAACACGTCTCAACCATGGAAAACAAAACTTTCTCTAGTTCGTGGGGCTGTAAGGGCAGGAGTGGAGCAGGGAAGAAAGAGCAAGGCGTTCAAGGCTGCTTGCAGGGGTGGAAGCAGAGCCCCAAGTGGAGCCCGGCCTCTGGGCAGGCAGCCGCCAGCAGCACCATGGGGCTGCGTGAGGAGACCTCCTTGGCACCCAGCAAGCCCAAGGCCACGCACTGCTCTCTTTCGCCAGGCTCAGCAGTGCCAGGGGGAGTCCAGCACACGCAGACCCTTCCTCATGGCAGCCCCCCTGGCCCCTGTTGCTGCCCTCCTCCCCCCACGCAGCAGTGGAACATCCCGGAGGGGCAGTTATCGCCACGGGAACACGGATGCTTCCCAGGGCTGCGCCTCACAGTGGCCCCAGTGCTGGCCACGCAGCAGCAAGGCCAGGTGAGCAGCAGGGCCGCGCAGCACCAGGAGCCACCCGTGGTGCCCACAAGATGCAGGGGAGCTGCGGGGCTGCAGGGCAGCCTGCGCGATGCCTCCCAGGGGAGGCCACAAAGCCACCGCGCGACACTTGGTGCTCATGGCTGCAAATGTAAACAATTCCATTCTGTTGCAGACTCAGGAAAGTTAAAAAATGGATACATGTGAAGTCGAAGAAATGGAATGGGAGAGCTCAGTGCAGGTACTGTGCGTGCAGGCAGAGGCTGCGCGGGGACGGCTGGCGCTTGGCTCTGCGAGAGCAGCCGCAGGGCTGGTGGCAGAGGTGGCAGGGAGCTCTGGCAGGCCTGGGTGCTGGGGCAGAGCTGTGCCAGGGCCAGGAGTGGCCAAGGCCTCGGGGGCTGCTGCCTGAGCCTGGCGCCCTGGCTCTGTGCACCACCTGACCCGCGCACGCAGGGGACACGAGGCCCCGTGCACAGAGCCAGCGCTGCCACCATGACCGTCCCCACAAGCTCTCCTGCTCTCTTCCAGAATTGGGGCACCCTCAATCATGTCGCCTGCAATGACGAGGAGCCCATGGAATGGGAGAGTTCAACCTGCACCCTCCAGGTATTGCCCATGCTGCCAGCTGTGCAGGGAAAACTGGGGCTCAACCTGGCCCCTTTCCACTTTCCTGCTTCCCGCTGCAAGAGGAACCGTGGGGCCAGAGCCCCCCACCTCTGTGATCTGTCCTGCAAATGCTTCCTTCTCTCTTACAGGCTCCACATATGGATGGGGCGCTGTCAGGGAACGAGTCGGAGCCAATGGAGTGGCTCAGTTATGGCAGCAGCCAGGTACAGTCATTGCAGCCACTGGACGCCCTATCCTTCCTCTTCCCCACGCACCATCCCCACCAAGGTCTCCTGCTCTCTTCCAGATGATGGGGAACAATGGCCTGGTTGGCTGCAGTGCAGACGAGTCCATGGACTGGGAGAGCTCTGTGTGCAGCCCCCAGGTATGGCCCCTGCTGCCGGCTGCACGGGCAGAGCTGGGGCTGTGCCCGGCCCCTTGGCGCTGCTCCGCGCTGCCTTTGGGGAGCAGCCGCGCGGGAGCCTGGCCCAGGTGTGCAGGCGCTCTGGCGGGCTGCGGCGCCGGGGCAGAGCTGCACAGGGCGCAGGAGCGCCCAAGGCCTGGGCACCTGCTGCCTCAGCCCCTCTGCCAGCGTCTGGGCTGCGCTGGCCACGCCAAGCCTCTGCCAGGGCACCAATGACGGCAGCGCTGCTGCCAAAGAGCCCGCGCAGCCGCCAAAGAGCCTCTGCTCCACGGGAGCCCCCGAGATGCTCCTCGGCCCTGCTCACGCCTCCTTTTCCCTTGCAGGCCAAGCTCCCCTTCACCCTGGCTGCTGCTGGGAAGCGCTGGGCACGAGGACTCCGTCCCTAGACTATTGCATTTTTTTCTTTGTAGTGTCACAGTAGTTCTTAGATGTTGATATTGTTGATACTGTTTTTCATATTGTTGTTGTTACTGTTGTTGTTGTTGTAATTGTTATTGTTGTCGTTATTTTTGTTATTGTTATTCTTTTTTGTTGTTGTTTAAATATATATTCCTGTATCATTGTTCATATGTTGCGCATTTTTTCCAAGTGAGCTCAGGCACAAAAGGCATCCCCACCACAGGTCTGTGTGTGGAGCCCTGTGTGCACCAGGGGCAGGGGAGCAAAAAGTTCCTTCTGGGACTTCCTTTCACATGTGGCGGTGGGGATGCCCAAAGGGGAAAAAAACCCAGCCCCACCATGGGGCAGCTCTCAACTCTCCGGGTGCTGCACACAACATGTCCCCGCAGTGCCCAAGCCACAGGCAAAGGGAAGCTGTCACACCCCAGGGACACGGGGTCTGGAGATGCAGGGACAAACTCCCCAAGCCCCTGGGGGACACAGGGCCCCGCAGGGCTGGGACAGGCTCAGGGACCGTGTCACAGGGTCAGTGTCCCTGGAGGCGGCTGGTGCAGAAATGGGCTGCTGCCAGGAAGGGCCCCGTGCTGGGGACCACGGTGGAGGCTGCTCTGTCCCTCTGCTGTCTGCAGGGCCATCTGCCAGCTGCTCATGGTGACAATTTTGTGCCATGGGAGAAGAGGCCTTACAGCCTGACAAAACCCCACCGCTGCCCTTCCAACATCGCTGCTGCCCTGAGTGCCCACGGAGCCCTCCCCGGTCACACAGTCACACAGTGCTTGACGTTGGAAGGGACCTCTCCACATCATCAGTCCAAGCCGCCCCTGCACAAGCAGGGAACCCTACAGCGTGTTGCACAGGATCACACTCAGGAGGGTTTGGAAGATGTCTAAAGAAGGAGCCTGCATAACCTCGCTGAACACCCGCTTCCAGTGCTCCGTCACCCTAACAGGCAAAAAGCTCTTCCTCATATGCACATTGAAAGTGTGTTGCAATTTGTACACATTGAAACTGTGTTGCAATTTGCACCCTCTAGCCCTTGGGCTGTTGCTGGGCTCCACCAAGAAGAGTTTGGCCCTGTCCTTTTTACATCCTCGCCTCAGCTCCTTGTACCTCTTGATAAGTTTCCCTGTCACTCTTGTCTTCCCCAGGATAAACAGGCCCAGCTTGCTTACTCTTTCCTCATAACATAGATGCTCCAGTTCCTTCATCATCTTTGTGGCAATAAGCTGGTCACTTTCTGCAAGTTCCACAGCCCTCTTGTCCTGTGGAGCCCACAATATTTCTGCCCATAAGAGTTCAGGTGTGGCCTGAGCAGAGCTGAGGAGAGGGGCACGATCAGCCCCCTCCATCTGCTGCCAACACTCCTCCTCATGCAGGCCAGCATCCCTCTGGCCATCCTTGACACAAGGGCACATTGCTGCCTCCTGCTTGACCTGTTGTCAAGCAGACCTCCCAAACCCCTCTCCACAGAGCTGCTTTCCAGCAGCTCCACCCCTAATCTGTACTGGAGCCTCAAGCTATTTCCTCCCCCAGTGCAGGACCCTGCACTTGCCTTTCTTCAGTCTCAGGAGGTTCCTCTCTGCCCAACTCTCCTGCCTCTGCAGCTCCCTCTCAAAGGCAGCGCAGCTCTCAGGAGTGTCGGCCACTGCGGCCAGCTTTGTCTCATGTGCACACTTGCTGAGAGGGCACTCTGTCACCTCCTGCAAGGCACTGAGCAAATAGGTGAATAGCACCGGACCCAGTACTGACCCCCTGGGGAACACCACTAGCCACAGGCCTCCAACTAGACTCAGCACCGATTAGAACAACCCTCTGAGCTCTGCAATCCGCACACTGGATGTGTTCTCCAGCCACACACTGTCCACTCATCTGAAGCACACCTGCTGATCTTCCCGAGGAGGGTTAGGGGCAACCATGGGAATGAGCAGCTTCCTTTAAAGCCCTGCTTTTCCATGCCTGTATTCCTGCCTGCTCAGATATCAGCAGCTCCTCCAGCACTGGGGAGATCTCCTGCTCCGTCCACCTTACCTTGATCTGAGGGCTGGCAACTCAGCTCCTTTAGCAAGCTCCGCTCAGATTTGGACATGCGTGCACAGACCTTTGTCAGTGATGCTCTGGAAAGTCTGCAGAAGGATTTGGAACAGCAACATCCACTCTTCCAAGGCAAGAGCCTTACAAAACAGCTCAGCAGAAAGCACTGTGGAGAGGGTGCTAGTGCAGCAGCCGGGAGAGCAGCCTGGCCGGCCTCTGACTGCAGCAGCTTCAGCAGAGAACTGTGCAAGTCGGGTGGCAAAAGAGCCCATCCCCAGGGAAGGGAGCAATGCGAGGCAGGACAATGGAAGGCCAGAAGGAAGGACAACTCCTCTGGGAGAATCCAAGCTGAGTAAGTCAAGAACAAAGCTCCCATCTATCATCCTGCCAGGAACTCTCAGACTTTCAGAGCATGGAGAGTAGGTGAAGAAGCAGCAGGGGAAGATTCAGCTCACCTGTTCCTATCCATGCGGCAAAGATCTGAGTAAGATGGGCAGGGCACACCCGAAGGCGTGCAGGAGCCCCTCCATTCACCCCAACCACCTGCAGACAGACCTTGTACTGCAGTGTTGAAAAATGACTCTGAATGGAGGCCGTGGAGCAGGAGAGACCCCTTCCCTTCAGGAGTCAGCAGGATTCCAGGCAGCCTGTCCCTTCAAGCAGCTGCAAAGCACCTTCCCAGAGAGGACTGTCCAAGTGGACCCTGGTGGCCCAGCCATGAGGCAGACGAGCCGCAGCTTCTGTGCAAGCAGCCTGCGTGGGGCAAGGGCTTCCCAGCACCTTTCCTGCCGACGGGGGCACTGCGCACGCCTGGGCTCTGCAGGCGTCACGCGCGCAGGCAAGGGGGCTCCCAGCACTTGCCCTCACAGCCACGGGGCTGAGCTCGCTGCCCAGCCCTCTGCTCGTGCCTCCCTGCAGGGAACACTGCTCTGCTTCGCACTTCCCCTCCAGCATTCCCAGGGCAGCAGACAAATGCCTGCCACCAATTCCCCGTGCCACCAGCCCTGCGGCTGCTTGGGAGCCACCCAGAGCCCTCCGCGCACCTCTGGCGTCAGCCCCTTCCCAGCAGCTGCGCTCTGCCTCGCAGGGGCACTGCGGCATGCCAGCAAGCAAGCTTGGCCAGCACCAAGATTCTCCTTTGGGCTGCAGCACTTTGGTGGCAGGGGTTGCACTGCTTGCTTTTGGAGGGTTTCCATCAATGGGAGGGCTACACCTGGCAGCACCTTGCCCAAAGGCACCTAGCGTGTCCTTTCCCAAAGGCTGGGAATTCACCTCTGTTAGGAAGTGACTCTTTTACCCCAGTGCTGGGCAGAGATGCAGCAGCTGCAGGTCCCTGCTGTGGCTGAGGGCACATTTGTGCCTGCTCTGCCCTCTGCAGCCCTAGGAAGCCGTGGCAGGGCAACCAGTGCAGATGCCGCACCAAGGCTGCTCTCAGCCACAGCACATGGCGCCTGCAAGGTGCGCGGCAGGACAAGAGAAGAAGCCCAGCAGCGCACCTGGGGCTCCCAGGACACCACCAACTCGCAAGGGCTCTGCTGAGGACATGCACACCTGGCCCCGGGGCACAACGGCCCTTTGCGCTCATTGCGCTACCAAGGAACACGTCTCAACCATGGAAAACAAAACTTTCTCTAGTTCGTGGGGCTGTAAGGGCAGGAGTGGAGCAGGGAAGAAAGAGCAAGGCGTTCAAGGCTGCTTGCAGGGGTGGAAGCAGAACCCCAAGTGGAGCCTGGCCTCTGGGCAGGCAGCCGCCAGCAGCACCATGGGGCTGCGTGAGGAGACCTCCTTGGCACCCAGCAAGCCCAAGGCCACGCACTGCTCTCTTTCGCCAGGCTCAGCAGTGCCAGGGGGAGTCCAGCACACGCAGACCCTTCCTCACGGCAGCCCCCCTGGCCCCTGCCGCTGCACTCCTCCCCCCACGCAGCAGTGGAACATCCCGGAGGGGCAGTTATCGCCACGGGAACACGGATGCTTCCCAGGGCTGCGCCTCACAGTGGCCCCAGTGCTGGCCACACAGCAGCAAGGCCAGGTGAGCAGCAGGGCCGCGCAGCACCAGGAGCCACCCGTGGTGCCCACAAGATGCAGGGGAGCTGCGGGGCTGCAGGGCAGCCTGCGCGATGCCTCCCAGGGGAGGCCACAAAGCCACCGCGCGACACTTGGTGCTCATGGCTGCAAACGTAAACAATTCCATTCTGTTGCAGACTCAGGACATTGAAAAAAATGAATAAATGTGAAGTTGAAGAAATGGAATGGGAGAGCTCAGTGCAGGTACTGTGCGTGCAGGCAGAGGCTGCGCGGGGACGGCTGGCGCTTGGCTCTGCGAGAGCAGCCGCAGGGCTGGTGGCAGAGGTGGCAGGGAGCTCTGGCAGGCCTGGGTGCTGGGGCAGAGCTGCGCCAGGGCCAGGAGCGGCCAAGGCCTCGGGGGCTGCTGCCTGAGCCTGGCGCCCTGGCTCTGTGCACCGCCTGCCCCGCGCACGCAGGGGACACGAGGCCCCGCGCACAGAGCCAGCGCTGCCACCGTGACCGTCCCCACAAGCTCTCCTGCTCTCTTCCAGACTCCGGGCACCCAAGGTCTGGGTGGCTGCACTAACGAGGAGGAGCTAATGGAGTGGGAGAGCTCCTTCTGCGGCTTGCAGGTATTGCCACTGCTGCTGGTTACATGCGGAGACCTGGGGCTGGGGCTGGCCCCTTCCCGCTTTCCTGCTTCCCACTGCAGGAAGAGGGGTCCTTGGGTTAGAACATTCCAGCTCTGAGACCTGCCCTGCAAATGCTTCCTTCTCTCTTGCAGGCTCTGCATATGCATGGGGGGCCTACAGGCAATGGGCCGGAGCCGATGGAGTGGCTGAGCTATGGCAGCAGCCAGGTACAGCCCCCGCAGCCCCTGGACGCGCTTGTCCTTCATCTTCCCCACGCACCATCCCCACTAAGGTCTCCTGCTCTCTTCCAGATGATAGGGAGCAGCAGCTTGGTCGGCTGCAGCCAGGAGGAGCCCATGGATTGGGAGAGCTCCGGCTGCAGCCCCCAGGTATGGCCCCTGCTGCCGGCTGCACGGGCAGAGCTGGGGCTGTGCCCGGCCCCTTGGCGCTGCTCCGCGCTGCCTTTGGGGAGCAGCCGCGCGGGAGCCTGGCCCAGGTGTGCGGGCGCTCAGGCGGGCCGCGGCGCCGGGGCAGAGCTGCACAGGGCGCAGGAGCGCCCAAGGCCTGGGCACCTGCTGCCTCAGCCCCTCTGCCGGCCTCTGGGCTGCGCTGGCCACGCCAAGCCTCTGCCAGGGCACCAATGACGGCAGCGCTGCTGCCAAAGAGCCCGCGCAGCCGCCAAGGAGCCTCTGCTCCACGGGAGCCCCCGAGATGCTCCTCGGCCCTGCTCACGCCTCCTTTTCCCTTGCAGGCCAAGCTCCCCTTCACCCTGGCTGCTGCCGGGAACCGCTGGGCCCAGGGACACCACCAATAACATCTTATTTGGATTTTTCTTTGGAGACTTTTATAGTAATATTTGTTCTTCTTCATATTGTTGATATTATTGTTGTTAGTGTTATTGATGTTGTTTTTATTGTTGTTGTTGTTAGTGTTTATTATATTGTTATTTTTATTGTTATTGTTTAAATATATATTCCTGTATCATTGCTTAAGTTTTGTGGCGTGTTTCCAGGTGAGGTCAAGCACTAAAATCATCCCCATTGCAGATGTGGGTGTGTAGCTGTAAGATTCCAGCCCCTAGGGACATGGAGGGCCAGTAAATAGTCCCTCTAGGACTTCCCTTCACACGCGGCCCTGGGAATGCCACAATCCCTTTCCTATCTTTTTACTTTTTCCTATTCTTTTTCTTTTTTCTTCTTTTTCTCTTTTTTTTCCTCTTTGCCATTTTTATTCCTTTTTGGTCTTTTTCTTCTCCCTCTTCTTCGCTTACTTTTTCTATTTCTTTTTGTTTTTCCTTTTCTTTTCCTGTGTGTTTCTGTTTCTTTTTTAATCTCTTTGTTTCTCTTCTCCTTTTGCCTTCTTTTTATCTTATTTTCCTTTTCTTTTATTCCTTTTCCTCTCACTGTTTTTTTAAAATTTCTTTTTCCTTTCTTTTCCTTTCCTTTTCCTTTTATTTACTCTCATACCTTGTTTTCCCCTCTTTATTTTATATTTATTTCGTTCAAGCTGTATCTGTGGGAGAAAACTGTGGCGGAAAAAAAGCAGGTACGACATCATGGAGCCAAAGAGCATTCCCACAGGCAGCAGGGACCGTAGCTCCACGCTCAGGTGCTCCCCTTCTAAATGCCTGCACTCAAGCAGTGCCAGGAGAGGACAAGCTCATCCTCAGGAGAGCAGGCATTGCTCTCTGGAAAGGAAGGGAGCCTCCAAGGCCAGGCCTGCAAAGGAATAACGGTTCTTTTCCAGCAATGTCTATCCATTCCAATTCCAGGCTGTGGGATTTCTTGCTCCCTTACGCAGTTAGGAATGAGTGTATGGTGCCTGGCAAAACGGGACAAGCAAGGAAGAAGACGAGGAGGTTGTTGGCAGATGAGCTGGAAGGCAGCACTGCCAGGCCCAGCGGGAGTCGCGCGGCACACGGGGAGCAGCCGAGTGCGCCCAAAATCCCGGCTCATTGTGGCCAACGACCACCTGCAGGGACCAGCCCTCACGCACACGCTCGCCCCAGTCCTGCTTCGCTGCTTTAGCCCTCTCTTCAGCTTCCCCCAAAGAAGATGCCCTGCTTCTGCTGCACCTCTGCATGGCTCTTGCTTTGGGAGACAGACCAAGAGGGCAGCCTCAGATCCTGAAGGAACCACAAGTGTCCCACAGTCCTGATGTGCAGGCACTTCATGGGGCAGGGTGCACTCCAGGATGGGGAAAGGTCTCCCCAGCATGGACCCAGCAACAACCCTTGGTATCTCAGCCCACCACAGCCCTCCTGCTTGGGCAGCCACCCCCAGCAACCTGCCCCTGCTGAGTCCTGCAAATGTCCAATGTTGGACGAGTGCTGGAAATAGCCAAAGTGAGAGACCAATCTGTGACAAATGCCCCATAGCCCCTTCACAGTCAGGCCATGCAACCAAGGACACCCAGCTCAGCAAACGTCCTTTTCCTCTCCGGACCCTCTCCAGCCCAGCCCAGCCCCTCTCCAGCTCTCCCCACCTGCCCTGCCCTCTCCCAGCCCACCCAGCAGAGCAGACCAGGCTGGGGGTGGCCCCACAGCAGTGCCCCCCGCAGGGCACTCACCCCACAGCCCCAGCCCCACTGCGGGCACAGCAGCTCCAGGGGACAGGGCCGTGTGTGTCAGGTGCCCCATCAGGCTCCAAGCTGGAACTGGCCCCAGTGGCATACGGACACAGAGGACAGGGACACTCTGTGCCTCTTGTTCCTGTATCCCAGAGCTTCCCTACCCCAGGCTGCCTGCAGCCCTCATGCCAGCCCCTCTCTCCAGCACAGCACAAGGCTCCCTGCCCTGGGGCTCTGCTGCCACCTCCTGCTGCCAGGGACACAGCAGCCAGCCCCTAGCTGACATGCACAGAAACATATTTCTTTTCCCCATTTATTCCTCCTTCTAAGAGCACAATTGCTCCTTTCCCCCTTCCCCAGGGATATCCCTGCTCCCTGGAAAACCCTTCCCCAGTTTAATTCCTTAGTTATGGTCTGCCTGGAAGGTCCTGGAGCCTCCCCGGTGCTCCCTGCAGGACCCCGAGATGCTGGTGCTGCTCTGCAGAGTGAGTGGGCTGTGGTGCTCTGGGGTCACAGGGTGACTCTGCAGTTGTTGTGCTCATGGTTGGACACAGACCCAGACGGACAGGCATCATTGTACCTGAGAACACCATATCAAGGGGCTTCTACCTGTCAATGATGCTCTGAGCAACCACAGGCCATATAAAATGGCTCAGGCTGTGTTCATGTGTCCCTAGATCCAGACCATGACTTCAGGTATAAGCTATCATGGGCGGCTCTTGAAGCTCCTTTCCCTGTGCCTGCAAGGTCCCTAATGTGGTCATAGGCCACCATACGGGGGACAGTCCCACGGAGATACTACTTGGCCATTCATCACTATCAGGAGCACCCAGCACTCACAAGTGAGAACTGAATCCAGTCCTTATTTCCTAACATATTCCCCGAGGAGATCATTGCCTTGGGCCCATCAAGAGCCCCAGAAAAGCAACAAGCATCTTTCAGGCTGAAAGTCATGGAGAAAATTCTTGGCACCAGCTTTGGAAGAAGAGCCCAATCCACAAGATGCACTGAAAACACACCCTTTAATTAGGGGAAGGACAGCTCTGACACAGTGATAGACACATTTAAAGAAGACCTCTGGGTCAGAAACACATGGTTAACACCTCTGGAGAAGTGGGATGAATTCAGAAACTTGTGCACAAACCTCATTATTAAAGCAAGAATGCTGAAATCACAGGAGTCGTCTGAGAGAAATTAGATATCACTTGCGAAGATGGATGGACAACTTATTGTTGCTGAAATATTACCAATTGAAACACTTTTTTCAATGCATCCCTGAGTTCCTTGTTCCTCATGCTGTAGATGAGAGGGTTCAGTGCTGGAGGCAGAACTGAGTACAGAACAGCTACAACCAGATTCAGAGCTGGGGTGGAAATGGAGGGGGGCTTCAGGTAGGCAAACATTGCTGTGCTGACAACCATACAGGCCACGGCCAGGTGCGGGAGGCACATGGAAAAGGCTTTGTGCCGGCGCTGCTCTGACGGGATCCTCAGCACAGCTCTGAAGATCTGCACGTAGGACACCACAATGAAAATGAAACACCCAAAGCCTAAAGAGACGCTAACCACAAGAAGCCCAGCTTCCCTGAGGTAGGAATCTGAGCAGGAGAGCTTGAGGATCTGGGGTATCTCACAGAAGAAGTGCTCCACCACATTGCCTTGGCACAGCGGTATGGAAAATGTGTTCCCAGTGTGCAGCAGAGCATTGAGGAAATCAGATGCCCAAGTAGCTGCTGCCATTTTGACACAAGCTCTGCTGTCCATGAACATGCCATAGTGCAAGGGTCTGCAGATGGCAACGTAGCGATCATAGGCCATGACAGTGAGGAGAGAAAACTCTGCTGACATGAAAAAGGCAAACATAAAGACCTGTGCAGCACATCCCAAGTAGGAAATGGCCCTGGTGTCCCACAGAGAATTGGCCATGGATTTTGGGACAGTGGTGGAGATGCAGCCAAGGTCGAGGAGGGAGAGGTTGATGAGGAAGAAGTACATGGGGGTGCGGAGGTGGTGGTCGCAGGCTACAGCTGCGATGATGAGGCTGTTACCCACAACGGCAGCCAGGTAGATGCCCAGGAAGAGCGAGAAGTGCAAGAGCTGCAGCTCCCGTGTGCCTGCGAATGGCAGGAGGAGGAACTCGTTGAAGGAGCTGCTGTTGTTTTGGAGCACTGCCCAATGAGGAAAAAGCATCAACACATTAGAATAGGCTTCTCTGAACAAAAGTCCTTCTCTGAGCAAAACTCCTTCTACTCCTCTTCATAATCCCACATTGCCTCTCTCCTTTGCCTTGTTCAGCTCCCTTATCTGACCTCTGGTTTGTGCTGGCTTAGTGTGCTCTTCATCTGTGCTTGGGCTCCAGAGCAGTCAGGCCTGCTCTTGTGGGTGGTGCACATGGAGTGTCCAACTGCCTCATGTATTTGGTGAGACCAGGGGATGGGCACCATGAACTGAGTGAAGGGGATTTGATCCAGGGACTCAATAGCAATATTCTCTAATTACTCCTGTGCAAATGGCATCAATCATAATAGCTCTTTTTGAAAGAAAAAATTGTTGGGAAGGATTCACCTCCAGTTTACCCTTTTGAACAGAAGTGTCTGAAATGGACCCTGTCCTCCAAGCATCTTAATATCTTCACTCTTGCTTGACACAATGCAGTGGGAGAGGGAAGTTTCTGCCTTAACTGCAGCTGACTCCCTGTCCTTAGCTCGAGGGAGCAAGGATCAGAACAGAGCGAGAGGTGAAAAAATGTAGAGCAACACTATGAACCTTTTGCCAAGGGACAGTAAGGAGTAACAGACAGAGGAGTACTGGGGGAAGTCTTCACCTCCCCAAGCTGTGCACGCCACCGCCCAGACAGCAACATCTCCAGACAGTCCCTCTCAGTCCCCTTCTCCTGCAGGGGGAAAGGACCAGGCTGCAGTACAGACACAGCCCCTCTTCTACCAAGGAAGGGACTCACGGCTGGGACCCCATGGCCTTGAGGGGTGGGAGAGGAGACATGGGGCTTTGCTTAGAGGAAGACATCCGTGTTGCAGGGACTGACTGGTGGGGAGTGATCCAAATCTCCCCTTCCCACAGTGATTATGTTTCTAGTTCCCTCCCATTTGCTGATTTTATCTCCACTGATGGAGCTTTTCCTGATGGCAGCAGTTCCTCTTGCCCATGTCTTCTCCCTGGCAGTGCCACACAACCCATCCCACCCCCTGGACACTTACTCTGCCCTACAGCAGTATCTCAGCAGCAGGACGCTGTCCAGGGACATCTCTCTGCAGGTAGTAAGTAGAAGGTCAGACAAACCCTGGTGAGGCCAGAGAAGGTGATGCTGGTGCTGTCTGCAGTCAAGGGAGGGGGGCAGGGGTTTTCTGAGGTTCCTCACAGATCTCTCCATTTAAAGGACTAGAGTGTCAGGTTCCTGCTCTAACCTGGCATTTCCTTTCCATACACCCCCGAGTTTTCGGAAAGAGGACACAAGAAATCTCCTGATCTTAGACATTACCACTGCCTTCACTGTCCTCTTGAAAAGGCTCTTTCAGAAATGAACATGTCCTTATGGGAGTCTCTCCTCACATCCAGAGCTTCTCCCCACAGCACCATGGGGATATCCCAAGCAGGGTTAGTGCTGCAGTCCCAGGCAGGTGGCACTGCCCTGGGGACACAGCACCCTTCAGCAGAGGAACACTGCTCTGAAATTCAGCCCATGCAGACCTGGGTGCACTCATTGGCTTCAAACCCCTGCAGCATCCCGAGGAGAAGGCAGCCGTGATGCCCAGTCCCTTTGATGGTCTGGCTGGGAATCCCTACTCCAAAGCACCACCAGCTCCAAGCAGGAGAAGCTGGGAGAGCCACCCCAGGTGCTACATTCAAAAGACCCTTCCAGTAACCACAGCAGCGTTGTCCTGCAGACAGACACTTTCCGTGTCTTGGGCTGCTCAGATTTCTCCCTGCAGTGAGTTCTCAATTGCCCTCCCATTCCCAACTGTTCCTCACCTGTCCCTCACTTATGAGTGACTCATCCCAGCCTGGTTTCTGCGGGCAGTGCCCTGAGTCTTGGTGCTCCTTTATGAGGAGCTGATCCTGGGCAGAGCTGTCTCTCTGCAGCGCCCGCCAGGTTGCCATGGGCTCCCGCAGTCCCAGGAGCCAGGCCCAGCTCAGGAGCACGGACCGAGCTTAAGACGGAATAATTTCTGCCTCCTCTGCAGCCTTCAGGCATTTCTGGGGCTTCAGGGCTGTGACTGGGGAAGCAGGCTGGGTGTCTGCAGGATGCATGGACACAGCTGCAGGTATGAACCAGCATGGGACAGGCTCTGGTGGAGACAGACAAAGGCTCTGCCTGGGCTCACAGACACCAGAGGAGGTCTTCATCCTCTTGACTGTGGTTGTCTCTGCCACCAAGGCCTGTCAGGAGACACTGTGGCCTCAGTGTCCCTCTTGCTGACACCCCGAAAGGTGTCATATCATTGTCCTGCACTGAGCACTGCACACCCCCACCCACACACTGTCCCCAAGAGGACCTGGAAAACATGTGGGAGAAAGGATCTCCTTTCCCAGAAGCTCAGTGGCTGAGCTTGGACATTTTGCCTAATAAAACACCTCAAGGGTTAATGTGGCATCAGAGCCACCTGCACGTTTCCTCTGCCTACCTCTTATCAGTGATGACAGTTTTCTGCTCTAATCAGCCCCTGGAGACACTTCACTGCTAACAACTATCAATGGGACCCATTAAAACTCAACAAAATGTTGTGGGTTGATCTTGACTTTGAATTCTCCTCTCAGTAACTGAGGTTCATGGATTCAGCATGAAATATACCATGGGACTCATTAAAATGCAAAGAGCTCTCACAAACCATGTCTCTCCCTGCAATTTTCGTCAAGTCTTGTATGACTAATTGGAGAGTTTTGGGGACTGTAGCTGAAAGGTGGAGACATGAATAATATACAAGTATTTCTGATTTCACAGGTTTTTATTTTTACTATTAACATCCAGCTTTCAGAGTAATCGATAGCAATATTCTGGAATTGGAAACAATCCAGAATGACTCCCAATGAAGTGCGGACATCTAGGAGAAGCAGTGTCCCAGACCTGAAGCACTGTATGGACACTCTTCCTTCCCTCCCCAACCTGCCATTTCTCACATCAGCCACCTGGGACTTCCATCACTCTTGTTAGAAGCTTCGCTGTTCTACTGAAATCAGCAACTGAAAGTTAGAGCTCATCTGCTGCAACTACCAACTGCTTTTCTTAGAGAGTTCCTTAGAGAACTAGCTGCAAATTAACACAGGATTTTTCTTAACTGCAAAGAAACAGAAATAAAGCAAGAAATAATTTCATAAATAATAATTGTGGTCTTTGAGTGTAGGCTAAGTCCAACATGTCAGCAGTGAGGTTCCCTTGCTACAAGGAACAACCTTGCTGAAAGACAGAGCAACCTTTAAACTCCTGCAGTGCAAACCAGCAGCTGGGTCGCGGAGTGAACAAAGAGTAATAGGGCTTCAAAATGGCCAACTCGTGTCCTGTAAAGATGGTGTTAGAAATTGTCTGTTTAAACAGGACATGTGGGAATGGGAGAGCCATACAGCTCCTGTGGGACATGCTGCTTTTGGAGATCCCAGACCTGCCTCAGCTTCTCTACAAAAGTAGGAAAAAGACCCTAGAGAAGAGAGATTTTCCTGGCTGCTCAGAGCAACCCAAAGAAGGACTTGGGGATGTCAAAGGAAACTCAATCCCCTAACACCAAAAGCACTGGACCCTCCTGGACCCTTAAGATGGGAGCAGGAATGGGCAGGGGAAATAGCCACGTCCCAGACTTCCTCCATCAGGCCTTGAGCTCTGCAGCTTCTCATGGCTTCAGGGGAGCTCCCTAAACCAATACTTCCCATGACCCTAGTGCATTGAGCAGACTGAGCAGACACAGAGGACACAGGAGAGAGAATGAGTAGAGACCCCTGGGTCCAGAATGGGCCTTCCTGTGCCAAAGACAGGATGCTAGAGGCTGAATAGGCAACTGAAAGAAAGGAGGAAAGGCGTGCTTTGCTTTTCATTGTCTGGAATGCCACATATCTGGAAGCTTCAAGAGGGATGCCATCCCCCTTCTGCAAGATTTGCTCCAGGACTGTGAAAAAACTACAGGAACAGGATGTTGGTTGTTGGAAGCTTCAGCAGTAGGAGAGTGGGGAGATGGTCATCTCACTGACTTGTGAACAAGCCAAAATGCAGCTCCTGAGGCACGGCAGTGCCTTACAGGCTCCATACGGGAGCCTGGACAGAGGGATGCAGTGTGTGGGCCTGTCCTGAGACACCCAGGGTCAAAAGTGTGGGAGATGCAGGGTGCCAGGGCTCTACAGATCCCAAAGACATGCTGGTGCCAAGAACTATACCCAGGGGAGAAACACTACTTGGAGGTGTAATGGCAAACCCCAAAGCATAAGTAAGGTGCAAAAGAGAAATGGCTTTCCTCAGGGTCAGATGAAAGAAAGCTGCGCAAAATTCACAGGATTTGGAGAAACTTCCTCAGGTTTTCTACTTGGCCTGACCCATGGTTTTGGAGCCTATCAGGAACAAATGTCCCATCTCAAGCCCTCTGGAGGGAAGACATGTGTTAAGAATATGTTTGCTCTTTTCTGACATATCATCTCTATCTTATCACAGATCAAGAAACCTTCCTGAGGACTTTTAAAAGCAAAGAGTCTGTAGAGCGTTTCTCAGAAGAGTAGATTCCTTGAGGTTGCAGAAGGGGATCCAGTGCCCTGCTGAAAGCAGGTCCCAGCAGGCAGGTCCTTGGGGCCTTTTCCAGTGAACTTTGGGTTATCTCCGAGGATGGAGATCTGAGAATCTCTCTGGATCCTGTGCCAGAGTTTGGCCATGCTCATAGAGAAAAAGATTGGTTCTTAACATCTAAGAAGCATTTTCCATTGTTCATTTCTTTTTCTCTCACTATTGCCTCACACGCCATTTGTGTGACCCTCCAAGAAAATCCAACTGCTCTGTGTCCTCCACAAGGGAGTTTTGCACAGCATGAAGATCCTCCTTGGACTTCTCTGGTCTACGCTGAACAAACCTTGCTCTCCCAGCATCTCCTTTTCTGCCCCACACTCCAGGCCCTGACCATCTTCTTGTCCCTGTGCTGGTCTCCCTCTCACTTGTTAGTGCCTGTGCAGAACTGGAGAGACCAAATGGGATCTGGTGTACAGGCATGGTCCCCACTGTGCCAAAAACAGAGGTAGAATGTGTCAGTGGCCCTCCTGGTTGTGTCCTCCCAAATACAAATCCAGGATCGCGGGCAAAATATGGCACGGGGACCCAGAGAGGTTCTCAGGTATCCTCCTATCCTCAGAGATAATGTAAATTTCACTGGAAAAGGCCTAAAGACAACACCTCTACTGGGAAGTGTCTTCAGCAGGGTGTTGGATCCCTACCTCCAGATGGCTCCCTAAAAGCAGGCTCAAGGAATCTGCTATTCTGAGACTCTTTCCAAAGGGACCTGTGGATTTCAAGCTGCCGCCTCCACCACTGACCAAGAACAGGTATCACAGAGCCATCCATCACCCTGAGAGGCCTGATTCTTGTGAGGGGGCATCTCTCTGTCTGCAAGTGTCTGCATATCCACAAAGTGCAGAAATGGCTCCGACTGCTTTGTTTAACTACTAGTTTGTATGAGGGATCACAATGGGTTAGGGTCTGCGATGGGAAGATGTAATGAGGGTCCAGCTTCAACAGAAAGCCTTTAAAGGAGTGAGAAGATAACTTACTCCACCAGAGTGACTCAAATCCCAAAGACTCAGATAATCATCAAGATGATCAGAAACTGCAAGCCTGAACATCAGCTGACAGAAACCATGAAACTGTGAGAACCCCTGGGTGACACCAGGATGCTCCAAGGAGAGAACAGGGAAGCCAACAGTCCTCCCTCTGCTCTCCCAGCAGGACCCTGGGGTGGCAGGCTGGGCTCTGGAGCAGAGCACTGCAGCACGCCACTACCTGCACACCTAAACAGAGGGTCCTCAGCCTACACCTGCCTCTGCATCAAGGACACTCTGGGATAAGCACCACACTTCTGGCACCATCCTTGTTTTTCCCAGCGCACAAGGCCCCGGTCTGCCCTCAGGCAAGCAGTGGCCATGCTCTGGAGCTGCCCGGTGGGGAACACCAGCATCTCGCTTGGCTTTTTGAAGGGCAGGCAAATCAAGAGACATGGACTCTTCCAGTCTCTTCCTGCACTCCAGAGACATCACAGCACCCCCATCAGCCCCCGAGGGTTCCCTTGCAGCAGCTTCCCTGCAAGTTATTGCCACTGTCTCTAGTCCCTCCATCACCATGTCCACCAGTCTCCTGGCCACATCTTCCGTATCGATGGCATTGGTCCTGCACCTGGCAGAGGCTCTGCAAGGCTTTTCTGGAGCAGGCAGCTTCTTTTTCCCTGTAGACCCTGGTGTTTTACATGCAGGAGCCTCCAGGCCTCCATGTGCCTGGCTGGCTGCCCTGGCAGTGCGCGGTGGTTTGGGAGGCAGATGTGGCACCTCCGCTCTTAGTCCAGCTCTGCTGGGCAGGGTCTCCCTGAGCATCACAGGAGTTGACTTGAGAAGGGCAGCGGTCAGGCAGGGCCTTTGCCGGCCTCACTGCTCAGCTCTGTACCTTTGCGATGACCTGATCAGCATCTTCAAAGCCCTGGGGGTCAGACAGCAAAGGCCGCCTGTCCTTTTGTGGGGACGAAGTTGGGGTCCGCCTGCGTCGCCTCGCTGCGTGCGGCTCCCGCTTGCCCACATGTGGGAAGAAGGAGGCACATGATGGAGAGGGTTGTGTTGCTACAAGCAGCCCCTGCGGCATGGGAAGCCCCAGGCCCATGTCGAAGGGAAGCTCATGGTCGAGCACAGCCCAGCTACACGTGATTCAAAGAGGGTCTCTGATCCTTCGCACAGGGCTCCCAAGGATCCATATGGGCTTTGGAGCATCCCAGTCATGCTTTGTTTTCGAGAAAATCCCCACAGCCAGCAAGAAGCAGCCCCTGGCCAAAGGAGGTGAGGTCTGGCTGGCTTGGCCCCCCATGCTTGTGCTATCCATGCAGCTCCCATCCCTGCTGTCAGCCTCCCCCTCCAGTCCCAGCACTCACTTTCCTTGTGCGCTTGCTCCTGGCAGGACACCCATTGCTGGGCTGGGAGCAGGCGTTCGCCTGCCTCTCCTTCTCCATCTCCAGGGCACTCGCTGCACCTAGGGACTTGCTGCTCTGGGGACCAACGCGAGCTGCTCCTTCTCCTGGAGCTGCTCTCCTCAGAGTGCGACCCCGAGGGTGGTGCTCTGGCCCAACACAGCCTTGGTTGCCATGGACATCGCCCCATCACAATGGCCTTGGGGACATGATGCCACCCCCATCACAAAGCCCTGGCCGTTGCCACAGAGACTCCCAGGGGTATGTCCTGGTGGTGGCCAAGGACACCCACATCTCATCTCAGTGCCTTAGTGGTCAACAAGGGGAGGCCTTTTGGGTCCCTGTGCCATAGTTTGGCCACCCTCACGGATTTTTATTTGGGAGAGCACGGCCAGTGGGGCCACATGCATGTTCTACCGCTCTTTTTGGCACAGTGGACACCATGCTTCTATACCAGATCCCATTTGGGCTCTCCAATTCTACAAGGAAACAAACAAATGGGAGGGAGTTCAGCACAGAGACAACAACTTGGTCAGGGGCTGGAGCACAGGGCAGGTAAGGAGAGGCTGGAAGAGGGATGTTTGTTCAGCCTAGACCAGAGAAGGCCAGGAGAGATCTTCAGGCTGTGCACAAATACTTTGTGGAGGGCACAGAGCAGCAGGATTTTCTTGGAAGGCCACATTAATTGCATGAGAGGCAGCAGGGAAAAGATGGACGATGGAAAATCTGCAGTGTATGAAGGATTCACAGACTTCGGTGTTGTGAAACCAAAGACCTTTAAGTTAAATGCAACTTATAGAGCTCCTGACCCCAGAGACAGCCTCCATCCTGCCTGGCAGCACGTGGAGCCCAGAAACCCGACAAACCAATCAACCAGATGATCACGCACTGGTCATGCACAAGGCCGTCTAAGGAGCTTCTTGGTCATGTGCTGGCCATGGGGCTGCAGCTCCCGCCTTTCCTGCTCAGCCCCCCACCTGCCCACAAGACATTCTTTGCTGCTGACCTTAGGCTGACCTCCACATCTCCCCCTTCCTTATTTAGTTTTTATTTGAGCAGTCATCACTTGATTGATTGATCAATCAATTAACCATTGCACACATGATAACATACAAGGTAGACAGTTAACAACAAGCAAAATACAATTAACTCAATAATCAAAAACTTTAAAATTTGCGTCTTCCAAAGCCCAAACTGTCTTAACCAAGAAGATACTCCTATTAAACATGTTTGAAAGGGATTGTCTTGTTGACATGGCTAACATTACCCATACGTTTTGTGGCTGTTTGACACAGTCTGGGACAAAGGCTGCACAGCTGCTGAGGAAAGCCAGGGCCGTACACATCGCAAAGGGACCCATCTTAGTTTCCCATCTGTCAAAACACAAGCATAACCCCTTCCCCAAGTTATTAAGTCTTTTGGACCTTCCCACTTCCCTGTAACTAGATCTTTTGTGGTAACTTGGGACCTTGGCTGTAAATATTCTGACCTTTGGCCAAAGTGTTGAGTAACTCAGCTCTCACCTGCTATGTTACGATTTAAAAACTTAAATACATATAAAGCTTTATCCAATCTTTCTTGGGGGCCATCTCTCTGAGCTCCCCCTCTCTGTTTAATTAACATATTTTTTAGGGTCTGGTGCGAGTGTTCAATAACTGCCTGCCCAGTAGGAGAATGAGGAATATCGAAGATATGTTGAACGCCCCATTGTTTAAGGAAGTCTTTGGTTCGCAGGGCCATTGTCTGTTTTTATCATTTTTGAAACACCCATGCAACACCAAACACTGAAACACCAAACCATGAAACACCAAACACTGCAAAACATCTTAACCAGTGCTTACAGACATCCCGACTTTTCTCCCCAGTATGTGACCATGCGTGAGTAATAAAGTGGAGATTGGCTCAGCGATTTAACAAAGTCCATAAATTTCACAATCGGGCCATCAGCAAATCAGCAATCAGCAACTGGGCCATCTCAAACCGTAGCTCCCTCCAAGCGCTTCAACAGGCCTTCGACATTTAAGGAATCTGTTCCAACATTAAGATTTAGAGTTGTGAATTTTTAAAAAGCCATGGTTGCAGCTACCAGCTCCACCAGCTGTGTGGAGCCTGGTACTTGAACCTCAGTTTGCCGCTCTGCGTCCGCTGACGTTTTCCAGGCAATGGCAGCCTTTTTAGTTTGTCCTGATCCATCTGTGAAGACAGTAATACCTGAAAGGGGAATTTGCTGCCAAAGAGACCTTGCTAATAAGGGAATGTTAGGAAGTTCTGACCACAACATATGCAGGGGATAGTGAATGTTCATCTGTTCTGCAAAGTCTGCTAAAGCCACCTGCATGGGTACATGTTCTGCTAATAACCATTGCAAATTTTCCTTTGTTGCAGGAAGATAAATGAATCTTGGATTGCTGCTGTTTAATATTCTTAAGTGCATTCTTGCTTTCTGAATTAACTGTGTATATTCTTCTGTTGCGGTGATAATTTCTTTTTGACTGTCCATGAGGTAAAATGATCCATTCCAGCACTCGAAGTGGATCTGTCAATGACCCATACAGCAGGTGAATAAGTGAGCTGGAGCTGGCTTGCCTCCACCTCTCGGCCTTTGGGGCAGTTTTTCTTGAGATGGCCATTCTCTCCACATTGAAAACACTTCCCTGCCTCTCCCTTTTAAGGCGAGATTTGGTTTTTCTTAGTGAAATGCACCGCCCACACATACATGACCGGCATAGCTGTTAATATTTCTATGTTCCCCCGCTGAACTGCCTCTCTGTTAAACATTTCCAGTGATTCGACCCTTGATCCCCTTTTGTAGTCTCGTTATGTGGGTCTGGGGCTGTAAATCATGTTCCTTCTCCGGGTCCCTGGGGCCTGGGTCGAACGGAAGGTCGCACGGAGGATCAGCCGCCCCAGCATACGGTGGTGCTGACGGTGCTGCTGCATGTGGCTGATTGCTTCTGTCCCCCTGAAGATCCCAGGCCATTTTCAAGGTGACCATGATCTGCCACCAGATGCTCACATGTTTTACTGTCGCTGTATCACCATCCACCATCGCCTCCTTAAGGCGCTTTCCAAGTTCTTCCTACACCTCTCGCTGGAGTGTGCCTTCCTTCAGGAAAGTAGGTACCTTCTCCCGAATCCACTCTAGTAGAGTGACTAAATCCTTCCTGGAAACCTGCCGGTTCTCTTCGTGCACCATGTGCTGCAGCGCGTCCAGGCTGCATTTCTGCCCTTGAGACATTCCGCCTCCCGTGATTCCCAGGATGCTGTCCTCTAATTAGGCGATGGGTGCACACCGGAGTTCTTCCTGCTCCGTTCCTGGTTCGGCTGGGCTACGCTGCCGGGTTTGGGCTTTGTGAGCTTCCCCTGTGTTCTTGCCCCAGCTTCGGATGCCATTTGCAGTGTCTGAATCAATCATGGTCTTCAGTGTTGTGAAACCAAAGACCTTTATTTAAGCACAATTTATAGAGCTTCTGACCCCGGAGACAGCCCCCGCCCTGCCTGGCAGCATGTTAAGCCCCAAACCCAACCAACCCATCAACCAGATGATCACGCGCTGACCACACGTGAGGCTGTCCAGTGAGTTCCTTGATCATGTGCTGGCCAGGTGGCTGCAGCTCCTGCCTCTCCTGCTCAGCCCCCCATCTGCCAAGGGGACATTCTTTGCTACTGACCTTAGGTTGACCTCCATAGGTGGTGACTTGTGTCTGGGGCCAGGGCACTGCTCTTCCCTAGACCCTCTCCTGGGAAAGCACTGCAGGAGCAAGCACACCCTGGAGAACAAGCTTGCCCATGTCCCTGGGACCAATGACAGGGTCCCTTCTGTGTGAGAACGTGACATGCCAGCAGCAGGGCCATGGCTGCCCTTCGTACTCGGAGGTCCTTTCTGCCTGAGTAGCTGATAGCCCCAAACTTGTGACTCCGAGGACACTTATTGCTCTGGATAGGCGAGAGGGGGCTCTTAGGCTGTTGTGATGTCACCTCAGTGCCTGGTGGTGACAAGGCAGAAAACGCCCATGGTTTGGATGTTGGTTGTGTTGGCCTTTCTGCCTCAAGACCTGGTAGGCCAGCAGCAGGCCCATGGCCTGAATGTTGTTAGTGAGGTCACTGCTGTGCCAGTCCCTGATAGGCTAGCAGCAGGGACACGGCCTGGATATTAATAGTGAGGTCACTACTGTGCCTGATCCTGATAGCCCAAAAGCAGGGATGTGGCTCTGATGGTGACAGTGAGGTCACATCCTTCACTGTAGACCTGATGCTATCAGGAAGCTCTGGGTTGCTTAGGTTTCTTGTGACGTCACCTCTGTCCCTGCTGCTGATAGGCCAGAGCCAGCTGAAGGTTCCAGGGCACATTGTGAGGTCACTGCTGCCGCCGTGCGGGATTGGCCAGCAGCAGAACCAGCCCCAGCCAAGGGCCTGTGAGGTCCCCTCAGTGTGAGCAGCTGATCAGAGGACAGGGCTGTGACATGGACTGTGAGGACAAGTCTGTCTGTGTAGAGGACAGGCTGGAAACACTCTGGCCGTGCAGGGCTGTCCCCAGAGCGAGTCCTGGAGATGGAGGTGGAGAAGGAGCAGCAGGTGAACGGCTGTTCCTCATCCATGGATGGGATCCCTGGAGTGCAGGAGCGCACGAGGGAGGTGAGCGGTGGGGCTGGAGGGAGAGGTGGGCAGCAGGGATGGGACCTGCACAGAGAGCACGAGAATGGTAGGGAAGGAGACCTGGGCCAAGATAGCCAGGCTGGAGCTTCTCCAGTGAGGGAACACCTATTCCTGGCCATGGGCATTTCCTCTCACACAAAGCAGCCCAACGGGCACTCTCTCCTGTACCTAACACTGGTTCAGGAAGAACAAGGAGCCACTGAAGATGTCCATGGGCCTTGACAGCCTTTGATGCAGCCACCCAGAGGTCCTCATTAGCCCATTGCCTGTTCATACCATGTGGTGGGATGAAGAGGAGTTCAGGGGAGGAGAGCTAGAAGGGTTTGAGAGGGCAGGGCCTGGAGCAGAGACGTGGCGGGGCCGGGGTGCCTCCCATTTATGCAGCACCCTGGATGTAGACGGGATGGGCTTTCCCTACAGCCAGTGCTGGAATGTCTGTGTTTGGGTACAGGATGGAAACCAGGATGCCCTGGGGCACTTGCCCAGCAATCACTCCAAGGGACATGGTTTTCCTGTAGGTGACCTGCTGTATCTGCTAGAGACATGAGGTTGTGCTGGACACCCCAGGCATCAGACAAGGCCCTGCCAGCACTTTTCTGTGACATCAAATCAGGACTCTGCATTGAATTACAAGAGCTGTTGGTTAATCCTGCAATCTTCCCATACCTCAGCTTCATGGGGAGTGTCGCTTTTGTCGAAGTTGGCATCTGGGGTCATTTCAGATGGCCAAGACGGCCAATTCCCCAACTCATGCTCTAGGATCATGCAGGACTCCTAGTAGCTCCATCAGAGCAAGCGGGCACTGACACACGCCTTGCACCTCCTCAGTCTCTTCTGCTGTCACCAGGGGTTTCTGTGGGAACTGCTGACTCTCACCCTGCATCTCCAGTGACTGTGGTGGAGCTTTGACAAGGACCTCGTGGGCAGATCTCTGTGCTCTGCTCACTTCAGTTTTGGCAAGGGAAATCCCACCATTGCTGTCTTTGTGGAGTTTAGAGGAGGGATTTGAATACAAGTTCAGATCCAGGCCTAGATGGGTACTGCCCAGATTTATATTTCTGAATCAGCACCTGGACCATGTGTCAATTAACTCCTCTTTGTCCACTGCTTGGTCTCCTATCTAGTTAAGGGATGTGAAATGAGGCTTCCAGAGTGGGGTATTTCCAACTTTCATAGATAGTCATCCTTTGATGCAATAAATTGCCATGTTGAAATAATCTCTCTCCAATCATTAGCAAAGGACAACAGGTGATTATTTTAGTTTATTGAAGTGAACATTTCCCAGGAGGAGGGAGCACGAGGGACAGAGAAATTGGTGATTTCAGCTGGGCCTCTGCTCCTGAGCGGGGCCAGGCTCCTGGGACGGAGGCAGCTCGTGGCAGCCTGGCAGCACTGCCCAGAGACAGCCGAGTGCAGGAGCAGCTCCTGTGCCAAGAGCAGCAGGGCTGCGGGCACTGCCTGCTGCTGCGGACAGGAGAGGAGAGAAGGCAGCGAGAGGGGAACGGCAGCGTGAAGGATAGAGGAGAGCTTTTTGTGGGAGAAACCTTTCCAGCCCTTGACACGGTGAGCGGAGCAAATCTGCTGAGGTTCCTGGTGGCCTCTTCTGAACTCAGTGCATATAATTAAGGATTGGGATTTTAAAGGTCTCTCTCCTGGAGCATGCAGGGTTTAGCAGGAGGAGGAGATGCTTCAGAGCAGGGATTCCCTGCCACATGCACGAGGGGTCCTTTACTGGAGAAGAGCAAGAGAAGGGCTACTTGAAAGGGAAGGAGCTTTCCCTCAGGTCTCTGCTCTTTCAACCACCTTATTATGGCTGGGAGAAGGTAGAACAAGTTTTCTACTTTGATAAGGAACTGAGAGTCCTAAACCTTCACTCTGAAAGATTAAGAGAGAATTAATAGTTCTGTGAGAAACTTCAGCAAGCTGCTTAATCCCCATCTTAGCCTAGAGGCTGCATCAATATCATCTTTGTGGCCTCCTAGGACTTTCTATAACCTCCGTCTTAGGACCTGCAACTGCAGAGCTTCCCTTGGACATTGCCCAGAGGTTTGTGCAGGGCAGAGCTGAGCACAGATAGGGTCATATGGGATCTGTGAGCAGGGACAAGACCCAGGGACAGAGGAAGGGTTGTGGGCAGGGACAGCTGCAGGCAGCAGAGATGGGCAGGGAAGGGGCAGGAAGTGCAGGGCAGGAGCCGCCTCCTCTGCAGCCAGACCTGGGCGATCTCTCCTGCCACGGGACCATCTCCAGCCTCCCCACCAAGGGACTAAGGTGTCCCCTCTGTGAGGTGACATACCCATCTGGTAAGGTGAAGGTTTCCCACAATGCCTCCCTGTCCCTTTCCCTTCCTCCATCCAGCACATTACAGGTCTTGCTCCTTAATTCTTCTCCTGTCCATGCTGCTCCTGTTCTTGCTCTCAGCTTTCCGTGGTTGAGTGTTTTCAGCTGCAATTCAGAGACTGATGCTGCAAGGTGTGGAACAGAGGGGTCTGAATGGGAATGAGGTTCTTCCCAAGCCTACCCTGTAGAGCTGCAGGAAAAGCAGTCCCTGGGTCTGGGAATTGAGCTGACTCTCCCTTAAGGAGAGCCCATCTTCAGTGTTGCCAGTCCTTTGGCTCTTGCCCTGTGGTGTCACCCCTGCCAGGCTGCCCCCTTCCCTCCAGAAAGGCTCTGCTGTCTCATGGCCATTCTGTGATACCTGGGTGACCCGTGAGGAAGCTGCAGAGATGCTGAGGGTATGGAGGTGGTGGTGGGAGGCTGTTCAGAAGCAGCTGAAATGAGCCCTGTGCGTCTTTGGCCAGGAGTGTGGAGCCCTCCCTTAGGTGTATGGAGACAGGGTGAGAAAGGTGGAGATGGGCACTTAGAAACTGCACTGCTCTGCTCTCAGCAGGGCCTGTCTCCTTTCAGGGCACCATATGAGCATGATGACACTCTAGCTCAAGGAGACCGTTGCACAGGACATCTGGGAACGAAACATAACAGACAAACGAGATGTCCCGACTCTGCACATAAGTGACTGTGGATGCATTCCTCTAAGGACTCAGAGTTGAAATGTGAAGGATTTGTCCTTTGGGGAACACTCCCGAGGAGTGACAAGGACATCTCAAAGAAACTAAAAATTACTGTTCCTCAAACCTCTTTGCTTACTTGGGAGTAAAGATGCTGAAAAGCTCATCTACAACTTGAATGGATCTCACCTGCCAGAAAAGGTAAAACATCCAAAAGTGTGGCCTCTGTTCTGCCAGAAAAGGTAAAACATCCAAAAGTGTGGCCTCCGTTCCCCACTTCCCACTACTGTTCAGCACAGACAGCTCTCGAGTTGAGGTCTCTGCTCCTCACAGCACACACAGCCAGTGAAAATGGAGCTCAAGCAAAGGAACTGCACTAAGACACTCTTATTAAAGAGAGGCAATGGTGGGTGGTGTCATAAAAGAAATGACTTTGAAATTTTATTTCTTGTAAAGTCCCTCCTAACTTTTCATTGTTTTCTGTTCCTTGGACAGGCCCACATAACTGCAGGGAGCTAATGTCCAACAGCAGCTCCCTCAATGAGTTCCTCCTCCTGCCTTTCGCAGACAGGCGGGAGCTGCAGCTCTTGCACTTCTCGCTCTTCCTGGCCATCTACCTGGCTGCCCTCCTGGCCAACGGCCTCATCATCACAGCCGTAGCCTGCGACCACCACCTCCACACCCCCATGTACTTCTTCCTCCTCAACCTCTCCCTCCTCGACCTTGGATCCATCTCCACCACTGTCCCCAAATCCATGGCCAATTCCTTCTGGGACACGAGGGCCATTTCCTACTTGGGATGTGCTGCACAGGTCTTAACTTTTAACTTTTTCATTTCAGCGCAGTTTTCCCTTCTCACAGTCATGGCCTATGACCGCTATGTTGCCATCTGCAGACCCCTACACTATGGAATCCTCATGGACAACAGAGCTTGTGTCAAAATGACAGCCGCTGTCTGGGCATCTAATTTTCTCTGTGCTCTCCTGCACACTGCTAATACATTTTCCATTCCTCTCTGCCAAGGCAATGTGGTGGAGCAGTTCTTCTGTGAGATCCCCCACATCCTCAAGCTCTCCTGCGCAGATGCCTCCCTCAGAGACATTGGGGTTATTATTCTTGCCATTTGTTTAGTTTTGGGGTGTTTTGTTTTCATTGTGGTGTCCTACGTGCAGATCTTCAGAGCTGTGCTGAGGATCCCCTCCAAGCAGGGCCGGCACAAAGCCTTTTCCATGTGCATCCCGCACCTGGTCGTGGTCTCCTTGTTCATCAGCACTGGCACGTTTGCCTACTTGAAGCCCCCCTCCATCTCCTCCCCAGCTCTGCATCTGGTGCTGGCCATTTTATACTCAGTGGTGCCTCCAGCACTGAACCCTCTCATCTATAGCCTGAGGAACAAGGAGCTCAAGCAGGCACTGAAGAAACTATTCCAATAGCTACTTGTTAAGCAGCAATAAACAGCTTCTCCCCCTTCATTCATTCCAGGACTCTCCATGGGCTGACAGCAATGAGATCCTGGGGTGATGTCTTAGGGAATGAGATCTGGATTCAGCTCTTATTTGTGGTTGCCCAGTTTTTCTCCTGGTGCTGAATGGTCAAAGCAGCCTCTGCCTGGGACTGTCTCATGTTTGATAGGGCTGGTGACAGATGCCCACAGTGGGGACCCTGTGAGTACAGGGGAGAGTTGTTTATGCCACCTTCAATAGAGAACCATAGTCTGGTTTGATAGAAAACACAGTAGTCCTTAAAGTTTAAGGACTAAAGAAATGTGTTGTCTATCCTCTTAGAGAAAAAAACCAAATGGGTGAGTGCAGCCATCTTTGTGCTTCCAGCTTCCAGGGTCCTTAGAACAGCAGTGAGTTATGTAGTGGGAATTAAATGGAGCAAGGATTTGTTAAAACAGTGTCATAAAAAAAACACAGTGTGGGTGTTTGTATCAGTGATCACAAGGCAGACAAGAGCAGTTGGATACTGGCGGAAAGAGACCCAGAGCTCGTGCAGGGTTAAACAGGGTAGATTTAATAGCAGACTTGCCCTGCAGGAGCCATGGGGAGCCCAGGCAGGTGTGTGGGGGTCTCTGCAGGAGGATGCTGCACACAGGGGCCGGGCACCCAAGCGGGACTCCCCTGTGCAACCCAAGGGCCCCTTTTATCTATCTGAACAACTTCCTTCTCCCAGCTGTGCCAGGATGGGGGAGCCGCTGCCCAGGAAGCAGCCAGATGTTGCTGACAAGTGGGATGTGTCTGCCTGGCCCTGGTGGCAGTTGGGTCAGGGGGACGCTGGGCTCCTGCCATGTGCTGTGCTGCTCGTGGGCTCCTCACCAGCTCTTCTGTAGATGTTTGCACCATATTTACCTTTAAGCCACAAAGCATCTCATAAATTATTACTATTTAGTGCGAAAATGGTTTAAACCCAAATGTGCAAAGGGAGGTCAGGTTGTCCCCAGGGGCTTAGTCACTTTTCTCTGTTTCTATTGCTCAGGATGGGGCACAGTCCTGCAGGGCACACAGGAGACCCAGGTGCTGCCCTTTGTGCTTTTTACTACCTTGAGTCTATCTAGGATGTGCTGAATTAGAATTTATTTTGATGGGAATGGATTTGCATTTAAAATATATTTCTTTCCCCTTCCCTGCCCCCCCTCCCTTTTTTTTCCCCAAGAGGTCAGAACTGCTTCACTTTTTAAGTGATTGTCAGTGTTCAAGTCCTGGAAGGAAATGATTTACTCCCTGTGTTTGAACCAGGTTGCAAACATTTCCCTACATAATGGTTTTCTCTTCCCTCTGCTGCTCATTGCTGTCTCCCTCCTTTTTCTTAAATAAAAGTCAATAGGTTACATATTAATTGCAACTAATAAATGGTATTAACTCCCTTCTCCAATCTTTCCACTCAAGGCTGCACCCACAGGGCAGGAAGGTCGGGGGTGGTAAATGAGTGTGGGCAGAAACAAGCCCATGTTGGGAATCTTAGCACAAGAGTCCCAAGTGTTTTGTCTCTTCCTGGTGGCTGATTGGGGGTTGGCGCCACATGGAGCTAATGGGTTGTAAAACCCACGCTGGTGAGAGCCTCAAAGTGTGAGCAACTAAGTCAGGAGAATGACTCCAAAAAGAGTGAGGAAGTGATGGCCTGGGATGGCAAGGAATAGCCACGGGGCGATGTGGGGAAGAAAAGCGCAGGGAGAGAGCAGTGGGATGTAGGGAGCTCTGCCTTGGGGTGAACCAAGAGGCAATCGAGAGCACAGGGGTGAGGACGGGGGGCAGAGCAACAGGGTGGCCTCGTGGTGGGTGTCTGCTATGGAGCGCCTGACGAGGGACAGCCTCTGCAAGGCCTGGGGAGGGCAGAGCTGTGGAGAGGACAACCTGCACTCCAGGGACCTGCTCAGGACAATGTTCACCTCGATGTTGGGAGTCTCCATCCCACTGGAGTCTGCCCTCATGTTTTATTCCCAGGGTGTCCTGTCACGTAAGGCCAGTACATGCCAGGAGGCTGCCCGGGGCGGGGAAATCTCCACCTTCCTGTTATAGAATCCTTCTAAGACTGTGCACGTGCACATTCCGGAAGGGGGTCTCATTCCTCAGTGTGGTGGTCCCGCTTTCCTTATTCTTCTCATTCTCATAGTGACTTCGGCCTTCAAACATCCTTAGACAGCATTTTGTAGTTAGGCTGGCAGCAAGGCAGCCTGAACAGCAGTTCTTGTTTCTCCATCTTCTTTGTTTGTTTGGATAACATGTAACTGCTATGTGCTTTCCTTTCTTCCTCAGAGATCTGGGTGTTACAATCTCCCTTTGTTGGTGGCCTCTGCTGAGCATTATCAAAGTTGAGTATTTTTCCTCCAGCCCCAGCTCCAGCACCGTCATTCTCACCCAGGCCAGGAGGAGGGGAGGCCTCAGGAGAAACAGAGCTGGGCTGTACAGAAAGAATGGCAGGAGCGGCCTTTACCTTGGGACCTGTGACAGAGGTGAACCAATCTCCAGGAAGGACAAGATGCCAGCGAAGAAGTCCCTTGGCCCTGAGTTCACAGCCTGAGGTCATCACTGGCCCAAGTCCCGTTCACGCCATTTAGGGGTGTGAAGAGTTTCAAGAGAGGGAGAGCTAGAAGGTTTTAAGGGTGCGGAGACCTTGGTGTGATGTGCCTCTCTCATTGATGAAGTAAGCTTGGCTTAGACTGTTAGGACTTGGCTGAAGGACAGTGGTGGGATCCAGACATGTGGTCACTGTTAAGAAACCTGAGTGCCCAAAACCACTTGAAAGGGACACGTTTACCCTGTAGGTCACAGGGTGTATCTCCTAGAGACACGTGGCTGTGCTGGACGCCCCAGACATCCAGCATGGCCTATTTCTGTGTCAGTGAATCAAGTGCCTGAACAGAATGACATGAATTGTTTCAATGTCAACATCTGCTCGTGTCTCAGCTTCCTAGTGAGTAGAGCTCTGGTAGCAGTGGGCGTCTGATAATATTTTTGGGGACCAAAGCAATTCCCTACCCGGTCCCAACACATGCTCTAGAAGGAAGTAGATGTGGTGATCACAGCAATCAGACACTGGCACATGCCTTCAACCACCTCTGACCCTTCCGTGTCACCAAGGGTTTGTGTGTGTGCAGCTGACACCCACCCTGAACGACCAGTGATTGGGAGCATAGAGCAAGACCTCCCATCCAGGCATCCCTGCTGTGCTCACTGCAGCTTGGGCAAGGGGATCCCACCTGCTGTGTGTTTCTGTGGAGCTCACCACAGAATACCATGGCAGCCCAGGGTCTTCTAAACCAGCCTAAGAATCCCAAACTGGGTGACATCAACCTATACCTGAACACTGGGAAAGTGAGCTCTATTCTTGGCTGCGCTGCCATCCAGAGGGACCTGGACAGACTGGACAAATGCGCGGTGAAAAACCTCATGCAATTCAACAAGGCCAAGTGCAAGGTCCGGCACCTGGGGAGGAATAACCCCAGACACCAGTACAGGCTGGGGACCGAGCTTGTGGAGAGCAGCTCTGCAGAGAGTGATCTGGGTGTCATGGTGGACGACAAGTTGACCATGAGGCAGCAGTGTGCCCTCGTGGCCAAGAAGGCCAATGGGATCCTGGGCTGCATTAAGAAGAGCGTCTCCAGCAGGTCGAGGGAGGTGATCCTGCCCCTCTACTCAGCCCTGGTGAGGCCGCATCTGGAGTATTGTGTCCAGTTCTGGGCTCCACAGGACAAGAGGGATGTGGAGCTGCTGGAGAGAGTCCAGCGCAGGGCTACAAGGATGATGAGGGGCCTGGAACATCTGCCCTATGAGGAGAGGCTGAGGGAGCTGGGCCTGTTCAGGCTGGAGAAGGGGAGGCAGTGAGGAGGATGGTGCTGGCCTCTTTTCAGTGGTGGCCACCGACAGAACTAGAGGTAATGGCCACAAACTGAAGCACCAAAAGTTCCACAGGAACTTAAGGAAAAAATTCTTAACAGTGAGGGTGACAGAGCACTGGAACAGGCTGCCCAGAGAGGTTGTGGAGTCTCCTTCTCTGGAGATCTTCAAAACCCACTTGGATGCAGTCCTGTGCCACGTGCTTTAGGTGTCCCTGCGTGTGCAGGGGTTGGACTAGATGATCCTAGAGGTCCCTTCCAACCTTAAGCATTCTATGATTCTATGAGTCCCGAGCTGGAGAGAGGAAACCTCCTCCTGGCCTCAAAGCAAAGCCGCAGAAGCAACGGGCAGTCCCCTTGGGAAACTACCCATACAAGGCCAGGTGCGTCCCCACGGCGACCGCCAGGGCTCTGTGATGGGGGTGGCATCACGCCCACAGAGCCAGTGTGACAAGGCATCCTTGTGGTGACATATAAGGGCCAGCGTGCCGGGGTCCCCACTGAGAGCTCCCCGACCGCCCTTGTGCTCGGTGCGTGCTTGGTGTCCGGCCTGCTCTGCTGGCTCCTCTCCCTGGCAGCCCCGAGGCTCACCTCGCTGCGCGCACCGCCTGCTCTGGTGCCCAGTGGGCACCAGAGCAGGCGGGAGCGCAGCGAGGTGAGCCATGGGGCTGCAGGGAGAGGAGGCAGCAGAGCAGGCAGGGCCCCCGCACGCAGAGCACAAGGGCGGCGGGGAAGGGGAGCTGCTGCGACACAGGCAGCCCTGAGCCCTTCTGCAAAGGGGTGTTTCCCCCTGGGGACTTTCCCTGGGGCAGAGCTCGCTGGGTGGAGGTCCCAAGGCCCACGCAGCCCCTGAAGCTCTGCACCGAGAGGGACGGAGCAGCTCTGGGCAGATGTTCAGACAGGCGCTCCGCTCTGAAACGGGGCTTCCATCACACACCTGCTTCTCCCCACAGGTGGGCCGCCAGGAGCCCCCCGCAGCCATGCAGCGGAGCCAGAGCTCAGCTTTGTCTCTGCAGAGGGACAGGCTGCCTCCGCTTGCCCGCCCATCGCAGGACTCGGAAGACGGCAGCACACAGGTACGCAGCTGAACGGAGACCCTGGGAAAGCCTCTTGAATCCGCGGGCACTACCTTTCCCGTGCCCTGCCTGGCAGCGAGCAGCTCCCTTGACAGCCAGCGTCTGGGAGCAGGGGGGCAGCCACCCGCGGGCGTGCGTGCTCCCTTTGGGGCTCCCAGCAGGAAGCTTTGCCAGCTGGGAAGGAAGGAAAGAGCGCGGGGGAGGAAGCACCGCGCTAACTTGGCCTTTCTCCCTGGCTTCCATTGCAGACGGCCAGGGTGGAGCGTGGGGAGGCCCTGCCGCGCAGGAGTGCTCTAAGAGCAGAGCTGCCGCTTGGACCATCTTTGCCACCTCTCCCCAGAGAGGCAGCAGCCCAGGCAGATGTGCCCCCTCGAACAGGCAGGGGGCAAACGGCAGCGTCTACAAGTCACCTGAAGCTGCCTGCTCTGCCAGCATCCTCAGGATGCTCTGCCTCAGGCAGGGCCACCGCACCAGAAGGCCCTGCAGAGAAGATCCTGGAAGAAGACCTCCAGAGGGAAATCCTGTCCGGCGCTTCCCTTCGGCTGCCCAAGCAGGATGCTGCTGCTTTCACCGGGGCAAGGGAAGAGGATTTCCCCATGGTGCCAGAGGCCAGGTCGAGCATTTCCGTCTCATCCCTGGCAACACCACGGCCATTGCAAGGGCACGGCAGCCGGATCGTTCTCCCACCCGTCAGCCGGCAGCCTTCAGAACGCTGCTCTCTCTCGGGAGCCCAGAGCGCTGCGGAAGGGACGAGCCGAGGCGGCCCAGGGGACGTGGAGCGTCGTAAGCCCTGGTCAAGATACACCGTCCTCCCAGCACTGACGCAGGCCCCTCACAAGAGCGTGCAGAGCCAGGACTCAGCCTCAAGTGACTCTGCAGAAGACAGTGACAACTGGCCCCGCGTGGAGATGGACCAAAGCGCCTCCTCAGCACCTTCCCTGGATGGCTTTGCTGCGCTTGGGCGACACCTCCATGACGTGGACAGCCCCGGGAGCGCTGAGAGCCCAGGCCCAGCTCCACACAACCCCAGGCCTGAGGCCGAGGCCTCTCTGGAGGAAGCTGCTCACTTGCTCGTCGATGGAGGCCCCGACGAAGGCGTGGAGGTGGAGATGGCCGGGAGAGCCCTGCGGCGCCACCGTGGGCATTTGCGGCTTCGCGGGAGCGCGCTGTGGCCGTACCCCAGGGCCTTCCGGGCTGCGCGCTCCGTTCAGCACCCGCGACAAGCAGAACGCAGGACCCGAGTGCGCCACAGGCCGAGACTACAGCCCCGGCGCCTCAGCAAGGACCTGCTCCCCGTGCTCGTGGCAGGAAGCGTGCCAGTTTTCCTGGGCAGGTGCGGAAGGCCAGGGCCAGCACCACCAACACCACCAATGGGCTCACAGCAGGCGTCTTCCGTGGAGGAGCAGCAGGAAGCAGCTGGGCCCGCGGTCATGGCAGAGCTGCAGGGAGAGCAAGGCCAGTTGAGAGAGGAGCCAGCAGAGCTGCAGGATCCTGCAGGTGAAGACCTGCCAGAACAGCAGCGGCTGGAGGAGTCCTTCTCTGTGCGTAGCGTCTGGGTCCGGCCGAGCTTGCAGAGCCTCTTCTCCGCAGCCCACACGTGCCACAACAACGAGGCGCCCTGCTCCCTCGACGGCAAGGACAGCGACGCTGAAGGAGAGGCAGCCGGCCCCTCGCAGGGCGCATGGCTCCCCCACACAGTGGCCTCAGGGGCCGAGGAAGAAGATTGGTCCTCGGCTGGAGGCTCTCAGCAAGAGGGGAGCAGCTCGCCTCTGCCCACGTCAGCCTGCCCAGAAGCAAAGGCAGCAGCTTTGCCCTCGGCCGGAGGCCCTCAACACCAGGTGAGCAAGGAGCAGGTGGCCAGCCCTGGCCATCAAAGGGAGGGGGCAGGTGAGGTCCCGCTGGGCTCCGCATGGTGGGGAGAAGCCTGCTGCTCTCCTGTTCAGCCTGCCTAAGCCACCAGGACTGACACCTCCTCTGTGCCCTGCATTGCCATCAAGCCTAGGGGATGCATGCAAAGTCCGAAGGGAAGGGGCAAGGTACAGCAGCAGCCATCTCCCACACTCACCCCCCCAGCCCACTTCCTCTGGCATCTTTTGCCCCCCAGCCCTTTACGGCCTCCGGCCCTGCCCTGCTGTTACGGCCCCGTTGCAAGCATCGGCCCGTCGGCCCACCGGCCGCAGGAGCCTTCCCTTGGCACTCGTGGCCATGGGCGGCCTCCCCGCGCCGTGTGCATGGCACGAGGCCCCAGAGCTTGGTGAGCTGAGGGCGCTCACCTGGGCTCTTTTGCTCTCCCTCCGCAGCTTCCCTCTGAGCACCAAGTGGAGGCAACATCCTCCCCCTCCAGAGACACGCCGGAGGATGACGCAGGTACGGGTGAGAGTTGAGAGCCCTGCTGTGGGCACAAGGCCGGGGCTAGCCCAGCAAGGGCTGTTGGGCTCGGCAGCACCAAGTCACGACGGCTCAGGAAAGCCCTTGGTGGTGGGGGTGCTGCGGGCATTCGCCTTGCGCTCGCACAGCTCCTGACCCTCGCCTCTCTTCCCTCACAGCCATCACCGCCCTCACAGCCCAAGCGGTTCCCAGGCAGCGGCCTTCCTTCTTCACAAGGGTGCTGCGGGCCCTGCGCAGCGCTTTTACCTGCAGCTGTCTTACGGGGCGACGGGAGCGACGGGGCCAGGAGGCACGTGCCAGGCAGCTCCGCTAACATCACGGCTGAGCGCACGGAGGGAGAACAACAGAGAGGCACGAGACCGTGCTGCATCGCACCATAAAATTGTTATGGTTGAAAAAGACCTTTTCAGAAGCCTCCATGTTATTTTTCCCAGGAGGAAACAACTGCGGTTTGAAGCGGGGGGTAACTATGGTGAGAGATAAAGGCGCTTGAGTTCCAGACGATCCTCAGAGCTTAGAGGGGCTGGAGGTTGCTGGACTCGTCTCTTAATAGGGATGCCAGATGCCGTGGTAGCTCTAGGCCCAAAAATTACAGCCCCAGCTCTGCCAGAGCACACTGCAACCTTACCTGCTCAAAGAGCAAATGAAGTTGGTGCTCCGACTCCCCTACGCCCTTAATGAGACCAGTAGCTCCTTTTCGCATGAAAAAGGAGATTCTCCTGCCGCCTTGGCTGCACTCGTTGGCCAGGGCCCAGGCAACCAGGGTCTTTCCAGTCCCTGAGGGGCCATAGAATAAGCAGCCTCTGCAATAGAGAAATTCACATAGGACAAAACTGTCAAAAAAGCCCATTTCTACCCCCATCCCTAAGATGATCAACCCCTTCCTCCGAACCAAACCCCTTTATATCCAGAACAGCAGGAACAGCTAAACTGTGAGAAAAGCCAGAACAGGAGGAAGTTTTGTGTTTCTAAAGGATTTCACATGCCGATAAGCAAAATTAACCAAGGGGATTAACAAACTCACACCCCACTCTCTTCTGGAGAGAGTGCAGTGTCCAGCAGGACACGTCCAAAACTGCTCCCAGGCACCACAAGGGACCACGGCAGAAGGGAGCCAAACAAGAGCCGCCCTTGGGGACTGCAATTCTTACAATACTAGTTTGTCCTTCAATTAGAGAGATATCATATGCTCCCTTCTTCAAGCACCATACACCAGGTCTTCAAACATGCCAAGGCCTTTGCTTACATTTTGAACCTCCATATACTCTAGATTTTACACATTTTAAATAAATCATTTTTACTACTAAAAAAACAAACAAACAAAAAAAAAAACCCTCAACAATGCCCAAATGTTTGAAGCACAAAAAATATATTGATGCCTCAGTGTAATATCCTCCCCTAGACAGCTGAATTAGAGTTTTGTAAAGGTGTGTTACCTTGGGGGCTGAATTTTGAATTTCTCAAAGACTTCCGAATAAAGCAGCGGAAAAATCACCATCTCTTTTAACACTGCAACGTGCTCAGAAAGACCACGCACACCAAACCGGACCTAAAGATCAAGTCAACAGAATAAGTTCACACCTTAAAGAAAGCTGCAGCCTACAGAAGGTTCCATCAGAAACCCTGGAAAAGTCCCTCTAACACAACGAGTTAAAATCACTTACGGCCCTGTCCATTTGCATGGCACCGGCATCAGCCAGACTTGCTCTCATGCTTGTTCGAGCCTCGTGAACCCCCTTTCAGTCGTCTTTCCAAACGTTAATGGGAAGACACTTGATTGGAATTAAAAAGAAAGTCTCCTCCTAACTGAAGGGAAAGCTGGAAGACTTTTATTTTTAAGGGTTGGAAAGCAAATGTGTGTAACAAAAGACAGGCATTTCAGAAACATGTGCCTGAAAACATATTTGCTAAATACTTAATACAACAAATGATATTAAAAGATATTAAGTACCAAAAATGCTTTTTCTGTATTTTTAACTTCATGCTAGAGTGGGTTTCGTTCTAAATAAGCTAAAAATGCAGGCCAAAAAAAAATCCCCACGACAGCTGGCCATTATTATCATTATTATTATCATTATTATATATTTCTTTTTCTAATTATTTCTTTTTAATTGTTATTATTTTTGTTCTTCTTTCAGGGGTGTCCCGCAGCCCTCGGTGCGAGTGATGTTGAGGGCAAGAAAGCGTGCGTGTGGGTGCAGGGGAAGAACCACACACCTGGGGGGAAATCCGGGCTCCTTTTATGTCCCCGTTCTTTCTACATTCCTGTGTCGCAGCTTAAGTGTCGTGTGTTCTTTCCCAGGCAGCTCAGGCCCAAAAATCATCCCCAGCGGCCACTGGGGATTATTATTATTGTTAATATTAATATTATTTCTTCTTATTATTTCCTATTATTATTATTACTTCTTATTGTTATTATTTCTTCTTCTTCTTTTTATTATTATTATTTTACTTTTTCTATCCACCCCAAATCCCTCCCGGTCCTCCTCTTCCCGCCCGTGTTTCCAGGGTGACAATAAAGGCCGTTGCGCAACCGGCTCCGCTGTGTCCATGGCGACCGCGGGGGGGGGGCAACCGCCTCCCGGAGCCGCGCGGTTCCGCCCCGCCCCGGCATGGAGGGGAGGGACGCACTGCGCATGCGCGCACGCCCCCCCACCCCGGGAGGACTCTCTCCCTCCCCCGCCCTGCCCGCGGCTACCGAGAGGCCGCGTGCGCAGTGGGCAGGAGCCGCAGTCCCCGCCCCCGCGCACGCGCAGTGCCCTTCCGCCATGAGGCGCCGCCGGTACCGCCACGAGCGGAGAAGCGGCCGTGAAAGATGGCCGAAAACGGCCGAAAAACGGCCAAAAGTACGAGGATAAGGAAAGCTGACGAGGCCCCGCCAGGGGGAGGGCCCCCGCCTCGGCATTTTGGCGGAAAAGAACCATCCCGACCTAGTAAAGTTGTGGTGTGTGGGGGGGGACGCGAACCCAGGGCCGGGCCGGTGGGAAAAGCAGTGGGACGGCGAACGTGGGGGCGAGGGAGTGCGTGTGTCTGCAGAGATGGAAGCCGCGGGGTCGGGGCAGGTTTCGTTACAATCCCAAGAGCGAGATTAAAACACAAATGGGTCAAATGTGAAAAAAGCTTTTAAGTTTTATTCTGATACGCGCAATAGGCCAGGGCGAAAAAGAAGGGAAAAGGAAGGAAAAGAGAAGCAAGCGGGAGAGATGCAGCAGGATTGTAGTTGCCACCACCCCAGTGCAGCTGAGTGTCGCTGGCTGCGCCTGGGTGCGGGCACAGGTGCCTGGGTGCAGGCGCTGTCCCGCAGCCCTCGGTGCACGGGATGTTGAGGGCCAGAAAGCGTGCGAGTGGGTGCAGGGGATGAACCACACACCTGGGTGGGAAATAGCACACAGCGGCGGAGGGGGAAATCCGTGCTGCTTTTATGTGTCCGTTCTTGCAGAGTCTGCCCCTTTGTGCGTGCTCTGGTGCTCCTCTTCCTCCAGCTCCAGTGCCAGCGCCGCTCCGTAGACGCTGCAGAGCATCATTTGGGCCTCGTGCTGGTGGAGATAGAACACCTGGAACTGATGCCACAGCCCTCCCAGAAGCAGGATCCCAAGGTGAAAAAGTCGTAAATCGTATGGAGATAAGAGATCCCGGTCTTCCCGGAGATGGGATGCGGAGGCCAAGGAGTCGTAATTTGTATGGAGATATCCCAGTCCTTGCAGAGACGGGATGTCAAGTGTCTAGAGATAAGACACGTGGAGCTGATCGGTGGGAGGCCTGGGTCAAGAAGTCCTAAAGGGTAGAGCAACAACGTGGAGCCCACCACGATGCAGGGCTCAAAGCAGAGCCCCGAGCGGAGCCCGGCCTGTGGGCAGGCGGGCGGCAGCCGTGCCAGGGTGCTGCCTGAGGAGCCCTCCTTGGCAGCCAGCAAGGCCGAGGCTGCACGGTGCTCTCTGCCCCCGGGCTCATCCGTGCCAGGAGGAGCCCAGCACAGCAGCAGCCTTCCTCACGGCGGCCCCCTGGCCCCTGCCGCTGCTGTCACCCCCCGGCAATACGGAACATTCCAGAGGGGCAGTTATCGCCACGGGAACACCGATGCTCCCCAGGGCTCCGTGGAGCAGTGGCCCCAGCGCTGGCCACGCAGCAGCAAGGCCAGGTGAGCAGCAGGTCTGCGCAGCACCAGGGCCACTCGTGGTGCCCACAGGGTGCGGGGCAGCTGCGGGGCTCCGGGGCAGCCTGCGCGACGCCTCCCAAGGGAGGCCCCAAAGCCCCGCGCCCCCCTCGGCGCTGGCACCGCTGCCCTTGCCCTGTTCTCTGCTCCGCTTGGCCCTGGGCTCCCCGCGTCCCTGCCAGAGGGGCTGCCGGGGGAAGGAGGCTGCTGCGGGCAGGCCCGGCACTGCCTGCTCCGGGCCCCACCGCTCGGCACAGAGAGACCCCTGGCACAGAGAGCCCTGCGCTCGGGGCTGCGAATGCCAACGGCTCCTTGGCCCTTGCAGGCCACGGGCCCCTTCACCCTGGCTGCTGCCAGCAAGCGCTGGGCCCACAGACGCCGTCCTGAACCTGGTATGGAAATGTTTCTTTCTCGATTTTTAGAGAAGTGATTTTTGTTGCTTATGTTCGTGTTGATGTTCTTGTTATCGTTAAGGAGATTGTTCTCATTTGTATTCTTGTTGTTCTCTTTCATCTTCTTTTTATGCTTTTGGTTTCAATCTATATTGTGAGGTCACAAGAGGCCCATTGTGAGGTCCTCCATTGTGAGGTCACTAGAGGCCCTTTGTGAGGTCGTCTATTGTGATGTCATCCATTGTGAGCTCACGGGAGGCTCCTTGTGAAGTCACGAGAGGCCCATTGTGACGTTGGCCGTTGTGTCGTCGGCCGTTGTGAGGTCACGAGAGGGCCATTGTGAGGTCACGAGAGGGCCATTGTGAGGCCGGCCATTGTGAAGTTCTTCTATCCTTTTCATTAGATATGGAATTTAACTTTCCCAGGTAGTATAATCCTATATTTCCTCTGTCTGGTCAAATAAAACCTTTAAAAAGGAACTGTAATAGCATATACAGTGTACAGTGCTATGCTACATCTGCAGCTAAAACTCTACAAAGGAACCGTGATTACATTAACTTTAATGTCAGCACTCTAGAAGCAGAGTGACTTTTCCAGAGAAGGTCATCCTCTCTTATAAAAATCCTACCTCTTTTCCGACCTGTCTTGGGATCCCTCTTTCTATTGATTGCTGAGATCTTATCTGCACGCTAGCGCATTTGCAGTGATAAACTACTCTTGATAAACTAATGCAGAGATTCTTTTCTCCCTTCTCTCCCCATCCTCTTTCTTTATGGACGCAATCCCCAGACCTGACAGCAGATGAGGACAAAAGCAATGAGGAAGCGGAAGAAGGTGAGTAGCAGCAACCCCGAAGGATCTCCAGGATCTCCGTTGAGGGTGGCTTCTAGATGAGGGTCGCACTTGGTCAACCCTTGCCCTTCTATTGCACTTAGCCCCCAAAGTTTGGAATTCCCTGGCCGAAGTCAGCTGAAGCTGTTGTGAGAATAGATAGTTAAATGAAACGTGGGAGTTTGGCAGGTTTCACTGAATTTCAGGGGTTTAACTTGGAACGAAATTACAGAGCTGAGTAAATTTTTGTTACAATGCAAAAACTGAAAGGGAAGGATATTAAAACTGAATGTGTTATAAGAACCTTCCTATGTAAATAAACACTAGTAAGATCAATTTTATAGCAGTGGAATAAGAACTTCATTCATAACACAAGTATTCCCACAAGTATTCTCCAAGGGTGGTGGAAATTTCATCTTTAGAAAATGTGAAGCTGCACTGAAATGCCACCATATACATCTTACACCATGCTTCCTGAATTGCTTTTTAGAGATTTTTTGAATGGACAAACTGTTTACAGACTTACCAGGACTTGGGTATTCACTTCAAAACTTACTGAAAATTGTGACTGGGGATTAAAGAGGCAAACAGACTGCCCGATGCCTCTCATCACATAGGCACAACCAAGCTGTCTGTCCTTTCAGCCTTCGTTCCCAAGTTAAGTTTCTGATCATGGGGGGAAAAAAAAAAGTTTGGAAAGCTCAGTTAAGTTACAGCCTATAAAATGCACTGTAGAATGCCTCCGTGTGTTGGTCAGTGTGACGTGACTCGAACTTTGATTCCTCATGACCTGTATTTTTTTCTTAAAATCTCCTCACTTTACAAAGAATGTCCTGTATCGTGTAGTTTAGTCAGCTGTGAAAGGCAAATGTAGCATGTAAGCATTTTCTTAAGTCGACTTAAAGCCCATTTTAGAATATTAACTGATTAAAAGCCACTTCCAGAGTTACCTTTTTAGGGTTTTGAAGCCTTCTAATTTCTAAACCACATTTCCTGGTGGCTGCTTTCTGTGTATTTGTTGCTGTGCCTGCATTGCACGTCGTCTTAAGTAGTCTTGTGCCCCTGGAGGAGCTGCTGTTGAAGCACACAGCAATCCTTATTGCCTCCTTTTGCTGGTAACTGGAATTCTTCGTTTGGGATGCTGAACACTTCATTTTGTGAGCAGGTTAGAAAGTTGCCTTCATAGCTTCCTGCGTAGGTCCAAATTCCTTTTTTTTTCAAGTAGAGCAAAAAAATTGGATCTTTGGCGTATATGCAGTGCCTTGATAAAGTCTCTATACAGGCACAAAGTACGTGCATGTCAGGTGCTCTGCATATTTGTGACTGATTTTCTTGGTTCTTTTAAGCAGGGAAACTTGATGCATGCTTCCAAGAAGAATGAAGCTGCTGAAAAAGCTTATGCAACTCAGGTGATAGGTTAATTCTGGCTTTAAATTATCTTTACTGCTCACAGAAGTGAGCTAACTACTGGATAATTTCCATGTGTGCATAATTCTCTATTGCCATCGGGGTTACAAGCCAGAGGGATGGATGTCAGGGCTGGGCTGAGCTCGGGACAGATGCTCAGAAAAACAAAGGAACACATTCACAACATGTTCACGACCAAACACAAATAAAAGGCAACAGATGCCACAGACAGGTGGGAAGTCATAGAATCATAGAAGTCAAGTAAATGAGCAGTATTATTCAGCATGGGAAACAGTGCTCTTGCTACAGCAATAGTGGGGCAGTTTTCCTGGTTTTGTGCAGCATAGCAGGAATTTTCAGGAAGGGAGATGTGCATGAGAGCTCCTCTGAAGTGTATCCTCCTGCTGTAGTTACAGAATCATCATCATCGTCAGAAGCAGCTGATGTTCGTGATGCTGAGGAAGGTGAGGATCCTCAGAAGCGTTACGGCCTCAGGCAGAGGAAAACTGTCATATGCTACCAAGCTCCTTTGGAAAGTAGGTTATGTGCACAGGTACTCTCCAGGGCTAAATGATTGCATATAAATGAGATACAATTTCTTGAATATATTTATACACACACTCAGCTTTGATTTAAATTTCTTCTGCAAGTGCATTTTGCTGCATTTATTGCATGCATGTAACCTGTGTACATTGCATTTCTTTGCTACTTCAGCTGCTCATTGCCATTTCTGTCAATGTCCCATTACAAATGGGCTGCTAAAAGGTCACTTCAGAAGGTCTACTTTTTATAAATCTGTTTCTACTTGTAGTTTAGTTTATAATGACTTTTTTCTTTCATTGCACTGCTTTATCAAAAACTTAACCTTTAAGTTTTGTTATTTCCATATCCAAACTTACTGATTTTAATTTAAAGATCTCCACTGAGAAGTATAAAAAGATATATGTACACATCCTTCAAAGAAAAGTCATAAACCCAACATGGTACTCTTACCCTCTTGTCACTTTGTGTCCTGAAAAAACCTACTGTGTCTGTTTCCCTTGTACTATGCATTGAGAAAAGACACTTGAAACTGCTTTCTGGAGTTATAAACAGGTGAAACATCACTTTCTGCCATTTTATTTCATTTTATAGAATCATCATTGTCAGAAGAAGCTGAGGTTTGTGATGCTGAGGGAGGTGAGGCTCCTCTGAAGTGTCACGAATTCAGGCAGAGGAAAACTGTCGTATGCTACGAAGTTCCTTTGGAAAGTAGGTTATAAGCACTGTAGAGTAATTGATGGGCCAATGGTCTTCAGCCAAAGGCTGAAGGGTTGGTATAAATACCCAACCAGGGTTGGGTATTTATGTAACCTTCACACATCTTAACCCACCAATCCTGGAGCATCAGCATCCCAGTGACCAATCCTGGATCTCCTCTCCTTCACCAGCAGTTCCTCAGTCCTAGTTTTGCAATCTTCAACAGGTTCCCTTCATGAACCTTTTATCCTATATATTCCCACACCCAAAGTCTTAGGTGAATTCTATGCCCCTGTCCCCTCAAGGTCCTGCTGTGTTCCTAATGTCCTGCGTTCTTCATGCCACGCATGTCCTCGGTTCTCTATGTTTCCCTCCCCTGTCCTCTGTATCCCTAATCCCACATGCCCCCTGTGTCCCTGATCCCATCTGTGCCCAATCTCCCATGTGTCCCTCATCCCCCAGGTGTCCACCCAATATCCCGTGGCCCCCAATGCCTTGTGTCCCCGCGCGTCCCTGCACTGTCCCCGACCAAGGTGACGCACCTGCAGCACGAGGAGGCAGCGCAGACAGCCCGGCCACTCGGCACGGCGGGTGCCCAGCAGCAGCCGCCACAGGAAACAAGGGAACAGGGGGCTGTGCCCCCCTGTGCACCCACCACCACCACCTCCACCGCCTGGAGCACCTCTGTCCTGCGCTGGCAGCTCTGGGGCAACGAGGGCACCACTCAGGACACGAAGGGGACGCTTGGGGTCCCCTTTGGGCCCAGAGCAGGGTCACGGGGGAACCCAGCGGTTCTCATGTTTGGTTGGGAGTGGGCACCCAAAGTGGCTCCCACTGTGTGCGGGGGGTACCAGGTTGGGGGGGACCCACTGGGGATCCCATGGAGTGTTGGGGCATGTTGGGGTGGGTGGAGTCACCCAGTGGGGTCATGGGGACCATGAACACCCAAAACATGGCACAGGGGGGACCTGGGGACCACGAGCACCCCAACGATGACATGGAGGGGACATGGGTAACATGGGCACCCCAGGCCTGGCACAGAGGAGACATGGAAACTACTGAGGGTGACTGGAGTAATCCTGGGGACCCAGCAGTGACACTCACTAGTGCTGGATGCAGGTGAGGACGTCCGAGAGCTCGGCCTGCAGCTTGACAGCAGCCACCAGTGGCTTCTTCTGCTCCTGCAGCAGGTCCCCAACAAGCTGGGGACAGACAGGGGTGGTTGTGCAGAGGGGTCAGCACGTGCCCGGCAGGGTACCCGTGTCCCCCCGCTCCCAGCAGGACCCGGGGGTGCCCCGACGCTCACCTGGCCCTGCCGCTCGACCGTCTCTACCACAACGATGCTCTCGGGAAGGGCTGTCTCACACCCAGAGTGGCTTGAGCTGCTCAGGGAGCACCTGGCGGGAGCCCTGTGGGGGCCTCAACATGCTCAGCATCCACGGGGGCACCCAGGGGCACGAGGACAACCGGGAAGCCAGTGCTGGTGGCCCCCAGGGTGTCCCCACACTGCGCCCACACTGGTGTCACCACCCCAGGGACCACCATAGTGCCCATGGCTGGGACAGGGGAAACTCGGGCTGTCCCTGTCTTGTTACAGACCCACTGCCCTGATCCCTGCTGTGACGTCCTGCATCCCTGGCGTGTCCCCTTCCCCTGGCAAGTCACTGAATGTCCTGCGTGTCTCTAACTTGCCATGTCTCCTTGATGCACCATATGTTCACCCAAAGCTTCATGTGTCCCCCGATGTTCTCTGTGACCCACCAATGTCCCACATGTCCCTGATACTCCATGTGTCCCCAGTGCCCCATGTCCCCCCTATCTCCCATGTGTCCCTAATGTCCTGTGTCCCTAATGCTCCACATGTCCCTCATGCTCTGGCTGTCCCCTGTTGTCCTGTGTCCCCCTGATTCCCCATGTGTCTGCCCATGCCCTGGGTGTCCCTAATGTGCTATGTACCTGGTGGCAAACGTGTTCCCAAGCTCTGTGTGGCCCCAAATATCCTGTGAACCCCTGGCCCATGTGCCCCACATCATCCTTGTGCACCCAGTGTCTCATGTGTTCCTTATGACCCAAATTCTCCCCATTTCCTATGTATCCCCAATATGCTCTGTGCCTCATGTCCTCCATATCCCCAATGCTCTGTACATCCCATCATGGCCTCTGTCCTACAATGCTCCATGTGTCCACACGTGTCTTGTGTCCTCTTATGTCCCGTACTCTCCATTAGCTCTTGTGTCTCTCAATGCCCTGCATGTTCCCAGATCTCCTATGTCTCCTCCTGTTCCCCATGTTTCTCCAATGCCCCATGTGTCCCCAAAGTCTTGTGTGCCTTCCATGCCCCTGTCCCCTCAAGGTCCTCCTGTGTTCCTAATGTCCTGAGTTCTTCATGCCACGCATGTCCTCGGTTCTCTATGTTTCCCTCCCCTGTCCTCTGTCTCCCTGATCCCACATGTCCCCAGTCCCCTCTGTATCCCTGACCATGTGCTCCCAAACTCCCATGTGTCCCCCCAATATCCCGTGGCCCCCAATGCCTTGTGTCCCCCCGCGTCCCTGCACTGTCCCCGACCAAGGTGACGCACCTGCAGCACGAGGAGGCAGCGCAGACAGCCCGGCCACTCGGCACGGCGGGTGCCCAGCAGCAGCCGCCGCAGGAAACAAGGGAACAGGGGGCTGTGCCCCCCTGTGCACCCACCACCACCACCTCCACCGCCTGGAGCACCTCTGTCCTGCGCTGGCAGCTCTGGGGCAACGAGGGCACCACTCAGGACACGCAGGGGCCTGAGATGACCCCTGTCCTGAGATGAAAAATCCCCACAACTCCACAGATCCCTTCTTGCTTCCTCGACAGGGACCCCCAAGCCCTCTTGGGAACCCAGTTTCCTCCCTTTCTCCTGCACTCCAAAATCCCTCATCCACTCTGGGACCCCAAATCACACTTTAGGGACCCCAAATTTCTCCTGCGACCCCAATGTCCCCACACCTCAGGAGCCAAGGACCCCAACTCAACCCATATCCCCCCCTCTACCCCAAACCCCAGCCTCGGTTGCCTGGCACCCTCCACCCCAGCTTGCCCCTTACCTGGCTGATGTCAGCTCCTCTTGGCTGCTTTTCACTTGGGTCTTCATCTTTTTTGGGGATTCCTCCAGAATCCATGAGCTTTTTATGGTCCTCCTCCTGCAGCCTGTGCAGGGAAAGGTCATTGATGGGGTTAGGGCAGTCAGTTGGGGCACCCCAATATGGGGGGGGAATTACGCATCTGCATTTGGGGAGAAAAGGGAGCTGGGGGCACCCAAACCTGGGGTGGTGAGTCCAGAATACCCCAATATTATGGGTGAAATTCTCTAGGACACCCCAATATTGTTTGTTTGTTTGTTTTGAGGGAGAAATATTGGGTAGGGTCTCAAAAAACTAGGAGCGACTCCAATATATGGGCGGGGGGGAATTTGGGGCACCCACATACTTGGCAAAAGGACCAGGGCACCCCAACTTTTGAGTGAAGGCAGCTGGGAGCATCCCCAATACTGGGGGATTCCAGGGGACCCCAATACTGGCAGCCAGGGGTGCTTTGGGCACCCCAATGTTGGGGGGATCTGCGGCACCCCAGTATTTTGGGTGAAGGGAGCTGTGGGCACCTGCACTACAGGGAGGGGTCTGGGAGATGTCGGGGGCACCTCAGTATTGGCCGTGCAAGTAGCTGGGGCCCAACAATACCTGGGCTGAAGGGAGTCTGGGGCACCCCCAATACTGGGGAGGGCTCTGGGACACCCCAATATCCAGTGTAAATGGAGCAGGGGGCAGATCCATATTAGGAGGAGCCTGGCAGAAGTTGGGGACACCCTAACACTAGGGGTGTACAGAGTGGGGGGGGATCACCAATGCTGGGGGGGTCTGTGGCACCCCACAACTGAGGGGAAAGGGACCTGGGGGGCACCCTCCAAACTGGAGGGCTCTGCGGTAACCCAGGACAGGGGTGAAAAGAGTTGAGGGAACCACCAGGACTGGGGGGTCTGGCAACAATATTGGGGTCTCTGGGGACTCCTAATATTAGGGATGAAGGTTTCTGGTGGCATCCCATTACAGAGGTGGCCCAGGGTAGCCCAAAATTGTGGATGAAGGGATTTGGGAGCAACCCAAACCTGAGTGGGAAGTGGGGCAATTCCCTCCCATATCAGGAGATGGAACCTGCGGAACTCCATTATGGGAGGGTCTCACCCTTCTATTGGGTTAAAGGGAGCTGGGGGAACCCCAATACTGGGGGAGTCTGAGCTACCCCAATATGGGAGGAAGGCATTAGAGGGCAGCCCAGCACTTAGAAGATCCTGGGGCACCCCAGTACGGGGGGGAGGCAGATGGGAGGCACCTCAATAGTGAGGGGAGTCTGGGGTACCCCAGAATGTTGGATAAAGGGGAACCGCATACTGGGGGGGAGATGAGCATCCCAATATCCATATTAAAAGGTGCTGGGTGTCCTAGGGCACCCAATATTAGATGTGAAGGGATTGGGGCACCTCAGTATTGGGGGTGAAGGGATTTGGGGGCACTGCAATCCTGGGGAGGAACTGGGACACCCCAATATTGGCTGAAAATGTAGCTTGGGGCACCCCAATCCTGGGCAGGGTCTGGGAAAGGTTGGGGGAACTAAATACTGTGGGGGTGAAGGGAGGTGGATTCACCCCAATACCAGGGTGTCTGGGAGAGGTTGGGGACACCTCAATATTGGGAGTAGAGGGAGCTGGGGGGTGTTTGGGACCATCTGCAGAGCCCCATTTTCCACAGGGAGCCTGGGGGCCCAGGGCCACCCATGGGTGCCTGGGGGGACACCCTACCTCACCCAACACTTTGAAGTGTCTCAGCAAGGCCAACAATTTCTGCTTGATGTTGGGCTGCTGTTGCGGAGAGCGGGTAGGTCAGGGCAGAGGCAGGGGCAGCCTGGGGACCCAGCACCGCTGCGGACATCCTGGGGACAACTCTAGGACCTGGCACCCTGGTACGTGGGGGAGCATCCTGGGTACTGCCCCCAGCTCTTCCTGCGGCACCCACAACACCCAAGGCTGCAGCAGGACCCCCCGGGCACCCTGTCACCTCCACCCTGGAGAGGCACCTGCTCACCTGGGTCCAAGCAGAGCCTGGGAGCGTCCTCCTCCTCTTCTTCACTTTCTGCAGCTCCTCTTTCTTGTAGAAAAGGTCCTGGGGGACAGTGTGACAGGGTGGCACCATCGGGGGCACCTGTGGGTGCCGTGCAGGCAGTGGGACACCCGTCAAGCACCCACCTGCTGTGCAGAGCATCGTCGCTGCCCTCCTGCTCCAAGTAGATGCTCTCCTCCTCTGAACAGTTGTCCATGTCAGCAGAGTCATCTGGGGGCACCCATGGGTGAGCACCTGGCTGGGCTGCCCACCCTGGGGATGCTCCCATGCCCCTTTTTGGCGAGTGCTGCCCTGTGCCCTTGGCCGTCCCCATTCCTTGCTCTTCCCCTCTGACTCCAGCGGTGTCAGCAGGGACTCGGGGCACCCGTGGGTGCCTCGGGGGCCTCACCTGGCATCCTGCTCTTGTCCTTGTTGTCCATGCGCCGCTTGACCCTTCATCCCAAGCTCGGTGAGGGGCACTGCCACGTTCTGCGCGAGCACCTGCAAACCTTGGGCGCTGGGCACCCAGGAGCTCCACGCTCGCCTCCGGCCTCCCGCATGCACCACGGACCTGGGTGTCTGCGAGCTCGCTGCTCACTCTGGACACCCACAGGCATCAGAGGACATCGGGGTGCCCCCCAGCAGGCGCCCACACGCAACCGAGGGCCCAGGCATCTGGGCGCCTGCATGAACCCAAGGGCCCAGGCTTGCAGGTACCGGCCTGCAGGCACATTGGGGACAGGCACCCCCACGCACCCAGGTGTCCCGGCACCCACACGCACCCCAGCACCCAGGCACCGGGGCACCTGCCTGAGGGCACCCGAGGGGCGCACGTGCTGGGGCAGCCGGCAGGCACCCGCCGGCACGTGGGCACCCAGGGGTGCAGGGCACTCGGGACACACGGCCCCGCAGGGACAATGTGGGCACCCCTGCCCTGAAGGCTGCAGGGGCTCGGGCACCAGCTCTGGGCATCCAGGCTGCACGGGGGAGGCTGCTGTGGGTGAAGGGGCCAGGGGAAGGGCGGCTGGAGGGTCCCGGGTGCCTGTGGCAGGAGGGATCGGGGGCTGTTGCGGGGAGCGAGGGGCGCTGGGGGCAGGAGCTGTGCGGGTGAAGGGTGCTGGGGTGAGGGCCAGGCGGGGAAGGGTCCTGGGCACCGGAGTCTGTGGGTGAAGGGGGCTGGGGGCAGCTCAAGGGGGAGGGGTCCTGGACGGGGGCCGGGAGGGAAGTGTCCTGGGGGTGGGGGGTCCTGGCAACAGGGCCCTGCGGCTGCTGGGGGGAGGATCAGGCTGGGGAAAGGGAACCCAAGGGTCAACGGTCCTGGGGTGGGGGCACAAGGGGGATGGCTCATAGGGCCTATGGATCAACCGAGCAGATGGGGACCCCCTGGCTGAAGTGTTCAGGGGGTCGGGGCCCTATGGAAGAAGGGTCCAGGGAGCCGGGACCCACAGGGAAAGTCCTCGGGAGGTGGGGGCCCATGGGGGAAGGGGCCGTGAGTTTGGGCTCCACGGGTAAAGGGTTCAGGGAAGCGGGGCCCATGGATAAAGGGTCCAGGGAAGTGGGGTCCACGGATAAAGGGTATAGGGAAGGGGGGTCCACGGGCAAAGTGTTCGGGATGTGGAGGTCCGTGAGTGAAGGACCCAGGGTAGGGGGACCTACGGATGAAGGACCCAGGGGATGGGCGCCCATGGATGAAGTGTTCAGGGCCTGGGGCCCTATGAATAAAAGGTGGAGGGGCTTGGGGTCTTCGTGTCCTGTATCCACAAGGTGGGGGCCCATGGGGGAAGGGTCCAGAGGTTTGGGCCCTTTGGAAGGGTTCTGGGAACCGGGGCCCAGGGGTGAAGGCTTCAGGAGGAGGGGGTCTACAAATGAAGGGTTCAGGGAACCGGGGCCCAGGGGTGACGGGCTCCATAGGCGGGGGTCGATGGATAAAGGGACGTGGAGGTGGGAGCCCATGGGGGAAGGGTCCAGATGATGGGGCCCTATGGGAGAAGCGTGCAGGGGATCGGGGCCCATGGGGAAAGTGCTCAGGAGGTGGGGGGTGATGGGGGAAGGGTCCGGGAGGTGGAGGCCCACGGGTGAAGGGTTCAGGGGAGGGGACCCTTCCGAGGACGGGTGCAGGGAAGAAGGGTCCAGGGACGACGTGTTCGAGAGTTGGGGGTCTACGAATGAAGGGGTCAGGGAACCAGGGACCACGGGTCATGGGTTGAGGGAAACGGGGCCCACGGGGGAAGTATTTGGGAGGTGGAGGCCCACAGGGTAAGGGTGCTGATGGGGGGGGACCCTTGGTGATGGGTGCTGTAGTTTTGCACCCGTGAGAATTGAGCCCTGCAGGTTGGGGAACACCGGCTGTTAGGTCTGGGATCTGGGGTCCACGGGGGATGGTTACTGGGGGCGGGGGCCCACGGGTGAAGGGTCCAGGGCCGGGGGCACTACGGAAGGAGGACCCAGGGAAGCAGGACCCATGGGAGAAGGGTTGGACAGTTGGGAGCCCATGGGGGAAGGGGCCGGGAGGTGGGGGTCCAGAAATGAAGGGTGCCGGGTACCAGGGCCCACGGGTGATGGGTTGCATAGGTGGGGGTGGATGGGCTCCTGGGAATGGGGGTCCATGTGTGAAATGGTACTGAGGGGGACGTCCCATGGATGAAGGGTCCCCTGGGCCTAGCCGTGGGCCTGAAGCAGCCTGATGTTTAGAGCAGGCGGCTGAGGGATCCTGGGGACTTGTTCCCATGGGTGAATGGTCACTGGGACATTGGCCTGGGGTGGGGGGTCTTGTGGGTGGGGGTTCTATAACGATACACACATGGTCAGACGTTTTGGGGATGAAGGGGCCTGGGGTTGGGAGCCCGAGGTTGAGGTGCCCAGGTGGGACGTGTCCCTGAGTGGGGGGCCCTGGTGTTGAGGGCCCGAAGGTGACGGGTCCAGCTGGTTGGGACCCAGCAGGGAGGGCTCCTGGTGCAGGTGGACCCACAGCGAGGGCTCCTCGTGCTGGGACCCCCAGGGTGGCAGGTCCCGGTGGCAGCGCCCCAGGGGCACTGGGTGCCGGGGGCCGCAGGGCGAGGGGCGCCGCGCGCGGGGGCACCTGTGCGGGGGCTCGCGGGGCCGCGGGCCCCGTCTGCAGCTGCAGCTCCGGCACGGGGGGGGCGCTGGGCCCCACGGCCCCCTCCAGCTCCTTGGAGCGCAGCACCCGCGGGGAGCCCTGTGCCGGGCTCGGTGTCACCAGGAGGCACCCAGCAGTGCAGGGGGGCAGGGCCCCCTTCCCCCTGGAGCCCCAGCCACTCCATGGAGTTTCCCTCCTGCCCCAGGAGCCCCTGGCAGCTCTCCAGACCCACTGGAACCCCCAGCTGCACCACAGGGCACTTATGGGATCCCCTCCAGACCCATGTCTGCACCCCAGGGCAACCACTGGAGCCCCAGATGCCTTGGGACCCGCCTGCACCTTGGAGCAGCCTGGGAACCCCACAGACCCACTGGGATCCCCCCGTTGCACCTTCGGAAACCCTTGGTCTTGCCCAGACTTCTTGGTACCCCCACCTGCTCCTGGGGCTCCATGGGACCCCCAGGCCCCTTCAGACCCCCTGTGGCACCACAGGACACTCTGGGGATCTCCAAAACCTTGCAACCTACTGCCTGCACCCTGGGGCACCCAGGGGACTCCACCAGATCCTTCGGGACCCCCTGTGCAGCACAAGGGACCTTTGCCCCCCTGCAGCCCTCTTGTCACTCCCAGGCCTGCACCCTGAGACACCCTTGTTGCCCTCCAGGCCCACTGGGGACCCCCCACCAGGTACCCTGGGACTCCCTTGCTCACCCAGACCCTTTGGGACTCCTCTGCTGCACCCTGGGGCACCCATGGAACGCCCAGAGACCCATCAGAACCCCCTGCCTGAACCTTGAGGCACTCATGGGACCCAAACAAACCCCTTGGGATTCCCCTCTTGCACCACAGGGCACCTTTGGAAACCTGCCCCTGCTACAGATGCCTCGTAACCCCCTGCCTGCATCCTGGGCACCCTTGACCTGCCCCCCTGCCCCACACACACCCACTGGGACCCACTCCTGCACCCTGGGCACCCTTGGAACCTCCCAGACACACTGACATCCCCCTGCCTGCATCCCGGGCCACCATTACCCATTGGGATCCCCATGTTGCACCATGGCAACCCCAGGCCCCTTGGAACCCCCATGTTGGACCCCGGGACACTCATGGGATCCCCAGATCCCTTGGAATCCCTGTATCGTAAACCCGGGTACCCACGGGACACTGCTGACCCCTTGGGACACCCCAGCCTACACCCCGAGGCACCCATGGGCCCCCCAGACCCTTTGGGGCTCCCCTGTTGCACCCTGGAGCATCCTTGGGGCTCCCAGACCCCTTGGGTCCATCCTGCCCATGCTCTAGGGTACCACTGGGCCCCTCAAGACCTGTTGGGACCCTCTGTGTGCACCCTGGAGGACCCGTGGTCCCTTCGGACCCTTTGGGACCCCCCCGTTGCACCATGGGGAACCACTGAACCCCCACTCCCACCCCAGACCACTTGGGACACCCCTGTTGCACCCTGGGATCTCCCCAGACACATTTAAACCCCCATGTGGTACCCTGGGGCACCCACGGGACACCATCCCCCCAACTCCTTGTGACACCCACGTTGCACCCTTGGAATCCCCTTGGGACCCTCCTGCCTGCAGCCTGGGGCACCCCTGGGCCCCTCCAGGCCCCTCGCAATCCCCCTCTTGCACCATCGGGCGTCTTGGGAAGCCCCTGGAACCATTTCCCAACCCCTGCCTGCACCCCGGGACAGGACCCTTGTGCACTTTGGACCCCGCAGTGCTCTGGGACCCTCACCAAAATCCCCGATGATCCATCCCATTGGTACCCCCTCCCACCAGTTCTGCCCTGCGAAAGCGATGGGACCCCCCAGACCTCAGGAGCCAGGGGCCCCTTCGGCACCTTCCCCACAGACCTCTTTGAGCCCCCCAGATCCCCTGGTGTCCCCCCCGGGGGAAGGAACCCTTCGGTCCCGGCTCTCCCACCCACGGGACCCCCTTGGGTCTCACCTGGGGCTCGGCAGTGGTGGCGTCGGGGTTCTTGGCCACTCTGCGCACAATCCGCAGCCTCTTCAGGAAGGCTCTGAAGAACCTGGGGAGGATGGGGGGGCAGTCAACGGACAGAGCGGGGCCCCGAAGCCTGGGCCCATTCCCATAATCCCAGCAGGAGACATGGGGACCCCGGGCAGGGTGCGCACGAGCACACGTGTGTGCTGCAAGCAGGTGTCATGGGCATGTGCACGAGCACCAGCGTGTCTCACACACGGGTGACGTGACGGTGATCACAGGCACCCACGTGTCTCACACACGGGTGACGTGACCATATGCATGAGAACACGTGTCCTGCACACGCAGGATGCGAGTGTGCTGACGAGCACACACGTGTCACAGGAGGCACTGGGGGGAAGGGGCACCCGGGGTGTCTGTCACCCAACGCAGGGGGGCACCCGGCCCCAAGGGGGCGGCTCTGGGGGTGCTACGGGGGGGACGGCAGCACCCAGGGGGGCCCAGCGGGGCCGGCACCCACGGGGCGGCTCCCGCCGCCGCTCACCTCGGCACGCAGCCGGCCGAGCTCCGCTTCCCCATGGCGGCCGCGCGCAGCTCCCGGGCCCCGCCGCCTGCCGCGCGCTCCCGCACAGCCCAACGGCCGCTGCCCACAACAGCCGGCAACGGCCCCAGCCTCCGGCTGCGAGGCCGCGGGGCCCCGGCCGCCCCTCGCGCCTCGGGCCGCCTCCAGCCGCCGCCTCCCGCGGTCCCGAGCGCCTCTGGCCGCACGGGGATCGCGCAGGGATCGGTCGTGCGGGACTCGCGCCGCCCGCAGCCGCCGCCGCCCGCCGCGCGCCTCGCTGCGGCCCCGGGGCCGCCGCCGCCTGCAGCCGCCGCTGCCCAACGGCCGCGTCACGCGCTGGCCCCGCCCACGGCACGCGCCGCCACGCCCCCAGCCTCCCGCCGCGCGCTCATTGGCTGCTCCTGCCGCTGCCCCGCCCACCTGCCAGCAGCAGTACCTGCCCCGCCCCCGGGCCCCGCCGCCGCCACCTGATTGGCTGCGGATTAATGAATATTCAATAACATCGGTAACATTGGAGCCCAGCGCTGCGCCTGGTGCCAGCAGGGGACGATCCTCTGTGGGCTGGAAATGTCCCACTGCAGAAGCCTCTGCTCCCGCCACGGAAGAGGACAGGACACCTGCCCAGGAGCAGGAAGTTGGTTCGTTTCCTCCTGCTCCACAGGCTCTTCACGGGGAGTTAATCCATGCACCAAATGCCCATGGAGAAGCTCCTGGGATGCAGCGGGGTTCAGTTCCCTCCTCTGTGCTCCGCAAGTTCACAGGAGGTTTCCCCTTGACTAAATTTTATGTCTCTCTGCATAGGAGCTTCCTGTCTAAGCTCGTAATCCATAGGGATGGAGAGAGGGTGGCAGCTGGACACACACAGACACCTTTGGACTTTTGAAGGGACAGAGTGGTGGTGGGGTTGTGTTTCCATGTGTTTCCTAAGTAAAGCAGGACAAGGCAATGGGCAGCCTTACGCCAGACTTAGCCTCCAGAAAAACATTAAGTTTGTGTCTTTCTTCTGAAGCTGGGGTCAACAGTACACCAATGCACCCAAGGGATTGCAGCATGAAAGGGCCTCTGCTCTGCCTGTGCGCTCTGTGGGCTCCAGGGGAGGAGGTCAGAGGCCCAGCGTGGTCTTTCAGGGACCAAGGGCTGCATTCGGGGTTCATGTCCCTGGGAGCACTGCCATGGGAGGTGCAGAATGGTCTCTGAATTGAATACCTGGGGCTGTCGCACAGGTGACAGTGCTGATGACAGATGCCCATCCTTGTGGAAGGGAACCTGAGGCTCCAGGAGAGCTCAGGGGAACCCCGGGGATGCCTAGGGGTGGCAGTGAGTGGAGTCTCACCAAACATGGGGCAGCCCATGGTAGAGTCCCCCAAAGACCACGCAGCAAATGCAGGCATGCCTGGGGAAAGGAGGGCTCGGCAGTCCCTGGAGAAGCAGGGGGGACCCAAGAGGTGCAGGGAAGCAGAACTGGAGAGTGATTCATGCACTCACAGTGAAACACCACAGGCCAGAGCTAGTGCACCCCTGAAAACATCTCCTGCTCTTGCAAGAGCCCTGGGGTCACTCTGAGAACCATAGACACATGCCAGCCGTGTCAGTCATGACTAGCCCTGTTTGGCCCAGCCACCAAGGCCAGTGAGGAGTCAGGAGTCACCCAGTCAGGTGCACACAGCCTGGCTGAGCTCAGTCTAGAGCTGCTCCCTGAGCCTCAGCACAGAGCTCACAGGGTTTGGGTGGCCCTGGGAGGACCCTGGTTGGCGTCTTTTGTCTGAGAAAAAATACCAAGGGCTGAGAATAAATGAGCCTGTCCCAGAAGAGCTCGTGCCTGGCTACCTCACCCCAGCTCCCCTTCCAAACCATCCTTGTGCTCTCCGTGTCAGTCCCATCCCTGCTGCGTGCCTCTCCCTTCAGCCCCACTGCTCACCTCGCTCCCGCTCTCCTGCAAGCCTGAGAGCCCGTCTGTGGGCTGGGAGCAGGCGTTGACCTGCTGCTCCTTGTCCATATTCAGGATCCTCTTGTGGGGACCTGACACTGGCACCAAGGGGAGCTGCTCTCTCCTGATCGAGCTGCTCTCCTCAGAGTGGGGATCTGGGGTCTTTTCCCCCAATAAAGGCATGGTCACCATGGGGACTGCCCCCTCACAATGACCTTGTGAGCATGATGCCACTGACATCACAAAGCCCTGCTGAGTGCCATGAGGACCTCGTCACGATGTCCTGGTGGAGACCACGGGGACACCATCACGATGTCTTGGTGGAGACCATGGGGATTCATCCCATAATGATGCCTTGGTGGAGACCAAGGGGACCCCATCATGATGCCTTGGTGGAGACCATAGGGACTCCACCATGATGTCCTGACGATCTCCATGGGGATGCCCATCACCATGTTGCTACCTCCAAGTCCTGATCCCAGCCTCTGAGCCTGCCTGGGAACTGCTATGAGGGGAGCAGGATGAATGTTCCTCCCTCCAGCTCTGCACTCCCCAGGCCTTGCAGAGGCTGCACTTCTTCAGGCGCTGCATAGCAGAGATCCACACAAGGCCATCGCTGTTGGTCTGCCCATTAATCCTCACCCCTACAATCCTGACTGACTCTCTGTCTGTCCCTAGGCAGAGTTCCCTGCATCCTGCTGCGCTCTCTGGGGTTTCCTTTGTCCACCTCACCTGCACCTTTCCCTGCCATCCCAGCCCATCACTCCCTCACTCTTGCTGTAGTCTTCTTCTCTGAGTCATTCTCAATTTAAGACTCTCCTCACCAGCTTGGCCAACTGGTTGGTGACCATCAGGTGGGCAGATGGGAACAGTCTCCTTCCAGATGAAATGTGACAACATGCAGTCTTGCTGCCTTGCTCTAAGCTCAGCTCCAGGTTCTCCTCCAGCTCCTGCTGAAAAAAAAAGACAGACAAAAAGAGAAGAAAAAAAAAAAAGGAAAAGAGACTCTTTGCTCTTCATCCTCTCCATTTCTTGCTTGTCTTAAGCTGGTATGAGGGTACATGAGAGCAATCTGAATTATGGTACCTGAAATGCAGAATTAAAACCTGAATCCTTCAGACATGTTTCTCCTTCTTGTATCAGTGCATGAGAAAATTCCTGTTCCTTCTGGATGAGGACATCCTTTCATGTGGCCACACTGAGGACATCAGTAGCATGCTCACAGTCAGGATCACCACAGGTAAGAAGGTTCAGGAAGAGGAGACCCCTCAGCCTTTAAGAACATAGGTTCATGAAAAGAGACCCCAGTGTCATGTGTCTCCCATTACTGATTCCTCCTTTCATGTGTTGGTGCTCAGTTGCTGGTCCATAGGCCCTGGACCACCTTGAGAGGCCTCAGAGTTCCTGCCCTCTGCACCCATTCCAGGAGGTTGTGTCTTTCCTGGAGGTGCTGTGCTGTATTTGCCAGCCATGGCTGGCTGTAATGGGCACACAGGGCACCTGGCACAGCTCTAGAGACCTTGGACTGAACTTGGATGCCTGCCGTGCAGGGATGTGTGTGTGTCACTTTGCTTTGCTCTGATTTGAGCTCACATGCCCTAAATGCACATGCCTGGTTCCATTTCATGTGGTCAAGGACACCCTCCTTGCCCCTATGTCCACCAGCTGGTGCTTGGGAAGGATGTCTATCTCTCAGGATGGTTCCAAGAGAACTCGAAGACCCTTGCATTTGCCTTGGACCACCCCATCCCCTCAGGCATTACCAGGTGTTATTACTGACTCCTACCCTCTCTCTCTAGCGATTAGAGATGCCAGGGCCATTTCCTACCTGGGATGTGCTGCACAGGTCTCTGTCTTCTTGAGTTCAAGAGAATGTTTTCTTCACACAGTCATGGCTCAGACCACTTTGAGGCCATCTGCAGACCCTTGTACTACGGGATCCTCCTGAGCAGCAGAACTTGTGTTGAAATGGCAGCAGCTGCCTGGGCCTGTGGGTTTCTCAATGCCCCGGTCCATACTGCTAACACTTTCATGCTTTCTTTCTGTAGAGACAGCTCTACGGACAGTAGTTTTGTGAAATCCCCCAAATCCTCAAGCTCTCCTGCCAGGCTACAGGCATTTCCATGTATTTGTGATGCAAAACATCAGGATGTGGCACAGAAGACAGATTGGTCATGGTAGACCCTATTACCAAGAGCCAAGGACATCGTGTGTGCAGTGGCCCCACTTGAGAGCAGAGAAATGCTGGCATGGAGAGAAGATGTCAATGCAATGGTGAAAGAAGGTTCCCACTAAGCGAGCAAAGCCTGCAGTGCCCAAGGCCAGGGAGAGGCCACACCCCTGGGGCCTGTGACAGAGTTGGGCCAATCTCCAGGCAGGAGAAGGCATCATTGAAGGTGTTCTTGGGCTGGAGCCGTCTAAGATCCAGCCATCCTGAGGCCATCATTAGCCCAGTCATATCATCCAGGTTGAAAGGAGGTTCTGTTTGATAAAAGCGAGAAGCTGTTAAGAGAGCAGAGACCAGAGCAGACACCTTGGTGTGATGTGCCTCTCCCATTTAGGGAGCACGCTTGGCTGTAGGAGGGATGGACTTGGCCTAAAGGCAGTGGTGGGATCCAGTTGTTTTGGCACTGGTAGTGAACCCGAGAGGTCCTGGGGTGCTTGCCCAGCTCCAGCTCCAAAGGGACATGGCTTCTCATAGATCCCATGCTAGAGGAGGCATTTGGTTATGCTGGACAACGCAGGCATCTCTCGGCCCAGCCAGCCTATTCCGATGTCACTGAATGATATGCCTGCCCTGAGTTAATTATATTAACTTTTTGCACTGTGATGATCTGTCTGAGTCTCTGCTTTATACTGCATGGTGCTCACACAGTAGTGGAAGGCACCTGGGGTCATTTGAGATGGCCAAGAACATTCCCCACCTGGTCTCGTCCTGGAGCTCCATGAGAATGTGGGTCTGAGATTTGCTTCTTAAGAGCAGACAGACCTGGGCAGCTTTTTGGTACCTCCACTGTCTCTTCAACTGTCCCCAGGTGTTTGTGTGTCGTCAGCTGACTCCCACCTTCCTTCAGCAGTGATTACAAGGGGAGCTTAGGGAAGGAGCTCCCATGGAGCTCCCATGGAGCAAAGTGTGCTGTGCACACTTCAGCATGGGGAAGCAGAATCCCACCTTCTGTGTGTTTGTGGAGTTCAGGGGAGGAATCTGAATCCCATCCCAGACCAAGGGCTTCAGAACCAGCATGGGATGCCCAGATTGACTCATCTGAATCCATGAGCCCCCTTCTAGCCCCTTTCTCAGTGTCCTGCTTATGGGGTCTTCCTAACTAGGTACTTCCAGAGTGGGACCATTCTAACTTGCACAGATAGTCATTCTCTTGATGAAATAGACGGCAAGTTGGGAATCCTTCTTTCTCTACTCATTAGGAAAAGACAACAAGTGATTATTTTAGTTTACTTAACAAACATTTCCCAGGAGGACAGGGCACGAGGGACAGAGAAATTGGTGAGTTCAGCTGGGCCTCTGCTCCTGAGCGGGGCCAGGCTCCTGGGACGGAGGCAGCTCGTGGCAGCCTGTCAGCACTGCCCAGAGACAGCCGAGTGCAGGAGCAGCTCCTGTGCCAAGAGCAGCAGGGCTGCGGGCACTGCCTGCTGCTGCGGACAGCAGAGGAGAGAAGGCAGCGAGAGGGGAACGGCAGTGTGGAGCGGGAGCACACAGGAGACCTTCACAGCTCTTGACATGGTGAGTTTGTGCTTACAGGACAATGCTACGGAGCTTCTTGAAGGGGATATAAGAACCCATCACACCTCATGGCTGGCAGCATTTTTCTCTTCTTTATCCTGGCTTTTCCAGTGCAGAGGAAGAGGAGCTGCTTCAGAGCAGGGATTCTCTACCATACCACCTAAGGGCAGGGCATCCTGCTGCCTTCCCCAACAGAAACAGCAGTGATGTGAAGCTGGGTTGTGCAGACAGGGTGAGAGGTCTGCACTTCAGAGCAGGGTCCCTGCACCCAAAGGTGCTGTGTGCCCGCAGCAGTGACTGTGTCGCCTGTGAAGGTCAGCGCTCAGCCTGCCCAGGGAGCTCCCCACAGCACTGAGGGGAGAAGTTCTGGGTGGGAGGATTATCCTCTACCAGGACAGGCTCCTTCTCCTGCTGGGAGGTGCTGCGGGGGTCAGGTCTGCTCACACGTCTAGCTGTGAGCACATTTCAGGGGGCACTTTGCAAAAGGAAAGGCAAGGCAGGTATTGAGATGGTGCTTAGAATTTCCTTCCACTTGGTAAGAGGAAAATGGAAACGAAACTGGCAGATTTGAACAAGACACTGAGACTCATTAAGAGATTCAAGGAGCAGCCAAAGAGTCTGCCAGGGACTTCTGACTGTCCCCTCAGCCATCCCTTAGTCCATAGACAGCACCAGCTTCTCCTGGGCTGCTGCATCAGGGTCTATCTGAGCTGCTCGTTAGCCCCCGCAAACATGGGGGTGCCCCTGGACAGTCCCCTTCTCCTGGGAGGTGTCTGCAGGGAGAACTGGGCTCACTTGTGAGTGTCGTTGTCCTTCATGTGAGTGAGGTGCAAGTACATGACAGTGAGGGGCAAGGCTCAGTGATGAAGCAGGTCCCATGACAAATAACTTTTTCTCCTGAGATTGATTGAAATGCCAAAGATTTCTGTTCTATCAAAGAATGCTCCCACATTGAGGAGGCACCTTTGTGTGTTTCTGTGTGCACCATCATATGTATTATATATATGCACATTTCTATACCAACAGACTCCTGCAGTGACCCTTTTGCAGTGAACCCTTGATTTCCGCATATTGAAGAGTCCTGCCATAGAAGGGGAGGCCATCGATTCCTGCATATTTTGTGCAACAAAGCTACTCCTTCTCTCTGAAGTTTCTGGAATACAGGTGCAGATGGTGAAGTGGCATGAGGACAAGTACTGTCTCTAGACATCTTGACATCTAAAATGAGGTAAGGTCTTTCCTTGCTTCCATTTGACTGTTCTCCTCCCTGGCTGGAGTCAGATCTGGTGTGACAGATTCAGATACAAATATCTCTGTTGAGGAGGGCAAGGTTGATGGGGACAAATCCTTCACAAAGCTCTGTTCCTTCAGACAAAACTGGTGTGAATGCTGTATTCAGCTCTGATGCTGGTGAATGGAGAATATTCCCAGCGCGTTTTCCAGAAATACTAATAAAAGCGTAGCTTGACACATCCAATTACACCTGCAGCACAGCAGAACCAACTCCTTTGTAGCCATGGGAGTGGGTCCCTGCTGCAGAGAATACAGCCATTTCAATGTGGATCACCCGAAATGGGACTGAATTAAGGGAGAGAGGAAATATGGGGGATTTTTGAGAAACTGAAATGGTTTGGCCTAGACGAGTCTGCTCTAAATTTTTGCTTTCTTTCCTTCCTTGGACAGGACTAATGTCTAACAGCAGCTCATTCAATGAGTTCCTCCTCCTGCCATTTGCAGACACACGGGAGCTGCAGCTCTTGCACTTCTCGCTCTTCCTAGCCATCTACCTGGCTGCCCTCCTGGCCAACGGCCTCATCATCACAGCCGTAGCCTGCGACCACCGCCTCCACACCCCCATGTACTTCTTCCTCCTCAACCTCTCCCTCCTCGACCTTGGCTGCATCTCCACCACTGTCCCAAAATCCATGGCCAATTCCCTGAGGAACAACAGGATCATTTCCTACTCAGGGTGTGCTGCCCAGGTCTTCCTGGTAGCATTCTTGTTTTCAGCAGAGTTTTATCTCCTCACAGTCATGGCCTATGACCGCTACATTGCCATCTGCAGACCCCTGCACTATGGGACCTTCCTGGACCTCAGAGCTTGTTTGAAAGTGGCAGCAGCTGCCTGGGCCAGTGGCTTTCTCAATGCTCTCCTGCACACTGGGAACACGTTCTCACTACCACTGTGCCAAGGCAATGTGGTGGAGCAGTTCTTCTGTGAGATCCCCCAGATGCTCAAGCTCTCCTGCTCAGTCTCTTACCTCAGGGAAATGGGGCTCCTTGGGCTTACGATCTCTTTGGGCTTTGGGTGTTTCATTTTCATTGTGGTGTCCTACATGCAGATCTTCAGAGCTGTGCTGAGGATCCCCTCTGAGCAGGGCCGGCACAAAGCCTTTTCCATGTGCCTCCCACACCTGGTCATAGTCTCCCTGTTTCTCAGCAGTGGTACCTTTGCCTACCTGAAGTCCCCTACCATCTCCTCCCCAGCTCTGGATCTGGTGGTGGCTGTTCTGTATGCAGTGGTGCCTCCAATGGTCAACCCGCTCATCTACAGCATGAGGAACAAGGATCTGAAGAATGCCCTAATGAAACTGGCTCAGTCAGTGCTAGAAATAAGCTCCCTGTCCTTTCTAACAAGTGGTTCCTAATGCATCTCAGACACTTCTGTGCTTTGAGCATTCTCTCTGTGTTTATAATGATTTTTTTACATAAGTTTTTGAATGCATCCTACTTTGCCAGAAGCATGAACCCACTCTGTGTAATTGCCATACCTGCTGTAAATATGTCTGTCCTTGCGTTTCTGTGTCAGTCCTGGCTTCACTCAAATAAAAGTGGATTTCCCTACTGTAGTACTTGAAGGTTGGCCTCTCCTTCCAAAGTCAGATTCTAAAATGTGCTCAGGGACTTTCACCATCAAAGTATCTGTTTTTTTCTCAGGGCTTTCCAGGACCTCCAGCAATGATCTCATATATGATGTGTTAGGGAAGGAGGGTTGGATTCAGTTCTCACTGTGGGTGCTCGGAGCTCCTCCAGATGGTGAATGGCCAATCCGTATCTTCCATGTCACAGGGCTGAAGATGGATATGGAGCCTCCAGGAGATCACAGGGCATCTCCAAGGGCACCATGTTCCTCGCAGTGAATGGATCTTCAGGAACTCAAGGGGAGCCACCCAAATGGAAGGGGCAAAAGCAATGAATGTGCATGCTAGGGAGAGCTCTGCACTCCCACAAGAGGCAGTGTGGACCCAGGAGGCCCAAGGATGGGAGCCTGGAGAGTCACTAAGGTCACCTTCAGTGTCAGTGTTTGGCTGCCTGGGCAGCTCCTTCCTGCCGGCCTCGGTGCCTGTAGCCAGAGGACCAGCCGGCCCTGCCCAGCCTCCCTCCCAGCTCAGAGGCCAAGGACGGCTCTGCACCAACCCCAACGTGGTACAAGGCTGGGCCCAGCAGGGTTTGTGGGGGGACAGGGCAGTGCGGGCTGTCATGGGGACCATGTCAGAGGGACATTTCCCCAGGGCTGAGCACCCTGCCCTGGGTGCTGTCTGCACAGTGGAGCCAGGGAGCCGTGTGCGGGTGCAGGGATGGGCACACATGGAAGCCCCCATGTTCCACTTGGGAGAAGGGAACCTGCCAGGAGCTCTCCCACCCCTGCCCCACCAGCACCAGTGATGACCAGCCCTGCTGCTGCACCCACACTTTCTTGGTGCTGAACTCAACCACATCCCCAGGCTGCTCCCTACAGGTGGCTGCAGGGACACCCATGGGGCCTGGCCATTCCTGCTCCTCACAAGCCGCTTGTTCAAGGCAATGCTGGAAGAAGAGGCCTGGCGCCATCCTCTTGGCCCTGCACTGCCTGGGACTGTCACAAGTGAACACTCCCCTCCAGAGAATGGTTCCTGGGACAGGCACTTGGGAACAAGCAGCTGGCAGTGTTGATGGGAGTCCATCCGGGACATGTCCTCTGGGTGGACAAGGAGGCCTCAGGCTGCCTCAGCCTCTTGGGGAGGAGTTGTCCGCTGGGAGGAGTGCGGGGAGGAAGAACATGAGTCCTCCTGTGGTTTGCGAGGTGAAGGCGCTGACATGTGGTGGAGACCAGGGCACTGCTGCCTCCTCGGCCCTCTCCCAGCTCCTGGGAGATCATTGCAGGAGCCAGCCAGTCCCCAAGAACAACTATTCCCACAGCTTTGCAGCCAGTGCTGGCAGGCTGTGTGCACGTGGGGTGCCCTTTGAGCCACACACTTGTTCACATTGCTTAAAGGAGACTGTACCCACCTCCTCACCCTGCCTGGGTGCTTGGTAACTCCCACTGTGGTCTCACCCTTGTCACCTACAAGCTTGAACTCAGGCCCTAGCCCTCATGTTCAAAGAGCTCCACACAGCTGAGCTGCCCCTTCACACTAAGGGCCACCCCTTTGCTCATCTTCCTCCGCTCACTCCTGAAGATCTCCTACCCTGCTACTGTATGAGATGTAGAATCATGTGTGAGATTCCACCACACCTCAGCAATATTTCTCAGTCAGATGGGCACCTCCATCTGCTCCTCTTTCTTTGCCCCAAGCTTTATGCACTTGTGCATGTTTCTACTGCAAAGCCTCAGCTGTGGTGCCGAGAACAGGTTGGTGATGGTGAGACTTGTTCTACACCAAGGGCCAGGACACAGTGTTTCTGGTGCCTGCACTTCAGAGCATGAGCATGCTGTCATAGAGAGCAGGTGGCAACGTGATGGTGAGAGAGGGGTCCCTCTAAGAGAGCAAAGCCTGCAGAGCCCAGGGCCAGGGGGAAACAGAGCTGGGTTGCCCAGCCTTGGCACCTGGAACAGAGCTGAACTGATCTCCAGGAAGGACAATGCACCAGTGAAGAAGGTCCTGGCTTGGACTGCCATCCAGTCACCCTGTGAACATCACTAACATTGTCCTTGATCCTTTCATCCAATGGGAAAGGGGTCTCTGCTCTAGTAGCCTCACCCTTAAAATCTTGTAGCTCTCCTTCTCCAGAAACTCTTCACACCCTTACATGAGGGAAATGGGCTAACGATGACCTCCATGTGGTAAATCACAGCCAGCCCAGGTCCAGGGACTTCTTCAGTGGCACCTTATCCTTCCTGGAGCGGGGTCCACTTCTGTCACAGGCCCAAGTTGCCTTTAATTACCCCTAGGAGGCAAATCCCTCTCCTGTTTCTCCCTGGCCTTGGGCATTCCAGACTTTTCTCTCTTGGTGGGAACCTCCTTTCAGCATAACCCTGACAACTGCTCTCTACACGAGCATGTCTCCGCTGTCAAGTGGGGCCATTGCACACACGGTGTCCTTGGCTCTTGGTAACAGGTTTCTCCATTGCAGACCTCTTCCTTGTGCCTCAGTTGAGGCTTTCCAACCCCTATATCGCACACAAGTGCGTGCAGGCTGCGCCACAGAGGAGGGCAGATGGAGAGGCACAAGCTGTCACTGCACGGAAACACGGTTGGAATAATGGAGATGCTTTGAGACCACTCACATGACTAGAGGACTACGATGGCAGAGGACAAGCCCCGCAGGAAGAAAGGTTAGGGGGAAAGAGCAGGATGTCCTTGATGTGAAGAGACAGCTCAGCTGGAAGGAGCTCTTGCATGGGATGGATCAAGGTCTCGGCGAGAGCTTGTGTAGGCTCCCTCCCCATGGGAGAAACTGACAATCTGAAGGGTGGTGGAGCTTAGGAAAGCCAGCAGGTCTTTAAGGAGCACAGCCACCCAGCCCAAGGATGGTCTATCCAAATGCTCATTAAAACTAGAACATGCCTTGGGAGATCAGCTTGGCTACACAGGATAGCATTGTCTGCTTTGTAGGAATGGTGTTCCAATAAGGACAAAAAACAGGTCCTGCCCTTCGGACAGACCAACCCTTGCAGTGATATGGGCTGGGGAATGTCCGGCTGGGCAGCAGGTCTTTGGAGAAGGACCTTTGTGGGCAGCAAGCTGCATGTGAGCCAGCAACATGCTCTGGAGGCCACAGCGTCCTCAACTGCATGAACAGGAGTCCCTACTCTGTACTCATTAGAGTGCCTCTAGCTACTGCATCCAATTGGGGCTCGCTGTAGAAGAACTCTGATCATCACATGAAGTGAGTTCAGTGTCAGGCCCCCAAGGTGTTTGGAGGCTCGAGTATCACTTGCCCCACCCTGTGAGGAGAGGGTTTGTGTTTGTTCAGTGCAAAGAAGTTAAGGCTTCTACCGATGTTTTTTTTACCCTTTATTTTTCTTTTTTGCCTATGGGTCAGTACCTGACCTGGCCTCCCCAGAGTCAGGCCCTTCTGCTGGGGTGAGGTTGCTTTTTCAGGCCTGGGCAGCACATGGCCTGCATGGAGAAGCTGAAGGCCATGAGCTTCTTTAGCCTGCTCAAGTGTTACAGCTAATGGGAAGAGAGCAGGAGCGTGTAACTGCCTGCAGGGTGGTTTCAGGGATGATGGAAGTTCTGGTAGTGGGAAAGAAACTGAGAAGGGGAAAGAGCCACAAACTGCCGCTTGAGGTACAGACTTGACTTGAAGAAAAGAGAAATGTCACTTAAGAGCAGTGATGTGGTGCATCATGTCACCTGGAGGGGACCTGAGATCAAGCCTTGCCTTTGTGTTTCAAACAACAGTCACTAAGGACAGAGAGACATGAGAAAAGATGGAGAGATGCTGGGGTGAGAACAAGGTGGGGAAGCAGCTTGATGTCTACAGGCTGCAGGGAAACAGGCACAGGCATGGGAAAGTGTAGGAGAGCCCAAGGGAGAGACAGCTGAGGGTGGTGCCAAAATCTCCTCAAGAACTAGGACTATGTCCTCTTGGCCATGGCTGGTGTCTCTGCCATTGAGGCCTAGAAGAAGAAACTTCTTCCTTCTGGCAACAGGGCCTCCTTGCCTGCTTTCCCCCAGGGACACAAGAGGTCCTGGATCAGTGTCCTGCCCTAGGCCTTGAACACCCCCACCTACACACTGCTCCAACCAAAAGCCTTGGGCAAAGCATGATGGAAAGGATCCCCCTCCTTAGGGACTGGTTCTCTGTTTGGTCAATCTGCTTGAAAACACACATGTAGGGTTGACTTGGCATCAGAGGCACCTGCACTTTGCATTTTCCTACATTTAATCATGGCTTCCAACTCTCTTCTCTAATCAGCCCCTGGGGAGGCTTTGCTTGGTAATGAACCACAGTGGGACCCATTAACTCTCCAAGAAACTTGGGGATGTGCTTCTGACTTGAACTTCTGGAGAAGTTTCTTCAGTCTCCTCTCAGCATTGGTGGTTCATGGACTCAGTGCCAACTACTCCCAAAAGGTCAGTCAAATGCAAAACCCCTCAGGAGCCATGATTCTTGCCATAATTTTCTTCAATTTTCAAATCTTCTCTAGCTAATTGGAAAGGAGTGTCTTAACATTAGACTGATTACAATGAGAACCTGAAAAACAAAGTTGCCTCATGCAGATGTCTCTGTCAAATGCAGTTGTCTGCATTTCCCTTTCTAGTCAATGGAGGGAAAATAAGAGGTCTTAGCCTTTTTTTTTTTTTCTTTATTTCAGATATTTTTCCTAATGACAAGCTAAGGGCCTGCAGGAGCCACCTCCAAAAATTTCAGCACCACAAGGGAACTAGCCCAGGGCATCTCCAGCAGCACCAGCCTCTCTACGTGATCAAATTGAATCCATCCCCTAAAGCAGATTGTAGTCATAAGTAGGAATATTCTGAAAGAATAACAAAGATGGCCTTTTCCAAAACTTCAGGCAGTCTTTAACAATTTGAAATACATTTTCATTCTTCTAATTTGGCAGCACCATGTTCTTGCACTACTTTCACCATGGCCATGAAGCAAGGCAGGAAGCAGAGCCCTAGATAAAGTTCTCAGGAGGATCTGTGTTAAGGGCACCTTTGCTCTTTTCTGGACTATCATCTCTCTCTTAAGCAGCACAGTGCATGAAACCCTGCTGAGGAATTGAAGAACAGCGAGCCTGCTTTGGTGCCTCCAGGAGGAAGACTGTCTTCTGCCACAGACTGTCCTCCATCCCGCTTCTACCCAAAGAGCAGCCCACAGCAGTTATCGTGGAGCTGAGGCTCACCCTCATCTCACCCTGTGCTCAGACTTTGTTCTCTTTCATCCCACAGGGCTTTGATCCTGTCTTACCAAACGCCAAACCCTCAAACCAAGCCCCAAGCCCAGGCAATCCCATAGGTCTGCCCAGGGCACACACTTGCCAGGGCAAGGACAGAGAAGTGACCTCTCCACTTGCACCATTTAGACATTTCTGGGGCTTCACCTTGTTGGCGAAGGTTGACTGAAGCCAAGCAGGGCTGCACTTGCTAGAATCCCAGTCCCATTCAGCCATGAGCCCACATTTTCCTTCTTCATTCTTTTACTCTCACTGAAGCAGGAGCTGGGAGATTTGGCTTTCCCCAAACCATCCTTACTTTACCGGACAATATTTCTGACTTCCTCCTTTGCAGCCTCTCCCTTCTTCCCCTTTCCACATGCTGCGTTACTGACTTGAAGGCCACATGCCAGTTCCCTGTTTAGTCAAGCTGGGCTCCAGAGATGTTTCCTAATTTTAACAACTGTTTGTATGGAGCATTCTTCTTCTTGACAGATGCGTACTTAATGGCTGCCTTTCCTGAGGTCCTCCACCCTTCAGAGCTGCTTGGAGCTGCTCTCCTCAGAGTGGGAAACCTGGGGCCTTGGCCCCCAACAAGAACATGGTCACCATGGGGACCACCCGCTCACAATGGCCTTATGGGCAGGCTATCACTGCCATCACAAAGCCCTGGTGGTTTCCATGGGGACCCTATCATCATGCCCTGCTGGACAGCATGGCAGACCCCATCATGATGCCTTTGTGGGCACTATGGAGGTCCCATCATGATTCCTTGGTGGAGACCATGGAGAAAGACGCCATCACAATGTCTTGGTGAAAACCATGGGGATCCCATCATGATGTCTTTCTAGAGATCCATAGTAGAGATCTACACAAGGCCAGCTCTGTTGCTCTGCTCGCTAATCCTCATCCCTACAATCCAGACTGGCTCTCTGTCCGTCCCTAAGCAGAGCTCCCTGCATCCCACTGCTCTCTCCAGGGGTTCCTTTGTCCACATCACTTGCACCTTTCCCTGCAATCCCAGCCCATCACTTCCTCACTCTTGCTGGAGTCTTCTCCTCTGAGTCACTCCCAGTTTAAGGCTCTCATCACCGGCTTGGCCACCTGGTTGATGACCATCAGGCCAGCAGATGGGAAGAGCTTCCATCCAAAGGATATGTGACAACCTGCAGTCTTGGTGCCCTGCTGTGGGCTCAGCTCCAGGTCCTCCTCCAACTCCTACTGAAAAAATAAAATGAAAAAGAAGAGAAAAAAGGGGGGAGAGAGCGGGAAAGACCCATGCTATTTGTCCTCTCCAATTTCATCTTGTAATAAACCGGTATGAGGGTACATGAAAGCAATATGAATTAGGGTATCTGAAATGCAGAATTAAACCATGAATCTTTAGGACATGGTTCTCCTTCTTGCATCAGTGCATGTCCAGATGTGCAGGGATGCTGCTGCTGGGCGCATGTTCTGTGCATCACTGTGCCAGAGAAAAGGCCACCCCAAGGGAACTGACTGTAGACTCCAAAGCCCATGGAGAGACCAGCAGGTTGTGAGGAAGCTCCAGAAGGGCCTTTGCCCACTCTGGCCCATGGGCAGCACCAGCAGCCCCTTTGTTGGCCCTCTGAGTCCACGAAGCAGGGTTAAGGAGATAACGAAGGGATCCCAGGCACCCAAGGGCCATGCCAGTGCCATAGGGACCATGGGTGTGCGTGTGCAGGGGTTGTAGGTGGGCACATGGACCACTTGTGACTATCCCAGCTGCCTAGCCCGTGGGACAGGGCAGGATGGCAGATTTCTTGAAGCAATCTCTGGGAAAGCAAAGGTGCTACTGCAGAAGTCCCTAGACCTGGGCAGCCAGCGGTCCATCCACACTGAGGCCCTCATTAGCCCAGTCCCTGTTCATATCATCTGGCGGGGTGAGCAGAAATTCAGGGCAGGAGAGCTAGAAGGGTGTGAGAGTTCAGAGACCAGAGCACAGAGCTCAGTGCGATGTGTCTCCTATTTTTGCAGCACGCTGCGTGCAGGCAGGATGGATTTTCCCTACAGTCCGTGTGGGAATTCATTTATTAGCGTAGAGGTAGGAAACCCTGCACAACCTGGGGCACTTGCCCAGCAAGCACTGCAGTGTGACATGGTTTCCTACAGGTGCCCTACTGTACCTGTTCCTGTCCCCACTGCTAATGCTTTCCTGTTTTCTTTCTGTAGAGAGAACTCTGTAGACACTTCTTGTGTGAAATCCTTCAGACCCTCAAGCTCTCCTGCTCACACTCCTACCTCAGCCATGTTAGGCATCTTATTATTAGTGCCAGTTTAATGTTTGATTGTTTCATTTTCACAGTCTTATCCTACGAGCAGATCTTTGCTGTTGTGCTGAGAGCAGGGCCAGCACGAAGCCTTTTCCATGTGCCTCCCGCACCTGCCCATTGTCTGTTTTTCTCTTAGCACTGGCATGTTTGCCTACCTGAGGTCCCCTATGTCTCCTCTCCTGCTCTGGATCTGCTAGGGGCTGTTCTGTACACGGTGGTGCCTGCACTGAATCCCCCTCATCTACGGCACGAGGAACAAGGCTCTCAAGGAGGCCGAGGAAAACAATTTCATGGATATTTTTCAGACTTGGGAAATTGCCATTGCTCTCTAAAAAATGGCTCCCTCAGCATCCCATACCAATGCTGAACATTGTTTCTTCACTATTTTTTCTAATATTTATATTTTTAATATTTTTTCACTTCATTTTTTATTAACGGAAGGAGTATTTTATATCCTGTTGCTACCCAGACTGTTGCATATCTTCCACCTTCACTGAGACTTCTCTGTTGCATCTGGTGTCCACACTCCAGAAAACTCACGGCCTGTTTACACTCTGGTCTTTGCCTTTCCAGGGAATGTTAGGGGGATTCAAGAGCCTTCCAACCTGTTCTGCCAGTAAGAACCAGGGCCTATGATCCACAGACTTTGTCATGTTGCTTAAAGACGTCATCCATGCCAACAGCCTGACTGCATGGTCTGTAGCTCCCAGCATGATGTCACCCTTCATCTGATGCTCACCCACAAGCACATGCCCAAACCTTGTCCATGCCATGGAAGCACTTTGTCCATCCGCGCTGCCTCTCCACACAAAGGACCTGCCCCCTCCTCCTCTTCCCTCACAGCCTCCCCTGAAGAGCTTTTACCCCAGCAGCGCAGGCCTCCAGTCGTGTGAGTGGTGATAATGCATCTCAGTTATTGCAATGGTGTTGAGGTCCTGCGACAGCTTGTGCTTCTGTCTGCATGCCAGGCTATAGGCATTTGCATATATTTGGGCTGCAAAACATCAGGATGTGGCTCAGAAGACAGATTGGTCCTGGTGAAACCTGTTACCAAGAGCCAAGGAGACTGTGTGCAATGGCCCCACTTGAGAGCAGAGCCATGATGGCATGGAGAGCAGGGGTCAATGCAATGGTGAGAGGAGGTTTCCACTAAGAGAGCCAAGGCTGCAGTACCCAAGACCAGGGAGAAACAGAGCTGGGCTGTGAGGGAACGACAGGAGAGGGTTTTATTGCCGGAGCTGATTTGTAGCACCCTGGGGCCTGGGACAGAGGTGAGCCCATGTCCAGGCAGGAGAAGGTGTCCCTGAAGATGTCCTTGGGCTTGAGCCAACTGTGATCTACCAATCCCAGGGTCAGCATTAGCCCCATCGTGTTTTCCAGGGTGCAAAGAGGTTGTGTGGGAACAAAGCGAGAAGCTTTTAGGAGAGCAAAGACCAGTGCAGACCCCTTGGTGTGAGGTGCCTCTCCCACTGATGAAGCACGCCCAGCTGTCGGAGGGATTGGACATGGTTTGCCATAGATCCCAGGTCGTGCCTCCTAGAGGAGACATCTGGTTATGCTGGACAAGCCAGACATCTATCTTGGCCCTGCAGCCTATTTCTATGTCACTGAATTAAATGTCTGCACTGAATTGTATGAACTTTTTGCACTGTAATGATCCGCCAGGGTCTCTACATTATACTGCACTGTATTATGGTGCTCGTGTAGTGCCCCCTTCTTGCCCCTTTCTAGGTGTCCTGCCTCTTAGGGGCTTCATAACTAGGGCCTTCCATAGTGGGACACTTCCAGCTTTCATAGATAGTCATCCTCTGATGAAACAGATGGCAATTTTGGAATCCCTTTTTATCTATTCATTAGGAAAGGACAACAAGTGTGATTCTTTTAGGTTACTTCATGCAGATTTCCCAGAAGGAGGGGACACAAGGGACAGAGAAATTGGTGAGTTCAGCTGGGCCTCTGCTCCTGAGCGGGGCCAGGCTCCTGGGACGGAGGCAGCTCGTGGCAGCCTGGCAGCACTGCCCAGAGACAGCCGAGTGCAGGAGCAGCTCCTGTGCCAAGAGCAGCAGGGCTGCGGGCACTGCCTGCTGCTGCGGACAGCAGAGGAGAGAAGGCAGCGAGAGGGGAACGGCAGTGTGGAGCGGGAGCAGAGCTCATTGTGGGGGAAATCTTCACAGCCCTTGAAACAGTGAGTCTCTGTCTGCAGGGCAATGCTGCTGAGGTTCCTGGAGGGGGTGTCTGCATCCCAAACAAACCATGGCTCATAGGATTTTTAATGGTCTCTCTCCTGGAGTAAGCAGGACATAGCAGGAGGAGGAGATGCTTCAGGGCAGGAATTCCCTGACACATGGTCAGAGGATCAGGGTCTGCTTCTCTTGGCTATGCCACTTGAACACATGGCTGCAGGGCTGTGAAGGCAGGGAGTGCACCAAGGTCTGCCTGGGGCTGTGATTCAGAGCAGTGTCCCTGTACCTCATGGTGTTGTTTGCCCAGGGCAGTGACTCTGCCACCTGTGAGGGTCAGCACACAGCCTCTCCAGGGAGCTCCCTGTGGTGCTGTGGGGAGAAGCTTTGGGTGGGAAGAGAGATCCCTGGCAGGGCAGGTTCTTTCTGCCTTTGAGAGGTGCTGCAGGGCTCAGGTTCTGCTCACAGCTCCAGCACATGCGCAGGACATGTCTGAGGGGTCCTTTCAAGAAGAAAAGCAAGAGAAGAGCTGCTTGAAGGAGAAGGAGCTTTCCTTCAGGTCTCTGCACTTTCACTTTCCTCATTTTGATAGGGAGAATGAAGGAACAAGTTTTCTGTTTTGGCAATGAGCTGGGAGTCATAAACCTTCACTCTGAGAGATTAAAAGGTCTGTGAGAAACATCAGTGAGCTGCTTCATCCCCACTTTAGTCTAAAGGCAGCATCAGGATCTTTGCAGCATCCTAGGACTATTTGTGACCTGCTCCATTCCAACCTGCAACCACAGAGCTGCCCCTGGACATTGCCAGAGGTTTCTGTAGGGCAGAAATGAGCACCCAGAGGGTGACATGGGATCTTTGAGCAGTGACAGGGACAAGACACTGGGACAGAGAAAGAGCTGCCAGCAGGGACAGCTCCAGGCAGCAGAGATGGGCAGGGAAGGAGAAGGAACTGCAGGGCATGGGACTCTGGCTGAACTCTGCAGCCAGAGCTGTGGCAGGGGAGAGGGGCATCTCTTTGGTGCCTCCCCACCAAGGGGCTGAGAGGGGCAGTGCTGCAATGTCCCCCTCTGCAAGGTGCCATACCCTGCGGGTAAAGCGAAGGTTTTCCAGAATGCCTCTCTGTCCCTCTCCTTGCCTCCCTTGGCAACAGGGTCATGGTGTTGCTCCTTAATCCTTCTCCTGTCCATGCTGCTCCTGTTCTTGCTCTCTGCGTCCTGTGCTTGGGAGTATTCAGCTGCAGTTTAGGCACCAAAGCTACAAGTAGTGGAAAAGAGGGATTTCCAAGGTAGTGATGTCTCCCCAGCCCCATTCTGTCCTGTGGAGCTCCAGGAAATGCAGTACAGGGAAATGAGTTGACTGTCCCTTAAGGAAAGTCCGTCTTAAATCCTCACAATCATCTGGCTGTTACTCTGTGGTGTCCTGCAGGCTGCCACCTGCCCTCCAGAAAGACTCTGCTGTCTCATGGCATATCTGTGGTATCTCAGCGACCCATGGGGAACCTATGCAAATACTGATAGTTTGGAAGTGATGGTGGGAGGCTGTAAATGGGCAGCAGAAAAGGGTCTTGTGTGTTGTTTGCTAGAAGGGTAGTGTGGAGACCTCCCTCAGGTGCACGTAGAAAGGGTGAGAAGGTCAGAGATGGGCACTCTAAAACCAGACTCTGCTCTCAGCAAGGGCTGCCCCCTTTTTAGAGTAACATCATTTTCTACCTAGCAGAGGCAGGAGCCTCAGAGATCTGGGAATGAGACAAATAGACAGATAGATAATAAAACTTCATTAATTTGTTTATTTTCCTTTTAAGAGTGTCTCCTAACTTGTCTCTGTTTTTCCCTTGGTGAGTCCCCCATATGGATGGGGAGGAAATGTCCAACAGCAGCTCCCTCAGTGAGTTCCTCCTCCTGCCATTCTCAGACAGGCGGGAGCTGCAGCTCTTGCACTTCTCGCTCTTCCTGGCCATCTACCTGGCTGCCCTCCTGGCCAACGGCCTCATCATCACAGCCGTAGCCTGCGACCACCGCCTCCACACCCCCATGTACTTCTTCCTCCTCAACCTCTCCCTTCTCGACCTTGGCTCCATCTCCACCGTTGTCCCCAAATCCATGGCCAATTCTCTGTGGGACAACAGGGCCATTTCCTATCTGGAATGTGCAACCCAGATGTTTGTCTTCTTTTTTTTAATTTCAGCAGAGTATTATCTCCTCACTGTCATGGCCTATGACCGCTATGTTGCCATCTGCAGACCCCTGCACTACGGGACCCTCCTGGGCAGCAGAGCTTGTGTCAAAATGGCAGCAGCTGCCTGGGCCAGCGGTTTTCTCTATGCTTTCCTGCACACCGGGAACACATTTTCCCTACCCCTCTGCCAAGGCAATGTGGTGGAGCAGTTCTTCTGTGAGATCCCCCAGATCCTCAAGCTCTCCTGCTCACACTCCTACCCCAGGGAAGCTGGGATTATTGTGGTTAGTGCCTGTTTAGTCTTTGGGTGTTTCACTTTCATTGTTATGTCCTACGTGCAGATCTTCAGAGCTGTGCTGAGGATCCCCTCTGAGCAGGGCCGGCACAAAGCCTTTTCCATGTGCCTCCCGCACCTGGCCGTGGTCTGTATGGTTGTCAGCACAGGTCTGTTTGCCTATCTGAAGCCCCGTTCCATCTCCTCCCCATCTCTGGATCTGGTGCTGGCTGTTCTATACTCGGTGGTGCCTCCAGCAGTGAACCCCCTCATCTACAGCATGAGGAACAAGGAGCTCAAGGATGCCATTAAGAAAGTGATTTCATGGACATTTTTAAACAGTGGTTATTTTTCCATATCTCTCCGCAAATGACTCTTTCTGTATCCCATAACTGGATTGAACATTGTTTCTTCATGTTATTTTTATTATGGCTTTTACTAGTGTTAATTATTGTTATCATGTTGCTACACAACTACCTGTATTCATTCCCCTTTTTGCAGTGTCTGCTCTGTCTCACCTGATACCCTCAATTGTGTTGAATGCTGGACAAGGACTGGCTCCCTAACAGTATCTCTGTAATAAAGTAATTTCTCTCAGTACAGTGCGTGAAAGCTGGGCTTCTCCTCCAAAGCTGGTGTCAAGAATAGGCCCAAGGACTTGCACCCCTCAAGGCCCTGCTGCACAGGATTATCCATGGCTTCAGCAACACAGAGCTCAGAATCATGTAATGACCTTTCAGAGACCAAGGGCTGGTTTGGGAATTCACCTATCAGAGTCCAAGGATAGTGGAGATGCTGAATGCTCATGGATTTACACATGCACAGCTCTCCTACGTATTAAGGCACAGTTTCAGACGGCTGTTCTCATGGAGGGGAAGCTGGCGGTGTCAGGAGAGCACAGAGATCCTCCTGGGATAGCATATGCCTGGGATGGACTGTGAGTAGAGCCTCATAAAGGGAGAGGTCCTCAAAGATGGAGTTTCTTAGAGGTAAAGCACTGGGTATTCGCAGGCAAAAGAGGACTCTGCAGTCTCAGGAGAGGCAGTGAGGACTCAACTGTCAGGAAGAAGGGAGAATGGGGAGCCCTCTGGGTCACCATCTATCAAATACCAGGGGCAGGATGTATAGGCACAATGGACACAACGAGCACCCTTGGAAATGCTCTGCAGTCCAGGTGCCCTGGACTGTGCAGTCATCTGCAGTCCCCCGGAGGGATTAGAGGTCGTGATACCCATTTGGTTGGGTCTGACTCCTACCCCCGGTCACAGGGGCAGTGAAATGTCACCCTTAGCCACTTTATTCCCCCCCCTCTCCTCCCTCCATATCCTTCCCAGCTCTGGATCTCTCTGTACTGGCCATCCTCTACTCAGTGGTGCCTCCAGCACTGAACCCCCTTGTCTACAGCATGAGGAACAAGGAGCTCAAGGAGGCACCGAGGAAACTTCCTCAATGGGTACAATGTCAGTGCCAAGAACTGTCCTGTGTGCAGTCACTTGTCATTCCCATGTACTTGGCATGAAACCTGTGCTCTTCATTTATTTCTTTCTAAATGTTCACTCTTACCTTCCTGATAAAATAATAATAAATACTTATTTAAAATATATATAAAATATAACAATAGAGCAGGAACAAAAGGCTGACTAGGGAAAATACGGGCCTGCTGCTAAATGGGCCAAGAGCCCTGGTGAGAGAGGACACAGAAAAGGCCACCTTTGCCGCAGGCTTTAGTGCTAAGAGTGACCCTCAGTAATCCTAGGCCCTGGAGACCATGGAGAAATGGGGAAAGGAAGACTTTCCCTTGCTGGAGGAAGATCTGAGTAGCGCTCACTTCAGCAAACTGGACACCCACAAAACCATGGGCTCTGAGGGGACTCTCTTGCACTGTTCAGTGCCCACGTCTGACAGAGCTCCATGAACTGGAGAAATCGAGTCCCTCCAGTTACACTGCTTGTACCTCTGGCCCTTGGCAAGCGACCTTCACACATCAGAGACTCTCTGAGCACTGCCTGATAGATGCAAAAAGGGGCTCACATTGGAATGCTGCATTTATGGCACTGCATCTCGCACTGCTTTCATGCCTCCTGATGGTTAGCTTGCTTCCCTTTACCCCTTCTCTGTTTGTCACACTGCACCATTGCATGTGTCACCATCACATCTCAAAGTGCACAAGTGGCAGTTTCTCCTCTGGTGTTATTCCTGTGTTTCACACCTCAGACAACTTCACCTGCCACCTGCATGGTCAAAGTGAAACTGGGAATAGAAGAAGCTGAGCGCAAGGAAGGACCTTGCTCTACCTTGCTTGGTCTTGTTACAGGCATTGCCTGGTTCAGGCTGGGCTGCTTTTTCTTGGAGAGCAGCAGGAGAAGAGGCATCTTTCCCTTCTTTTAAAAGTCATCAGGCAATAATTTGCATCCTGCTTGTAACACACACTTGCTACTCAGGGCCATAAGGGCAAGGGGCTTGGGGCATGCAAAGGAACACGATGAAAAAGAAGAGCACCGGCACAGCTCAGCACTGGAACTGAGCTCTTTTTCCCCTTGGAGGGTGGTCGGGAGGGGGGATTAGCGGGTGGTGTCACAGCCACCCACGGGATGGAAAGCCATGCTGTCACACACAGCATGTGGCCCTTCCTCTACAGTCCTGCACTCCTGCCTTTCACAGGATGGGGACGTGTGTGCTGAGAGGGATTTCTGGCTGAAAATGAGCCCCGGCAGGATGAAGAGGGTCACAGGGGAAGAGGACTGCTGCTTCCAGGGCTTGTCTGAACCTACAGCAGCTCATGGATGTTACTAAAACACAGTTGAGCCACGAGACACTGAACAATCTTGGCCTGCAATCAGAACAAAACCACAAGGACTGCTCCTGCTCTTTGTCCTCCTTGAGCCTGGAAAAAGGAAAGACAGTTTTACTTGCCACCAATGCCCACTGCATTTTAAGTGAACGTGCTCTAAGGCAGGACCCGAGGTGACAAGATCCACACCTCCAGGCCATCTGCTGACTGCTATGTAGAGCCCAGAAATCAGGTTTGGACAGAAGAAAGGACAGAAAGCATGGAGCTCGGGAGAGTTTTCCTTCTTTCTTTACATCACAGGATCCAGGAAGGAGGAATTTGTGATTCGAATAAGAAACATCACATGAAAACCAGGAGACCCGTTTACCAAATGAAGAGTACAGTAACACTTGCCTGCTCACTACCCTGGAGCAGGCAGCTGCTGCCTGAGAGAACTCCAGGTACAACTTGTGTCCTTGGTACCTCTTCAGAGCTGGCTGGAAACACTTGTGGTCCCCTCCAACTGATCTTGATTTGAGGGTAACCACCTGCAGGAAGCAGCACCAGACCAGAAGAACAGCTGCCTTCAGAAATACTGTGGCCTGCAAGACTGAAAGTCAGAGGCCAACCTTGCATCGTGAGAGCTGCAATGGACATCTGCAAAGAGCATGGTGTTTTGCCAATTGACTGGGGCAGATGGGGCGATGGAAAGAAACAGACACCACTGGAAAGAATTGTCTTATTTCACTATTAATATTAAGGCAGTACAGAAGGATAAATTTAACAAAATAAGCTTATTACACACTCAGGTTTAGCAACAGACAAAATAGGCAAGGTAATGCACCTAACCATTACTATATGAGAAAGGGAATAGTGATTAAAAGATACATCACCAATTGCCTAAATATGCTACTGTCATCCAGATCCGCAGTCGCTGGGGAGTCCCTGTTGTGGTGAGGATTTAGAGAACCCTCCCGGCAACTGGGAGGTCTTACGTGGTGCATCCACCCGTGAGGTCTCCAAAATCGCGGCAAGAGTGTCCATGTTTCATAGAGCCAAATCAGCAAATCATGATAACTTGCATTTTGTTTGTGAGCGGTGACATCTGGTGTGGCATACTTTCCCTATCATGTGGGATGGGGATCTGGTCAGAGCCCAGGCCTCGGATGGGAGGGTTCCCTTCAAGGTCAAAAACAGCCGCACGAGAGCTTAAAAAAGCTACACTTTAATAAGTCTCTGTGCAAGCTGGCATGAGCAATTCTACAGGTGAGTGTTGTGTCCTGCAAAGGCGGTGCCGTATTCATCTCTAAGTCAACCCCGACTCGGGCCTGTTGTTCAGGCCCTGGCACTTCAGTTCCTCACGTTCCACTCTGTCGTGACACACAAGGTTATATTCATCTCCACGTTGTGGGGCTGCCAAGAGATTTCCTTGGTAGTGGGAAGCAGCGTGAAAAGAGGAAACAGGACCAAAATACAGCTTGGGAAGCTCACATTGGGCAACAGGATGAAGAAATATCACTTAAAGGGCAGAGCAGTGGTGCTAAAGGGCACCCAGAGCGAGTCTGTCACCACCCATGGCTTTGTGTTTCAAGAAACAGCCACTGAGGATGGAAAAGCCATCAAGGAAGGGAAGGAGAACCTCTTGTGAGAACTTGCTGGGGAAGCAGATTGGGTGTCCATAGTCTGCAGGGACACAGGAGCAGGTCTAGGATGACCTGTGGTAGAGATGGCCAAGGGCGCTGCCAAGGCCCCAACACAATGGAGGTCTTTATCTTCTTGACTATGGCTGTTGTGTCTGTCACCGAGGCCTACTCCAAATCATCAGGACTTCTTTGCCCCCTTTATCCTTCTGGGGACCTGGGAGGTGTCGTGTGTTTTTCCTGCACTCAGCATTGCACACCCTCAACCAAACACTGATGCCAAGGAGGACATGGGCAACACATGGAGGAAAGGATCTCCCTTCCCAGGGTTTCTCTGCCTGTGCTCTGCCATTTTCCTTGATAAAACACATCAAAGGTATTTGGCATGAGAGCCACATGAGTTTTTCCTCTACCTAACTATTACCAATGATTATATTTTTTAGGTTTAATCAGCCCCTGGTGAGTTGTTGTAGTTAATGGCCTCACTGGGATCCATTAATGCTCTACAAAACTTTAGGGTTTCCTTCTGATTTTGACTTCTTCAGTGATTTCTTCAATCTCCTTTCAAAGCTGCAGTTCATGGACTCAGCTCCAAGTACTGCATGGAGCTCATTAAAAAGCAAAAAGCTGTGATAAACTAGGACTCTCTTTGCAATTTCCTTCAAGTGACCATGGCTAATTGAAGAGGTTTGGGGAGTGTAGCTTAAAGATGAAGACAACAATCATATACAAGTATTTCATCTTTTTAAGGTTTTACATTATTATTCCAAAGAAGAGGTGATAGCACACTGCCAATTCACAGCCATCCAGAGCGACTCCTAATAAAGTTAGGAAAGGCAGGAAAAGCCGTGTCCCAGAGATGAGGCACTGTATGCACAATCTTCCTCCCCATCTCCCCAGCTCTACCATTTCTCTCATCAGCCTCTTGGGAATTTAAGTCACTCTTGCTGAAAGCCAGCCTTAGTCCACCAAAGTCTGCATTGAATGTTATAGCTCACCTGCCCCAATTACCACCTGCTTTACTTAGACAACTGTCTGCAAACAGGCATAGGAGGATCTTGTTTTAGTTACAAGGAAACAAACAAGAGCAAAGTATAGTTTCATGGAAAATAATGACACTCTTTGAATGTATGCTAAGTCCATACAAGCCATACATACAGTTGGAATTTGGCTAATGGGGCAGACTACAGAGATACAGAGCAAGCTCTAACCTCCCTAAAGGGCAAACCAGCCGCTCGGTCTCTGAGTGAACAGAGTTTCAGGAGGAGTCACATTGTGTCCGCAAGGTGTTCTAAGAGGATGCTTGAAATTGTCACTTTAAACAAGACATGTGGGAATGGGAGACTTAGGTAGATGCACAGGAGACAGGGGAGAGAATGGGCCAAGACTCCCAGCATGCAGAGCTGGGCTCACAGCATCATTGCCACATCCCTGGCAGGACTCCAGGGAGATGGGGTTTCTCTTCTTTAAGATGGTCCCCAGGACTAAGCACAGATGAGGAGGAGCACGAAGGGAGGATGCAGGGATTGTTGTTCGCCAGCTTCATCATCTGCAGAGCAGGGAGCTGGTCATCTCACAAACTGCTGATGGAGTCAAATCAGGTGGGGACTGATGAGTGAGATGGAGACTGCTGGATCAACACCCGCAGCCTAGACCTCGGTTCTTCTTCCCAGTGATCCTGCTGCTTCCACCAAGGCTCCCAGCTTCGGGAGCTCCTTCCCGAGGTGTCACACAGAAACTGTCACTGCAAAGACCCCTGTGGATCCCGGGCTGTGGCAGTAGCTGCTCAGGGCTGGAGGCTGCTGCAGGAGTCCTGCCTGAGGGTCCCAGCTTGCTCAGGGGACAATGTGGCAGCCAGCACTCCTGGGGCTGGGGCTTTCCCGAGGCCCAAGGCTCCCGTGGGGCAGCTCCAACCCTTGTGTGGGTGCTGGGGGCAGAAGGAGAGAATCCAGGGCAGATTTCCCTGGCACTGGCTGCCCCTCTTCTCCCCCACGCCGGGGTGGGCAGTGCTGGCTGAGCCCAACACAGCAGCTCACACAGCCCCCCAGACCCCCAGACCCCCACACCAGCACCCCCAGCACCAAGCTGGGCTCCCCTCCCTGCCCCGGCCCCGCAAAGCCCCCAGCACAGCCAGGAGCCCCACGGGGCCTCACAGCCAATGGCTGCGCTGGGCACGAGGAGGTCACTGCTGCCGCAGCCCCTGATAGGCCAGCTGCAGGGAGAGGGCGTGGCTGCTGCTTGGGAGGTCCCCGCTGCGGGCAGAGCTGATTGGGCAGCAGCAGGGCTGGCTCTGCCTGGTGACTGTGAGGTCACCGCTCCCGCAGCGCCTCATTGGGCAGCAGCCGGGCCCTGCGGGGCTCTGCGCTGCTGAGATCATCTCCGCGGAGCAGCTGCTGAGCCCGGGCTGGGCTCCTGGCGGGGAAGGGCTGGGGAGGCCATTGCTGCCCTGGAGGGCAGGGCCAGAGAGCTGGGCGGGACGGTGCTGTGATGTCATGTCTTTGTGAGTGCCTGATTGGCCGGCAGCAGGCAGGCAGGCGTGGGCGGTGGGTGGGGGGTCTCTGTGGTGAGAGGAGCTGAGAGGGCAGCAGTGGTTCCTGTGTGGGGAAGGGGTTTGAGGAAGCTGCTGTCTCTGAAGGTCACAGGCAGCAGCAGGGATGTGGTGGGTTTGCACCTGTGAGGTCACCTCCGTGTGAGCAGCTGGGTTTGGGGTTTAGACTTTAGGGTTGTGATCAGTGGTGCAGAGCCCAGTTGGAGACCTGCAACTATTGGTATCAGGAGTCAGTCAAAACCTGTTCAGTTTATTAATCAGTGACCTGAAGGGACAGAGTGCACCCTCAGCAAGTTTGCTGAGGATAGAAAAGAGGGAGGAATGGCTGATAGCCCAGAGGTCTGTGCAGCCTTTAAGAGGGACCTGGACAGCCTGGAGAGCTGGGGGTAGAGGAACCTCATGAAGTTCAACACGGGCAAGTGCAGGGTCTTGCAGCTAGGGAGGAATAACCCCATGCACCAGGACAGGCTGGGGGTTGACCTGTTGGACAGCAGCTCCACAAAAAGGGACCTGGGAATCGTGTTTAGCAACAAATTGAGCATGAGCCATCAGTGTGCCCTTGTGGCCACTGCTACTGGTGGCTGAGGTCTGACGGTACTCAGAGTGCCCCACAATATTGCAATGGCAGGAGATGTCTTTGGGTGGCCACTAGCTCCAGGCTGTGGTGTTTCACCACAGGTGCAGGAATCGCCCTCCACTGCCCCTTCCCTGGTCCTCCTGGGTCCCCACTGCCTCCCTGGGGATTGCAGAGCCCTCCTTTCTCCATATGCACCCGGGTTTAGTGCTGTACCTTCTGGTCCCTGCACTGTGAGTCATCCCTGTTTCATTAAAGCTGCACTGAATGGCCAATCCCAGGCACACCCTGTGCCTGGAGATCCCCTGGGGGTTCTCTCATCAGCACAGTCACGTGTGGGGCAGCCTGGCACAGGCAATGCAGAGACCATTGCCTGTCTGCAGTGGTCACTGAGAGATGAACCCTAGATTAAGGCTAACGGATCACCATGGAATGCTGAGGTCATCCCCTGGATCTCATGGTGTTCACAAGCAGAAGAGCAGGCCCATTTGTGGTTGCACACCCTTGGGCATATTTTTTGATTCCAGTTTCTAAAGAGAGGCCAGATTCAGGACCATCATAGGGCAGATCCCCTTTTATTATGGAAATGTGATTCTGGAATCCAGCTGTGGCTTAAGGGAGCCCAAGGACTGCTCCTGCCTGTTCTTCCAGGGTACAAGGGAAAACAAGCCCCTCTCTACCTGGTTATGAGAGTTCCTGGGCCGTATCTGCAGAATAAAGTGAGGGGGGACAGAACAGAAATGAGGAGGACAGCTCTAAAGAGAGAAAGTCCTGCTCCCCTCCTGGAATGTGTCTTCAGGAAAGATGAACTGCCACAGGAAGGCTGCCTCTAGACTTTCCTTCAATTCACTCATGTTCAGTTTTGTGTGTTGGAGCTTTGCATGGAAAGCTGTGGTGACCCTTGGTTGCAGAGGGAAACTCTCCTCCCTGCACTGGGCACATCCAAGGGAGCTCAAAGAAGCGGCTCAGAGAATCCCCCCTCTCTGCTAGTGAAGGGGGATGCCTGGCTTCCTGCTTTATCATGGTGTATGTTTAAGTGCTAAATGAGAGATTCCTGTGCAGATGTGACAAAAACTAGGTATCTTTATTTTAGTATTTATTATTTTAAGATGGATGTAAAAGAGAGAAGTATAAAAGAAATGGATAAAATACAGCCTTGATGCCAGATATCCTGGTGAGTGAATGAAACAGTTGTTACCACTGACCTTGTACCCACTGGATGAGTTTCCTCAGTGCCTCCTTGAGCTCCTTGTTCCTCATGCTGTAGATGAGGGGATTCAGGGCTGGAGGCACTACAGAGTACAGAACAGACATGACCAGATCCAGAGATGGGGAGGAGATGGAGCGGGGCTTCAGGTAGGCAAACAATACAGGAATGACAAACAAGGACACCACGGCCAGGTGCGGGAGGCACATGGAAAAGGCTTTGTGCCGACCCTGCTCGGAGGGGATCCTCAGCACAGCTCTGAAGATCTGCACGTAGGAAACCACAATAAAAACGAAACACCCAAAAGTTAAATAAAGACTAACCACAAGAAGCCCAACTTCCCTGAGGTAGGAATTTGAGCAGGAGAGCTTGAGGATCTGGGGGATCTCACAGAAGAACTGCTCCACCACATTGCCTTGGCAGAGTGGTAGGGAAAATGTGTTCACAGTGTGCAGGAGAGCATTCAGGAAACCACTGGCCCAGGCAGCTGCTGCCATTTTGAAACAAGCCCTGATGCCCAGGAGGGTTCCATAGTGCAGGGGTCTGCAGATGGCAATGTAGCGGTCATAGGCCATGACTGTGAGGAGAGAAAACTCTCCTCCAAGCAAGAAGACGAAGAAAAATATCTGGGCAGCACATTCCAAATAGGAAATGGCCCTGGTGTTCCACAGGGAATTGGCCACGGCTTTGGGAACAGTCGTGGAGATGGAGCCAAGGTCGAGGAGGGAGAGGTTGAGGAGGAAGAAGTACATGGGGGTGTGGAGGCGGTGATCGCAGGCTACGGCTGTGATGATGAGGCCGTTGGCCAGGAGGGCAGCCAGGTAGATGGCCAGGAAGAGCGAGAAGTGCAAGAGCTGCAGCTCCCGCGTGTCTGAGAATGGCAGGAGGAGGAACTCGTTGAGGGAGCTGCTGTTGGACATTCACTCCCTCCAGTCATGTGGAACTGTCTAAAGCATAGAAGATACAGAGAAGTTAAGAGAAACTTTTAAAGAAAAAAGCCCTGAAGTCATTCAGTTGTCCGACACCATCCTCTATTACTTCCCTTTAGTAAGATTGTCTTAGTTTAGCTGCTTTGGTTGAGCTCCATTTTGTGCTGTTTGTTGTGAGGAGGAGGGACGTCAACACAGGAACTCCAGGGAGTCTGTCATGTCGTGCAATAGCAGGAACGGAGGCACGCTTGGACATTCACTTTCTATGAAATCTACTTAAGATGTAGACAGGCTTTTCAGCATCTTTACGGCCAAGACTACACAAAGTTCTTTGAAGAACATAGTTTTATGGAATTGTTCAATATTTTGTAGTTTCTTTGAGATGTCCTTGTCACTCCTGAGGAATGTTCCACAAAGGACAAATCCTTGGAATTTCAGCCCTGAATCCTTAGAGAAATGCATCCACTGTCTCTATATGCAGAGTGGGGACATCTTGTTTATCTATTAGTCTTGGTCTGTCCTGTACTCATGTCTCCTTGAGCTAGAGGATCATCGTGTTTATTATGCTGCCCTCAAAGGAGGCCAGGCTCTGCTGAGAGCAGAGCTGTGCAGTTTCAAAGTGCCCATCTCCAAATTTCTTACCCTTTCTCCACACACCTAAGGGAGATCTCCACAATCTGGAATGACACAGGGCTCATTCCAGCGGCTCATGGAGAGCCTCCCACACCACCTCCATACCCTCAGCATCTCAGCAGCTTCCTCACGCATTGCTCAGATATCACAGAATGGCCATGAGACAGCAGAGCCTTTCTGGAGGGCAGGTGGCAGCCTGGCAGGACACCACAGGGAAACAGCAAAAGGAGCGTTAGCACTAAAGATGGGCTCTCCTTAAGGGAGAGTCAATGCAATTCCTAGGCTCACAGGCTGCATTTCCAGGAGCTCCACAGGACAAAAGGGGGCTTGTGAAATCACACTCCCACACAGACCCCTCTGTTCACAACTTGTAGCATCAGTGTCTGAACTGCAGCTGAAAACATCCAGCTGCAGAAGGCTGAGAGCAAGAACAGGAAAAACATGGACGGGAGGGGAAACAAGGAGCAACACCATCAATGTGCTGCCAAGGGAGGCAAGGAGAGGGACAGAGAGGCCTTCTGAAAACTTCCACTTTACCGTCTGGGTATGTCACCTCTCCGAGGGGGACGTCGCAGGGCAGTCCCTCTTAGCCCTTTGGTAGGGCGGCAGGCAATGACCTGTGGCAGGAGAGCTGCCCCTCTCCTCTGCTGCAGGTCTGGCTGCAGAGGAGGCGGCTCCTGCCCTGCACCTCCTGCCCCTTCCCTGCCCATCTCTGCTGCCTGCAGCTGTCCCTGCCACCAGCTCTTCCTCTATCCCAGTGCCCCGTCCCTGCCATTGCTCACAGATCCCATATCGTATCACCCTCTGTGTGCTCAGTTCTGCCCTACAGAAACATCTGGGCAATGTCCAGGGGCAGCTCTGCAGTTGCAGTTCCTAAGGAGTTGGACACATGAGATCCTGTGAGTCCACAAAGACAATATGGATGCTACCTGTAGGCTAAGGTGGGCATGAAGCAGCTTGCTGAGGCTTCTCACAGACCTATTAATCTCTAGGCATGAAGATCTAGGACTCCCAGTTCCCTGCCAAAACAGAAAACCTGTTCCTTCATTCCCCCTGCAATATTAAGGAGGCTGAAAGAGCAGAGAGAGGAAGGAAAGCTCCTTCCCTTTCAAGTGGCCCTTCTGATCTTGCTCCTGTAAAGGACCCCTCGCACATGCCCTGTGTATGAGCTGGAGCTTTGAGCAGACTTCACTCTGCAGCAGCCTCTTAGCAGCAGAATGAACCTGCCCTCATGGGTGTCTGTCTCCCCACGCAGCGCTTCCCCTCAGCGCTGTGGGGAGCACCCTGGGCAGTGCTGCCCCTCGCAGGCTGCAGAGTCACTGTCCCGGGCACACAGCACCCTGGGCCTGGGGGATGCTGCTGTCAATCACAGCCCATGCAGAGCTGGGTGCAGAGCATGGCTTCATACCGCCCCCCCCCATCTTCCCTAAGAAAAGGGAGCAGGATGCCCTGTCCCTGTGAGCGTGTGGCAGGGAATCCCTGCTCTGAAGCATCTCCTCCTCCTGCTAAACCCTGGATACTCTAGGAGAGAAACCTTTAAAATCCCAATCCATGATTATATGCACTGAGTTCAGAAGAGCCCTCCAGGAACCTCAGCAGCATTGCCCTACAGAGAGAGACTCACTGTTTCAAGGGCTGTGAAGATTTCCCCCACAATGAGCTCTGCTCCCGCTCCACACTGCCGTTCCCCTCTCGCTGCCTTCTCTCCTCTGCTGTCCGCAGCAGCAGGCAGTGCCCGCAGCCCTGCTGCTCTTGGCACAGGAGCTGCTCCTGCACTCGGCTGTCTCTGGGCAGTGCTGCCAGGCTGCCACGAGCTGCCTCCGTCCCAGGAGCCTGGCCCCGCTCAGGAGCAGAGGAACAGCTGAACTCATCAATTTCTCTGTCCCTCGTGCTCCCTCCTCCTGGGACATGTTCACTGGAAGAGACTGAAGTAATTACCTGTTGTCTCTTCCCATTGAGTGGAGAGCAACTATTTCCAACCTTGCAAATTCTTTCATCAGAGGATCACTACCTATGACAGATGGAAATGTGCTCCTGTGGAACACCCAATTCTCATCTCTGACCTAGGCAGGACACCTAGTTAGGACATGAAGGGAGCTCCTTGACACATGGTTCAGGGATTGACTCAAATGTGTCAGTCTGGGCATCTCATGCTGGTCTAGAAGACCCTGACATGAAGTGGGATTCAGAAAAATCCTGTGAGCTCCACAGTCAGGTCAAGTGATTCCCCTTTCAAAACTGAAGTGAGCACAACATAGAGGTCTGCAAGAGAGCTCCTTGTCTAAGCTGCAATTGCAATCACTGGAGATGGAGGATGGGAATCAGTGGCTCCCACACAAACACCTGGGGACAGCCGAGAAAACTGAGGAGGTCCAAGGCATGTGCCAGGGCCCACTTGCTCTGATGCAGCTCCTCGGAGACCTGCATCATCCCAGAGCATCAGGGTGGGGGCCTCTGAGAATTTGCATTGCCCATCTGAAATGACCCCAGATGTCAAATACAATGACAGCCCCAGAAACTATGAAGACCAGGCATGGAAAGATTCTGGCATAAAGCAGCAGTTCTGGTAATTCAATGCAGCTTCTTGATCTGATGGCATAGAAAAATGCTGGCAGGGCCTTGTCAGATGCCTGGGGTGTCCACCACAACCATGTGTCTCTAGCAGATACAGTAGGCCACCTGCAGGAAAACCATGCCCCATTGCAGTGCTTGCTGGGCAAGTGCCCCAGGCTATGCTGAGTTTCCTACCTCTACCCTAACCAATGAATTCCAGCACTGACTGCAGGGAAAATTGTCCCACCTACGTGCAGAAGTGTCCCAGCTACATGCAGAATGCTGCAAAAAAAGGAGGCACATCACTCCAAGCTGGAGTCCACTCCAAGCTGTGGTCTGGTCTCTGAACTCTCAAACCCTTCTTGCTCCCCTCCCCTGAACTCCTGCTCACCCTGCTAGATTATATGAACAGGGACTTCAGTAGCACCTTCACTTTTCTAGAGATTGCTTCAAGAAATCTGCCATCCTGCCCTGTCCCTCAGGCTAGGCAGGTGTGACAGTCACAGGTGCTCCATGTGCCCACCTACAGCACCTGCACACATACACCCATGGTCCCTATGGCACTCGCATAGTCTTTGGGTGCCTGGCTCCCCTTGAGAATCTCCATTCTTGTGCTTATTGGCCAGATAGGCCCAGCAAAGGTGCTACTGGTGCTGTCAACAGGCAGAGTGGGCAAAGGCACTTTTGAGGCTTCCTCATAACCTGCTGATCTCTCCATGGGCTTTGGAGTCTTCAACCAGTTCCCTTGGGGTGGCCTTTGCTCTGGCACAGTGATGCACAGAACATGCCTCCAGCAGCAGCATCCCTGCACATCTGGGCATGCACTCATGCAACTAGGGGAAACATGTCCTAAGGATTCATGGTTTAATTCTGCATTTCAGATATCATAATTCATATTACTTTACTGTACAATCTTACCAGCTTATTAGAAGCTGAAAATGGAGAGGACAATGAGCAAAGATTTTTTTTTTTTTACTTTACTTTTTCTTTTTTAGCTGGATTTGGAGGAGGACCTGGAGCTGAGCCCACGGCAAGGCAGCAAAACTGTCGTGTGTCACATTTCATTTGGAAGGAGACTCTTCTCATCTGCCAACATGAAGGTCATTAACCAGCTGGCCAAGCTGGTGAGGAGAGCCTAAAATAGGGAGTGAGTCAGGGGAGAAGAAGACTCCAGCAAGAGAGAGAAGGTGATGGCCTGAAATGATAGGGAAAGGTGCAGGTGAGAGAGCAGTGGGATGCAGGGAGCGAGGCTTAGGGATGGACAGAGAGCCAGTCAGGATTGTTGGTATGAGGATTAGCGGGCAGAGCAACAGCTATGGCCTTGTGAAGATCTCTGTAATAGATCTCAAAAAAGGCGATAATGATGAGGTCCCCATGGTCTTCACCAAGACATTGTGATGGTGTCTTTCTCCATGGTCTCCACCAAGGCATCATGATGGCATTTCCATAGTCCCCACAAAGGCATTGTGATAGGGTCTCGGTGGTCTCCAGCAGGGCATCGGAATAACGTCCCCATGGAAACCACCAGGGCTTTGTGATGGCCGTGGCATCATGTCCATAAGGCCCTTGTGAGGGGACGGGCCCCATGGTGACCATGCCCTTGCTGGGAACAAAGATGCCAGGCTCCCCACTCTGAGGACAGCAGCTCCATCAGGAGGGAGCAGCTCCCCTTGGTGCCACTGTCAGGTCCCTATAAGAGGATCCTGAACATGGACAAGGAGCATCAAGCGAAGGCCTGCTCCCAGCCCACAGATGGGCTCTCAGGAGAGCGGGAGCGAGGTGAGCAGTGGGGCTGAAGGGAAAGGCAGGCAGTGGGGATGGGACTGATACGGGGAGAACAAGGATGGTGTCGAAGGGGAGCTGGGATGAGGGAAGAGTTGAGAGCTCTTCTGGAGAGGGTTCCTTTCTTCCTGGCCCTGGGCATGGCTTTAACTGGGGTAGATTTAGTTTGTGCAATGTTGGCCCCACCAAAACAGAGCATTTCCTTGAAGTTGGTCCCCAATTTTCTGCACCAGTTGAGAGAGGACGACACCTCCAAGTGCAACGTGCTCTGTGCAGAGAGTGAGGGGTGGCAGGGACAGCTGTGGGCAGGGGGCTTTTCGGAGCACTGGGCTCTGAGTGGGACAAAGAAACCTCCTGCTTAGTGGTATAGGCCTGATGGTAACAGAAATGGTTAGAAAATGTCTTCACAAACAAAGGTAGAATTAAATTAAGAAAAATAATTAAAGCAAATAAATGCTTTGTTATACTTTCCACCTTTATTCATTATTCTGTTTTAGTACACTAGACATGGGCATGATCATTTGTTCTTGAAAAGGGAAGTGGTTTTCAGAAGTGGGTGGGATGCAGTCCCAGAGTCCTGCACAGCTGGTGCCATTCCAGGTGCTGTGGTCCCCTGTCCCCAGCCTCCCTCTGCAGCTCTGAGGGGCTCTGCTCTCCCGCAGGTCCCTGCGAGAGCTCTCAGGCCCACGCAGATCACTCAGAGACACTGGGACATCTCCAAGTCCCTCTGGGTGCTGGTGCTCGGGCACTTGAGCTCTGCCTGCAAAGATGAAGGGCTGTTTTGAATGTCTTCCAGTGCTGAAAGAGTGGAGATCTTCAGGAACTTGCTGAATCTGCTGTGAAGGACTATTTATCTGCCCTTGCCTTTTAGTGTCCACTTCTCTCTCCATCAGACTGTAGAGGAAATCTCTGTGATCGCCCCCATATTTTCTATGTCTTGAACACATTAATCATTTCCTCAGCCCCTCTGGGCAGCCCCTCTCCCAGCACAGCACTCACCCCCACTCCAGGCATGTTCAGCCCCTGGAGGTCTCCTGTGCTCCGTGGTGGCTCCATAGCCCCTTCCAGGAGGATGGGCATCTGTCCCAGCTCTGTAATGAGTGGGACTGTCCTCAGCAGATCCCTCCTGAGCACTCACCCTCTCCAGGGCACTGTGCACCCACAAGTGGCAGCTGAATCCATTCCTCTTTCCCTAACACATCACTCCAGGAGCTGTTGGTCTTTGGCCCATGCAAAACCCAGACATGTCCAGAGGGTATTTTTTAGGACTATTCCCTGATCCCATTCTTATGTCCAGCTTTGGAAGAAGAGCCCAGTCATCAGGCACACAGGAGACAATCCTGTTTTACTACTGGGGAGGCCAGTTCTGACCCAGTGTGAGGCAGATTGACAGAAGGGCACTGGGTTAGACAAAATGGGTTTGTGTCTTTTGAGAAGAGAGATGAATTTAGATATTTGTGTAGAAATATGCTTCTCAAACACAGAACAGCCCAAACACTGCTGTTACCTAAAACAGCTATGAAATCACTTTTGAAGAGTGATGTGCAACAGGTATACCCTGTAATTAGAATAAGGGAGACGTAGTAAGATCATTTGAATGGCTACATTCCTTCAATGGCAGCATGGAATTCTGGAGGAGAGACCACCAGGGAAGATGAGGAGGGGGAAATGCTAGAATGGAGAGCTTGGATACATGGAGGTCTTCCATAGGATGGACCAAGGCAAGTAGCTCTGAAGGGTGGAGGACCTCAGGAAAGGCAGCCATTAATTAAGTATATGTCAAGGAGAAGAATGCTCCGTACAAACAGTTGGTAAAATTAGGAAACATCGCTGGAGCTCAGCTAGCCTAAAGAGGGAACTGGCATGTGGCCTTCAAGTCAGAAAGGCAGCATGTGGAAAGGGGAAGAAGGGAGAGGCTGCAAAGGAGGAAGTCACAAGTATTGTCCGGTAAATTAAGGACGGTTTGGGGAAAGCCAAATCTCCCTGCTCCTGCTCCAGTGACAGGAAAAGAATAAAGCAGGAAAATGTGGGCTCATGGCTGAATGGGACTGGGGTTCTAGCAAGTGCAGCCCTGCTTGGCTTCAGTCAACCTTCACCAAGAAGGTGAAGCCTGAGAAATGTCTAAATGGCGCAACTGAAGAGGTCAATTCTCCGTCATTGCCCTGGCAAGTGTGTGCCCTGGGCAGAGCTATAGGGTTGCCTGGGGTTCGGGCTTGGTTTGAGGGTTTGGTGTTTGGTAAGACAGGATCAAAGTCCTGTGGGATGAAAGAGCACAAAGTCTGAGCACAGGCTGAGATGAGGGTGAGCCTCAGCTCCACGATAACTGCTGCGGGCTGCTCTTTGGGTAGAAGTGGGATGGAGGACAGTCTGTGGCAGAAGACAGTCTTCCTCCTGGAGGCACCAAAGCAGGATCGCTGTTCTTCACTTCCTCAGCAGGATTTCATGCACTGTGCTGATTAAGATAGAGATGAAAGTCCAGAAAAGAGCAGAGGTGGCCTTAGCACAGATCCTCCTGAGAACTTTATCTAGGCCTCTGCTTCCTGCCTTGCTTCATGGCCATGGTGAAAGTAGTGCAAGAACATGGTACTGCCAAATTAGAAGAATGAAAATGTATTTCAAATTGTTAAAGACTGCCTGAAGTTTTGGAATAGGCCATCTTTGTTATTCTTTCAGAATGTTCCTACTTATGACTATAATCTGCTTTAGGGGATGGATTCAATTTGATCACGTAGAGAGGCTGGTGCTGCTGGAGATGCCCTGGGCTAGTTCCCTTGTGGTGCTGAAATTTTTGGAGGTGTCTCCTGCAGGCCCTTAGCTTGTCATTAGGAAAAATATCTGGAAAAAAAAAAAAAAGGCTAAGACCTCTTATTTTCCCTCCATTGACTAGAAAGGGAAATGCAGACAACTGCAGACAACTGCATTTGACAGAGACATTTGCATGGATGGGGTCTGTCATGGGGTGGAATCCGCCCGCTCACAGACACACTTTGACCAATTCCTCACATATCTCCACATGTCTGATTAACTTGGACTTTTTGAAAGTCAACTTTGATTAAGATGATCTGCACATCTGCACTTTCCATGGTGTTAGTCTTCCTCTTGCCCTTGCTCTTTATCTCAGACACCTCTCAACTCTTCCCTTGCTGCTTTGAGCTTCAGGGAGTCTTTCAGGAGACTCTTGTTGTCTCTTAACCAGCTCCTTCACCGTGTGTCTATCCAGCCTTTACTAACTGTTTGTGAAAAGTGGTTCAAGGAAGGTTATTCCTTGTAGGCTGTGGAGCTCCTTGGAGGCAACTCAGAATTCAACCTACAGCTGAAGTTTGGATTTTGTTTCCTATTGACATAGGATCCAGGTTATTTTGTTTTATCATACTTCATACTTTTACGTATTTGCAGCTAGTTCAGGTGGGAATTGGTGCACATGAGCTGTAACATTCAGCTACGGGAGTGAGAAAAACAGTTTGATTTTAGCCAGAGTGATCCAAGGACCCAGTGGCTGATGAGAGAAGTGGCAGGGCTGGGGAGCTGAGCAAGAAGGTTCTTCATACAGGTCTCCTCTCAAAAACACTGCTTTTCACACATGTCCAGACTTCACTGGGAGACACTCTAGGAAGTGGAGAAAGTGCATGCCTGGTTCAGAACATGGAAAAAATTAAGAAAGCTCAAAAAAAAAAAAAAACTTTCTTTTTCAGGTGCTCATTGTAATCAGTCTAATGTAAATACACTCATTTCCAATTAGCTATAGAAGATTCGAAAATTGAAGAAAATTATGGCAAGAATCATGGCTCCTGAGGGATTTTGCATTTGACTGAGCCTTTGGGAGTAGTTGGTGCTGAGCCCACGAACCTCTGATCGTGAGAGGAGACTGAAGAAACTTCTCAAGAAGTTCAAGTCAGAGGCACATCCTTAAGTTTCTTGGAGGGTTAATGGGTCCCACTGTGGTTCATTACCAAGCAAAGCCTCCCCAGGGGCTGATTAGAGCAGAGAGTTGGAAGCCGTGATTGCAGATAGGGAAAGGCAAGGTGCAGGTTCCTCTGATGCCAGGTCAACCCTTCATGTGTGTTAACAAGCAGAATGACCAAATAGAGGTGCCCAGTCCCTGAGTACAGACATCCTTTCCACCATGCTTTGCCCAAGGCTTTTGGTTGGAGCAGTGTGTGGGTGGGGGTGTTCAAGGCCTAGGGCAGGACACTGATCTAGGACACCCTGTGTGCCAGGGGGAAAGCAGGCAAGGAGGCCCTGTTGCCAGAAGGAAGAAGTTTCTTCTCCTAGGCCTCAATGGCAGACACACCAGCCATGGCCAAGAGAACATAGTTCTTGAGGAAGTTTTTGGTTGTGGCCCTGCCCTTGGCTGTCTCCCTTTTGGGCTGTCCCACATTTTCCCATACCTGTGCCTGTTTCCCTGCAGCTTGTAGACACCCAGGCTGCTTCCCCACCTTGTTCTCGCCCCAGCATCTCTCCAGCTTTTCCTATGTCTCTCTGTCCTTGGTGACTCGTCTTTGAAACAATAAGGCATGAGTTGATCTCAGGTCCCCTCCAGGTGACCTCTTGCACCACAGCACTGCTCTTCAGTGACATTTCTCTTTTCTTCAAATCAAGCCTGTACCTTAATAAGCAGTTTGTGGCTCTTTCTCATTCACAATTTCTTTCCCACTACCAGAACAACTTCCATCATTTCTGAAACCACCCTTCAGGCAGTCACAGGCTCCTGCTCTCTTCCCATTAGCTGTAACACTTCAGCAGGCTAGAGAAGCTCATGGCCTTCAGCTTCTGCATGCAGAGCATGTGCTGCCCAGGCCTGAAAAAGCAACCTCACCCCAGTAGAAGGGTCTGATTCTGGTAATGTCAGCTGCTGACCCACAGGAAAACACCAAAAAAAGGAATTTTCAGCAGAAACCTTAACTTCTTTGCACTGAACAAGCCCAAACCCTCTCCTCACAGGGTGGGGCAAGTGATACTCAAGCCCCCAAACACCTTGGGGGCCTGACACTGAACTCACTTCATGTGATGAGCAGAGTTCTTCTACAGAGAGCCCCAACTGGATGCAGTAGCTAGAGGCACTCTAACGAGTACAGAGTAGAGGACTCTGTCCATGCAGTCCAGGACATGGTGGCCTCCAGAGCATGTTGCTGGCTCACATGCAGCTTGCTGCCCACAAAGGTCCTTCTCCAAAGAGCTGCTGCCCAGCCGGACATTCCCCAGTCCATATCCCTGCAAGGGTTGGTCTGTCCCAGGAGCAGGACCTGATTTTTTCCTTATTGGAACACCATCCCTAGAAAGTAGACAATGCTATCATGCGTAGCCAAGCTGATCTCCCAAGGCGTGTTCTAGTTTTAATGAGCATCAGAATGGACCATCCTTGCGTTGGGTGGCTCCGCTCCTTAAAGACCTGCTGGCTTTCCTAAGCTCCACCACCCTTCAGATTGTCAGTTTCTCCCATGGGGAGGGAGCCTACGCAAGCTCTCACCCAGACCTCGATCCATCCCATGCAAGAGTTCCTTCCATCTGAATTGTCCCTTCCCATCAAGGACATCGAATCCACCCTGCTTTTCTCCACTAGCTTTCCTGCCTGTGGAGCTTGTCGTCTGCCATCACAGCCCTCTAGTCAAATGAGTGGTCTCAAAGCATCTCAATTATTCCAACCGTGTTTCTGTGCAGTGACAGCTCGTACCTCTCCATCTGCTCTCCTCTGTGCCCCAGCCTGCATGCACTTGTGTGCGATATTGGGGTTGGAGAGCCTCAACTGTGGCACAAAGAAGAGCTCTGCAATGGAGAAACCTGTTACCACGAACCAAGGACACCATGTGTGCAATGGCCCCACTTGACAGTGGGGACATGCTTGTGTAGAGAGCAGTTGTCAGGGTTATGCTGAAAGGAGGTTCCCACCAAGAGAGCAAAGTCTGGAATGCCCAAGGCCAGGGAGAAACAGGAGAGGGATTTGCCTCCTAGGGGTGATTAATGGCAACTTGAGCCTGTGACAGAGGGGAACCCCTCTCTAGGAAGGACAAGGTGCCACTGAAGAAGCCCCTGGACCTGGGCAGGCTGTGATTTACCACACGGAGGTCATCGTTAGCCCATTTCCCTCATGTAAGGGTGTGAAGAGTTTCCGGAGAGGAAAAGCTACAAGATTTTAAGGGTGACGCTACCAGAGCAGAGACCCCTTTCCACCACTTGATGACAGGAGCGAGGACAATGAAAGTGATGTTCACAGGGTGACTGGATGGCAGTCCAAGCCAGGACGTGCTTCACTGGTGCACTGTCCTTCAGGGAGATCAATTCAGCTGTGTCCCAGGCCCCAGGTGCTGCAGAGGGAGCTCAGGCAGCAAAACCCTCTCTTGCCAGGGCTGGGCGGTCCAACTCTGTTTGTATAGTGTCTGTAAGTACCTCAAGGGAGGGAGTGAAGAGGATGGTGTTCGTCTCTTTTCAGTGGTGGCCACCGACAGAACGAGAGGTAATGGCCACAAACTGAAGCACCAAAAGTTCCACAGGAACTTAAGGAAAAAATTTTAACAGTGAGGGTGCCAGAGCACTGGAACAGGCTGCCCAGAGAGGTTGTGGAGTCTCCTTCTCTGGAGATCTTCAACACTCACCTGGATGCCACCCTGTGCCACATGCTCTAGGGGTCCTTGCTTGAGCAGGGGGTTGGACTAGATGACCTCTAGAGGTCCCTTCCAACCTTAAGCATTCTATGATTCTATGATTCCCCCTACCCCAGACTCTGCAGGCTTTGCTGTCTTAGTGGGACCTTCCTCTCACCATCACATTGCCACCTGCTCTCCATGACAGCATGCCTGTGCTCTGAAGTGCAGCCACAAGAAATGCTGTGTCCTTGGCCCTTGGTAGAACAAGTTTCACCATCACCAACCTGTTCTCGGCGCCACAGCTGAGGTTTTGCAATGGAAACATGCACAAGTGCATAAAGCTTGGGGCAGAGAGAGGAGCAGATGGAGGAGCCCATCTGACTGAGAAATACTGCTGAGGTGTGGTGGAATCTCACACATGCTTATAGAGCCCGTACAGTGGCAGGGTCCAAGATCTTCAGAAGAGAGTGGAGGAAGATGAACAAGGGGGCTGCCCTTGGTGTGAACGAGCAGCTCAAATGTGGAGCTCTTTGAACATGGGCTAGGGCTAGGTCTTGGGTGTGAGCTTGTAGGTGACAAGGGTGAGACCACAGTGGGAGTTACCAAGCAGGGTGAGGAGGTGGGTACAGTCCCCTTTAAGCAATGTGAGCAAGAGTGCGGCTCAAAGGGCACCCCATGCACACACACCCTCCCTGCACTGGCTCCCAGGCTGTGGGGATAGTTGTTCTCCAGGGCTGGCTGGCTCCTGCAATGACCTCCCAGGAGCTGGGAGAGGACCTAGGAGGCAGCAGTGTCCTGGTCTCCACCACATGTCAGCACCTTCACCTCGCCAACCACAGGAGGACTCATGTCCTTCCTCCCCACACTCCTCCCAGCGGACAACTCCTCCCCAACAGGCTGAGGGCAGCCTGAGGCCTCCTTGTCCACCCAGAGGGCATGTCCCAAATGGGCTCCCATCAACACTGCCAGCTGCTTGTTCCCAAGTGCCTGTCCCAGGAATCATTCTCTGGAGGGGACTGTTCACTTGTGACAGTCACAGGCAGTGCAGGGCCAAGAGGATGGTGCCAGCCTGTTCTTCCAACATTCCCTTGGACAAGCGGCTTGTGAGGAGCAGGAATGGCCAGACCCCATGGGTGTCCCTGCAGCCAACTGTAGGGAGCAGCCTGGGGATGTGGTTGAGTTCAGCACCAAGAAAGTGTGGGTGCAGCAGCAGGGCTGGTCATCACTGGTGCTGGTGGGGCAGAGGTGGGAGAGCTCCTGGCAGGTACCCTTCTCCCAAGCGGAACACGGGGGCTTCCATGTGTGCCCATCCCCACACCCGCACATGGCTCCCCGGCTCCACTGTGCAGACTGCACCCAGGGCAGGGTGCTCAGCCCTGGAGAAATGTCCCTCTGACATGGTCCCCATGACAGCCCGCACTGCCCTGTCCCCCCACAAACCCTGCTGGGCCCAGCCCTTGTTGTACCACGTTGGGGTTGGTGCAGAGCCGTCCTTGGCCTGTGAGCTGGGAGGGAGGCTGGGCAGGGCCGGCTGGTCCTCTGGCTACAGGCACCGAGGCCGGCAGGAAGGAGCTGCCCAGGCAGCCAAACACTGACACTGAAGGTGACCTCAGTGACTCTCCAGGCTCCCTTCCCTGGGCCTCCTGGGTCCCCACTGCCTCTTGCAGCACTGCAGAGCTCTCCCTAGCGTAGACATTCGTTGTTTTTGTCCTTTCCATTTGGGTGGCTCCCTTTGAGTTTCTGAAGCTCCATTCACTGCTAGGAACATGGCGCCCTTGGAGATGCTCTGTGCTCTCCTGGAGGTTCCATATCCATCTTCAGCCCTGTCATATGGGAGATATGGCCTGACCATTCACCACCTGCAGGAGCTCTGAGAACCCACAGGTGAGAATTGAATCCAGCCCTTCTTCCCTAACACATCATCCATGAGACCACTGCTGGAGGCCCTGAAGAGCCCTGAGAAAGAAACAGACACTTTGATGGTGAAAGTCCCTGAGAACATTTTAGAATCTGATTTTGGAAGGAGAGGCCAATCTTCAAGTACTGCAGTGAGGAAATCCACTTTTATTTGAGCGAAGCCAGGACTGACAGAAACACAAGGACAGACATATTTACAGCAGGTATGGCAATTACACAGAACTGGATCATGCGTGTGGCAAAGTAGGATGCATTCAAAAACTTATGTAAAAAAAACATTATAAACACAGAGAGAATGCTCAAAGCACAGAACTACCTGAGATGCATTAGGAACCACTTGTTAGAAAGGACAGGGAGCTTATTTCTAGCACCAAGCCAGTTTCATTAGGGCGTTCTTGAGATCCTTGTTCCTCATGCTGTAGATGAGGGGGTTGACCGTTGGAGGCACCACTGCATACAGAACAGCCACCACCAGATCCAGAGCTGGGGAGGAGATGGAGGGGGGCTTCAGGTAGGCAAACGTGCAGCTGCTGAGAAACAGGGAGACCACGGCCATATGTGGGATGCACATGGAAAAGGCTTTGTGCTGGCCCTGCTCTGAGGGGATCCTCAGCACAGCAGCAAAGATCTGCATGTAGGACACTACAATGAAAACGAAACACCCAAAGGCTAAACAGACACTAATCACAATAACCCCAGCTTCCCTGAGGTAGGAATCTGAGCAGGAGAGCTTGAGGATCTGGGGGATCTCACAGAAGAACTGCTCCACCACATTGCCTTGGCACAGTGGTAGTGAGAATGTGTGTCCAGTGTGCAGGAGAGCATGGAGAAAGCCACTGGCCCAGGCAGCTGCTGCCACTTTCAAACAAGCTCTGCTGCCCATGAGGGTCCCATAGTGCAGGGGTCTGCAGATGGCAACATAGCGGTCATAGGCCATGACTGTGAGGAGAGAAAACTCTGCTGAAAATAAGAATGCTAGCAGGAAGACCTGGGTAGCACATCCCGAGTAGGAAATGATCCTGTTGTTCCTCAGGGAATTGGCCATGGATTTGGGGACAATGGTGGAGATGCAGCCAAGGTCAAGGAGGGAGAGGTTGAGGAGGAAGAAGTACATGGAGGTGTGGAGGCGGTGGTCGCAGGCTACGGCTGTGATGATGAGGCCGTTGGCCAGGAGGGCAGCCAGGTAGATGGCCAGGAAGAGCGAGAAGTGCAAGAGCTGCAGCTCCCGCGTGTCTGCAAATGGCAGGAGGAGGAACTCGTTGAGGGAGCTGCTGTTGGACATTAGCTCCTTTGGGAGTTCTGTCCAAGGAAGGAAATAAAGCAGAAATTTAGAGCAGGCTTGTCTGAGCCAAACCATTTCAGTTTCTCAGAAATCCCCCATATTTCCTCTCTCCCTTAATTTAGCGCTATTTCAGGTGATCCACATTGAAATGGCTGTATTCTCTGCAGCAGGGACCCGCTTCCCATGGCTCCAAAGGAGTTGTTCCTCCTGTGCTGCAGGTGTAATTCGATGTGTCAAACTACTCTTTGATTAGTGTTTCTGGAGATGCCTGGGAATGGCGTCTTGCATTGCTTGGAAGGGACTTGTCCCGGAAAACCCGCTGGGAATATTCTCCATTCACCAGCATCAGAGCTGAATACAGCACTCACACTGGTTGTGTCTGAAGGAGAAGAGCTTTGTGAAGGATTTGTCCCCATCTATCTTGCCCTCCTCAACAGAAATATTTGTGTCTGAATCTCTCGCACCAGATCTTACTCCAGCCAGGGAGGAGAACAGTCAAATGGAAGCAAGGAAAGACCTTACCTCTTTTTACATGTCGATATGTCTAGAGACAGACCTTGTCCTCATGCCACTGCACCATCTGCACCTGTATTCCAGAAACTTCACAGAGAAGGAGTAGCTTTGCTGCACAAAATCTGCAGGAGCCGATGGCCTCCCCTTCCACGGCAGGACTCTTCAATATGCAGAAATCAAGTCTTCTCTGCAAAAGGGTCACTGAAGGAGTCTGTTGATATAGAAATGTGCGTATATATAATATATATGATGGTGCACACACAAACACACAAAGGTGCCTCCTCAGTGTGGGAGCATTCTTAGATAGAACAGAAATCTTTGGCATTTCAATCACGCTCAGCATGAACCCTTGTGCATTCCAACAGCAGAAAAAGGACTTTGTCATGGGACCTGCTTCATCACTGAGCCTTGCCCCTCACTGTCATGTACTTGCACCTCACTCACATGAAGGACAGCGACACTCACAAGTGAACCCAGTTCTCCCTGCAGAAACCTCCCAGGAGCAGGGGACTGTCCAGGGGCACCCCCATGTTTGCACGTGCTAACGAGCAGCTTAGATAAACCCTGATGCAGCAGCACAGGAGAAGCTGGTGCTGTCTATGGACTAAGGGATGGCTGAGGGGACATTCAGATGTCCCTGGCAGACTCTTTGGCTGCTCCTTGAATCTCTCAATGAGTCTCAGTCTCTTGACCAAATCTGACAGTTTTGTTTCCATTTTCCTATTACCAAGCGGAAGGAAATTCTAAGCACCATCTCAATGCCTGCCTTGCCTTTCCTTTTGCAGAGTGTTCCCTGAAATGTGCTCACAGCTAGACCTGTGAGCAGACCTGACCCCCGCAGCACCTCCCAGCAGGAGAAGGAGCCTGTCCTGGTAGAGGATAATCCTCCCACCCAGAACTTCTCCCCTCAGTGCTGTGGGGAGCTCCCCGGGCAGGCTGAGCGCTGACCTTCACAGGCGACACAGTCACTGCTGCGGGCACACAGCACCTTTGGGTGCAGGGACCCTGCTCTGAAGTGCAGACCTCTCACCCTGTCTGCACACCCCGGCTTCACATCACTGCTGTTTCTGTTGGGGAAGGCAGCAGGATGCCCTGCCCTTAGGTGGTATGTTAGAGAATCCCTGCTCTGAAGCAGCTCCTCTTCCTCTGCACTGCAAAAGCCAGAAGAAAGAAGAGAAAAATGCTGCCAGCCATGGGGTGTGATGGGTTCTTATGTCCCCTTCAACAAGCTCCGTAGCATTGTCCTGTAAGCACAAACTCACCATGTCAAGAGCTGTGGAGGTCTCCTCTGTCCTCCCGCTCCACACTGCCGTTCCCCTCTCGCTGCCTTCTCTCCTCTGCTGTCCGCAGCAGCAGGCAGTGCCCGCAGCCCTGCTGCTCTTGGCACAGGAGCTGCTCCTTCACTCGGCTGTCTCTGGGCAGTGCTGACAGGCTGCCACAAGCTGCCTCCATCCCAGGAGCCTGGCCCCGCTCAGGAGCAGAGGCCCAGCTGAACTCACCAACTTCTCTGTCCCTTGTGCTCCCTCCTCCTGGGAAATGTTCACGGGAATAGAGTGAAGTAATCACCTGTTGTCTCTTCCCATTGAGTGGAGAGCGACTATTTCCAAGATTGCAAGTCTGTTCATCAGAGCATGACTACCTGTGAGAAACGGAAATGTGCTCCTGTGAAACCTCTGATGCTCATCTCTTCACAGAAGCACAGGACGGTTAAGATTGGAAGGGATCTCTAGAGATCATCAAGTTCAAGCCCCTGCTCCTGCAGGGACACCCAGAGCACATGGCACAGGGTGGCATCCAGGCAGGTTTTGAAGATCTCCACAGAAGGAGACTCCACAACCTCTCTGGGCAGCCTGTTCCAGGGCTCTGTCACCCTCACAGTAGGTTCAGGGGATGAGTCACTCTGCCCATCTCATGCTGGTCTAGAAGTCCCTGGCATGAAGTGGGATTCAGAAAAATCCTGCAAACTCCACAGGCAGGTCAAGTGATTCCCCTTTCAAAACTGAAGTGAGCACAACATAGAAGTCTGCAAGAGAGCTCCTTGTCTAAGCTGCAATTGCAATCACTGGAGATGGAGGATGGGAGTCAGTGGCTCCTGCACAAACACCTGGGGACAGTTGAAAAGATTGAGGAGGTTCAAGGCATGTGCCAGTACCTACTTTGTCTGATGCAGCTCCTTGGAGACCTGCATCATCCCAGAGCATCAGGGTGGGGGCCTCAGGACAATTGCTTTGCCCAGCTGAAATGACCCCAGATCCTAAATACAACAGGAGCCCCATTAACTATGAAGATGAGGCATAGAAAGATGCTTGTATTAAGCAGCATCTCTGGTAATTCAATGCAGATACTTGATCTGATGGCATAGAAAAGTGCTGGCAGGGCCTTGCCAGATGCCTGGGATGGCCAGCAAAAATCACATGTCTCTAGCAGATACAGTAGGGCACCTGCAGGAAAACCATGCCCCATTGCAGTGCTTCCTGGGCAAGTGCCCCAGACTATGCTGAGTTTCCTACCTCTACCCTAATCAATGAATTCCAGCACTGACTGTAGGGAAAATTGTCCCACCTACATGCAAACTGTCCCACCTACATGCAGAATGCTGCAAAAAGAGGAGGCACATCACTCCAAGCTCTGTGCTCTGGTCTCTGAACTCTCAAACCCTTCTAGCTCCCCTCCCCTGAATGCCTGCTCACCCTGCTAGATTGTATGAACAGGGACTTCTTCAGTAGCACCTTCACTTTTCTAGAGATTGCTTCAAGAAATCTGCCATCCTGCCCTGTCCCTCAGGCTAGGCAGGTGTGACAGTCACAAGTGCTCCATGTGCCCACCTACAGCACCTGCACACATACACCCATGGTCCCTATGGCACTCACACGGTGCCTAGCCCCCCTTGAGTATCTCCTTTCTTGTGCTTATTGGCCAGACAGGCCCAGCAAAGGCGCTACTGACGCCGTCAACAGGCAGAATGGGCAAAGGCACTTTTGGAGCTTCATCACAACCTGCTGATCTCTCCATGGGCTTTGGAGTCTTCAGCCAGTGTCCTTGGGGTGGCCTTTGCTCTGGCACAGTGATGCACGGATTATGCCTCCAGCACATCTGGGCATGCACTGATGTAAGAAGGAGATACATGTCCTAAGAATTCATGGTTTAATTCTGCATTTCAGATATCACAATTCGTATTGCTTTATTGTACACTCATACCAGCTTATTACAAGCTGAAAATGGAGAGGACAATGAGCAAAGATTTTTTTTTTTTTACTTTACTTTTTCTTTTTTAGCGGGATTTGGAGGAGGACCTGGAGCTGAGCCCACAGCAAGGCAGCAAGGCTGCAGGTTGTCACATTTCATTTGGAAGGAGACTGTTCCTGTATGCCAAACTGATGGTCACCAAGCAGCTGGCTAAGGGACAAACAGGGAGTGAGTCCAGGCAGAAGAAGACTCCAGCAAGAGTGAGGAATTGATGGCCTGGGATGGCAGGGAAATGTGCAGGTGATGTAGACAACGGAAACCCTGGAGAGAACAATGAGATGCAGAGAGCTCTGCTTAGGGATGGACAGAGATTCAGTCAGGTTTCTAGGGATGAGGATTGGTAGGCAGAGCAAGAGCAGCGGCCTTGTGTAGATCTCTGCTATGGATCCCCACCAAAGCACCATGATGATGAACTAGGGCATGATGATGGGCTCCCCATAGAAACCACTAGGGCTTTGTGATGGCAGTGGCTTCATGCCCATAAGGCCATTGTGAGGGGATGGTCCCCATGGTGACCAAGTCCTTCTTGGGGGCAGATATCCCAGGATCCCCACTCTGGGGACAGCAGCTCCATCAGGAGGGAGCAGCTCCCCTCGGTGCCAGTGTCAGGTCCCCACGAGAGGATCCTGAACATGGACAAGGAGCGGCAGGCGAACGCCTGCTCCCAGCCCACAGACGGGCTCTCAGGCTTGCAGGAGAGCGGGAGCGAGGTGAGCAGTGGGGCTGAAGGGAGAGGTAGGCAGCGGGGATGGCACCAACACGAGGAGCACAAGGATGGTGTCGAAGGGGAGCTGGGATGAGGGAAGAGTTGAGAGCTCTTCTGGGGAAGGTTCATTTATTCCTGGCCCTGGGCGTTGATGTAACTGGGTAGATTGAGTTTGTGCAAAGTTGGCCCTCCAAAACAGAGCATTCCCTTGAAGCTGGTCCCCAACTTCCTGAACCAGTCGAGAGAGGACGACACCTCCGAATGCGATGTGCTCTGTGCAGAGAGTGAGGGGTGGCAGGGACAGCTGTGGGCAGGGGGCTTTTCTGAGCGCTGGGCTCTGAGTGGGACAAGGAAACCTTACAGGTATAGGCCTGATGGTAACAGAAAGGTTTAGAAAATTTGTTTAAAAACAAATCTAGAAAGAAATTAAGAGAAAGAATTAAAGCAAAAAATCATTTGTTATACTTTTCACCTTTATTCATTGTTGTATTTTTGCACACTAGACTTGGGCATGATCATTTGTTCTTGAAAAGGGAAGTGATTTTCAGAAGTGGGTGGGATGCAGTCCCAGAGTCCTGGACAGCTGGTGCCATTCCAGGTGCCGTGGTCCCCTGTCCCCAGCCTCCCTCTGCAGCTCTGAGGGGCTCTGCTCTCCCGCAGGTCCCTGCGAGAGCTCTCAAGCCCACGCAGATCACTCAGAGACACTGGGACATCTCCAGGTTCCGCTGGGTGCTGGTGCTCAGACACTTGAGCTCTGCCTGCAGAGATGAAGGGCTGTTTTCAATGTTTTCCAGTGATGAAAGAGTGGAAATCTTCAGGAACTTGCTGAATCTGCTGTGAAGAATTATTTATCTGCCCTTGCCTTTTAGTGTCCCCTGCTCTCTCCATTGGACTGTAGAGGAAATCTCTGTGTTCGCCTCCATATTTTCTATGTCTTGAATACATTAATCATTTGCGCAGCCCCTCTGGGCAGCCCCTCTCCCAGCACAGCACTCACCCCCACTCCAGGCATGTTCTGCCCCTGGAGGTCTCCTGTGCTCCACGGTGGCTCCATAGCCCCTTCCCGGAGGATGGGCATCTGTCCCAGCTCTGTAATGAGTGGGACTGTCCTCAGCAGATCCCTCCTGAGCACTCACCCTCTCCAGGGGCCTGGGCACCAACAAGTGACACCTGAATCCAGTCCTCTTTCTGATGAATTTAGATATTTGTGTACAAATAGGCTTATCCAAAACAGAACAGCAAAACCACCTCGAACAGCTATGAAATCACTTTCAAAGAGTGGTGTGCAGCTTATTGCTGTTGGAATATCCCCAAGTAAACCCATTTCCTCTGTGCATCCTTGAGCTCCTTGTTCCTCATGCTGTACATGCAGGCACCACCAAGTACAAAGTGGCCAGGGCCAGATCTAGAGCTGGGGTGGAGATGGAGGGGGCTTCAAGTAGGCAAAGGTGCCAGTGCTGACCAAGAGGGAGACCACGGCTAGGTGTGGGAGGAACATGGAAAAGCCTCCCATGTAGCCTGGCATGCAGCCAGGTGCAAAGGGAGATGCACAAGTTGCCACAGGAGTGCCATGTAGTTAGAAGAAGGGAGATGTGGTGAGATCATTTGAATGGCTACATTCCTTCAAGGGCAGCATGGAATTCTTGACGAGAGACCACCAGGGAAGATGAGCAGGGGGAAATCATCGAATCACAGAATGCTTAAGGTTGGAAGGGACCTCTAGAGGTCATCTAGTCCAACCCCCCTGCCCACGCAGGGTCACCTAGAGCACGTGGCACAGGACTGCATCCAAGCGGGTTTTGAAGATCTCCAGAGAAGGAGACTCCACAACCTCTCTGGGCAGCCTGTTCCAGTGCTCTGTCACCCTCACTGTCAAGAAATTTTTCCTTAAGTTCCCGTGCAACTTTGATGCTTCAGTTTGTGGCCATTTCCCCTAGTTCTATCAATGACCACCACTGAAAAGAGGCCAGCACCATCCTCCTCACTGCCTCCCTTGAGGTACTTCTAGACACTGCTCAGGTCTCCTCTCAGTCTTCTCTTCTCCAGGCTGAACAGGCCCAGCTCCCTCAGCCTCTCCTCGTAGGGCAGATGTTCCAGGCCCCTGATCATCCTTGTAGCCCTGCGCTGGACTCTCTCCAGCAGCTCCACATCCCTCTTGTCCTGTGGAGCCCAGAACTGGACACAATACTCCAGATGCGGCCTCACCAGGGCTGAGTAGAGGGGCAGGATCACCTCCCTCGACCTGCTGGAGACGCTCTTCTTAATGCAGCCCAGGATCCCATTGGCCTTCTTGGCCACGAGGGCACACTGCTGCCTCATGGTCAACTTGTCGTCCACCATGACACCCAGGTCTTTCTCCGCAGAGCTGCTTTCCAGAAGGTCAGTCCCCAACCTGTACTGGTGTTTGGGGTTATTCCTCCCCAGGTGCAGGACCTTGCACTTGGCCTTGTTGAATTTCATAAGGTTTTTCACCACCCAGTTGTCCAGTCTGTCCAGGTCCCTCTGGATGGCAGTGCAGCCCTCTGGGGTATCGGCTACTCCTCCCAGTTTGGTATCATCAGCAGACTTGCTGAGAATGCCAAGCAGAATGAACAGCCTGCATACAGGGAGCTCTTCCATAGGGTGGACAAAGGCAAGAAGCTATGTAAGGTGGAGGACCTCAGGAAAGGCAGTCATTAATTAAGCATTTGTCAAGAAGAAGAATGCTCCATACAAACAGTTGATAAAATTAGGAAACATCTCTGGAGCTCAGCTTGACTACACAGGGAACTGACATGTGGTCTTCCAGTCAATAAGGCAAGCATGTGGAAACCAGGGGAAGAGGCTGCAAAGGAGGAAGCCACAAAAATTGTTCAGCACAGTAAGGATGGTTTGATGAAAGCCAAATCTCCCTGCTCCTGCTTCAGTAAGAGTAAATAATGAAGAAGGAAAATGTGGGCTCACTGCTGAATGGGACTGGGATTCTAGCAAGTGCAGCCCTGCTTGGCTTCAGTCAACCTTCACCAACAAGGTGAAGCCGGAGAAATGTCTGAAAGAAGCAACTGGAGAGGTCACTTCTCTGTCCTTGCCCTGGCAAGTGTGTGGCCTGGGCAGAGCTATAGCGTTGCCTGGGGTTGGCGCTTGGTTTGGGGGTTTGGCATTTGGCAAAACAGGATCAACGTCCTGTGGGATGAAAGAGCACAAAGTCTGAGCACAGGCTGAGATGAGGGTGAGCCTCAGCTCCATGATAACTGCTGTGGGCTGCTCTTTGGGTAGAAGTGGGATGGAGGACAGTCTGTGGCAGAAGACAGTCTTCCTCCTGGAGGCACCAAAGCCGGCTCGCTGTTCTTCACTTCCTCAGCAGGGTTTCATGCACTGTGCTGCTTAAGATAGAGGTGATAGTCCAGAAAAGAGCAGAGGTGGCCTTAGCACAGATTCTCCTGAGAACTTTATCTAGGGCTCTGCTTCCTGCCTTACTTCATGGCCATGGTGAAAGTAGTGCACGAACAAGGTGCTGCCAAAAAAGAAGAATGAGAATGTATTTCATAAGGTTAAAAACTGCCTGAAGTTTTGGAAAAGGCAATCTTTGTTATTCTTTGGGAATGATCTTACTTATGACTTTTGTCCATGATCATGGTGGATGATAAGTTGACCATGAGGCAGCAGTGTGCCCTCGTGGCCAAGAAGGCCAATGGGATCCTGGGGTGCATTAAGAAGAGCGTCTCCAGCAGGTCAAGGGAGGGGATCCTGCCCCTCTACTCAGCCCTGGTGAGGCCGCATCTGGAGTATTGTGTCCAGTTCTGGGCTCCACAGGACAAGAGGGATGTGGAGCTGCTGGAGAGAGTCCAGCGCAGGGCTACAAGGATGATCAGGGGCCTGGAACATCTGCCCTATGAGGAGAGGCTGAGGGAGCTGGGCCTGTTCAGCCTGGAGAAGAGAAGACTGAGAGGGGATCTAATCAGTGTCTATAAGTACCTCAAGGGAGGGAGTGCAGAGGACGGTGATGGTCTCTTTTCAGTGATGGCCACTGATAGGACTAGAGGAAATGGCCGGAAACTGAAACACCAAAAATTCCATAGGAACTTAAGGAAAAATTTCTTAACAGTGAGGGTGCCAGAACCCTGGAACAGGCTGCCCAGAGAGGTTGTGGAGTCTCCTTCTCTGGAGATCTTCAAAACCCGCTTGGATGCAGTCCTGTGCCACGTGCTCTAGGTGTCCCTGCGTATGCAGGGGGGTTGGACTAGATGATCTCTAGAGGTCCCTTCCAACCCTAAGCATTCTATGATTCTATGATTCTAGTTCATGGGGCTGTGTCAGATTTGACCTTGTGCACATCCTCAGGACAGCTTCTGTCATCCCCCTTCTCTATTTATTTACATAGTTACAGAACTGCTTGACATTAATCTTTTCATTGCTTACTGATGGCAGGTAAGGAGTTTGCATCTGAAAATGCACAAACAGACGCTGATGTGGCAAGAAGGGCTGGAAACCACATGCACTTCAAAAAACAGCAACAACCAGGAGGTGGGAGGTCTTGTGAAGGCAGGACCATCCTGGCGCGGGGCTGCTTCCTGCCCCATGGCAGCCCCACAAGCAGCGGCCCCGTACAGCCCCTGCCCACTGCAGGGCCAGCCCTGGCCCTGCGCCCTGGGGGCAGCAGGGGGACGGGCCCCCTCTGTGACACAGGTTGGCGTCGCAGAGCACATCCCGTGTCACAGCCGCGCCTGCCCTCTGCCATGCCCCGGCCCCTGCCACTCTTGCAGGCTCTTCCCCTGCTTGGCCACTTAACAACTGTGATAGGAAATTATCTTCATGCACTCCACGAACATCCTAGACTCTTTCCTCTCTGCCTTATAGTATTTCCAACAAACATCTGGTAGTTCGAAGTCTCCCACAAGAACAAAGGCTGCCTATCGTGAGTCTTCTGCCAGCTGTTCATGCAAACAGAGGCAGAGAGGTGGAGAGGTTCATGTTCACTATGCCCAAGAGTGGTAAAGAGGCGCTTGTGACAGCCGTGCAGCACTGCCTACCCCATCAGGCTCACAGGAAATATCTTGGGCTGAGCTTTGCCAAGGAATGAAGGGCAGAGGGCCAGAATGTTCCTGTGGGGGAAACATGCAGGACAGATGCCCTCCAAAGAGGGCAAAGGAGTTCCCCAAGGGTCCCGCTGCCACATGGCATGGTCTCAGAGCATGGGGACAGAAAGCCCCCCAAGACACTAGAGTGGACACATGCAGCTGCTGATCTGGGTGCACAAAGAGTCAGCTCAGTCCCTGTCTCCTAAACTTTCTTTCAATCTCCCTCCAAAGAACCCAGGCTGCAGATTCCTGCTTCACATCCACTCCAACAAATAATTTAATACAACATAGGAGACTTGAGGGTGCAGGAGCCTGTCTGGAGATCAGCGGTACCTCTCCCTCTTCTCCAGGAGGCGAGATGTCTGTTGACTGCTGCAGAGTACAAGAGAAAGAGGCTGATTGTGAGGAGAAAAGCAGACAAACACGGCCACTCTCAGGCCCTTCCTAAGGAGGAGATGCTTGCAGCTTCTCATCCCCTCCTGAGTGCCCAACAGTTCTGTGGGGGCAGCAGGGCTGTGCGGCTTAGGTACCATGCTCCCAAGTCTGCTGCAGTGCCAGCACAGGGCTGAGGAGCAGATCCTCCTTCCCAGGTGCTGCTCACCAGAGAAGGAAAGATTTGGAAGGGAGCATAACTGCTCCCCATGGTAGCAGGTTCTTACCCAGGAAAGTGCTGCTGCCTCTGGTATTGCTGCAGGAGCTTCCTGGTGGCTTTCTGCACCTCCTTCTCCAGAGAGCTATTCCTCTTGATGGGCAGCAGAGCCTGTGATCCCCACCGTGATGTACTCCTGCCACAGCAGTGAAAAATCCTCTCTTACCCTGTGCCTGAGAGCCCTCCCATCACACCCAGCACACGCCATCGCTTGTGTACCCAGAGCCCCTTTGGCCCGCCAGTGCCTTTAGCCTTAAAGTTAGGGCAGCACAGAGGCTCCCAGAGGGAGAGTCTTCCTGCTCCTATGGGTTTTGCAGATGCCAGTGGATGCTGCTATCGATGCTGTGGATGAAGGAGTGGGGAAGGGGACATCCCACACATGGGGAAATGGGTACTTGGCCTTGCCAGGCCTTTGCCGCAGGTGTGCGCACTTACCCTTCCCCAGGTTCCGGCAGCTTAAACGTGACCCTCTTCCCTCGAGAGGGACGATTTCCCCGTTTCAGTATTGATTTGGGTTGTTTTTTGGGCCCGTCAGGCGGATGGGGAATCCTCTGCACTGGAGCACCCAAATGCTGCCAAGGAATAAAGACAGAAATGACATTGAGAGCAGAGGGGCTGTTTCCCGCTAACCTTGCATAGAGGTACCCCCCAGCACCCATACTGTGCCTCCAATATGGGATGTCCTTCCAAATTCTTCCCTGCAGCATGCCAAGCCTGGCTGCTCTTCCTGTGCCTCTTCCCAAGGTTTCTTGAGCACACCTCCCAAGCTTGTATGGAGAAGTTCCTTCCCATGCTCTTCCCAAAGGCCTCCTTTTCCAATTAAATTCTTACATGATGGTCCTGCATCCCTCCTGTTCTATGTAGCCTTTCTCTTCTGGCCAGAGAAGAGTCTTCTACACATATGCCTCCCTTCTTGGTAGCAGGCTGTCATGCGAGAGATGGAAAAGAAAAAGTGGAGGAGATGAAGGTATGGAGAGAGAAACTCTCACTCTGCATCAGACAGCCATGCAAGGCTGAAAGACTTCCAAGGTTGCCACTACCTTGTTCCTTAGATGTACACTTTCATTGGCATATGCCTCCCAGAAGGAGTCCATATCCAGCTTTTCTAGAACCTTGCGGGTATTCTGCGGGGAGAGAGAAAAGCAAACCGCCTTCCCCGGATCAGTTGTGCAGCTCTCACCCTCTCTCCTGCTGCTTGACATGGAGCTTCGAGCCCAGGGAGGAGGCTCACAACCATTTGCGCCCAGACGGTTGGTGGACTCCCAAATCCCCTTTAGTTACAACTGCATCTTCTGCCACAAGCATTCCAAGCGCTCAGGAGACCAGAGCCTGGTCATCCAACAGAAGCCCCCACGGCCACTGCCAGCATCAAGAGGGCACGGAAGGGAGTTTGATGAGATCCACAAAATGCAAGACGCCAGAGCATACAAGAGACAAATACAGAGCGACTCTCCTCTGTGCAGGTAGAACCCAAGGAAGTTCTTTCGTGAAAGGGCCAGCCATGCAACCAGGCCTTTCTCCAGGGACAGGTGCCACAGGAATTGTGTCCAACCAGAGCTCCTACCTCCGCAATGAGCCTGCAGTTTGGGCACTCCTTCACCATCCTTTGGACTTCGCAAGGATTCAGGAGTCTCTTCCTGCCATTCTCCTCCACCCAGGGGGAGCCTGCCAGGCACGGCACGTGTACTCTAGGGAGAAGCACCATGGGCAGTGGGTAGGAGCACTGGAGCACTTGGCTGTTCATGCTCACGAGCCATGCGCCATCTCCACCTACATCCTGTCCATTCCTCCAAGGACTCCATCCTCTCTCAGTCCCTTCGCACTCACCTCCAACAGAAGCTCAGTTTGGAGCAGAGCTCCGAGAAAGCTTGCACACTTGGCAAGCAAAGCAAGGGGGAAAGCATGTGCACCCTTGTCCCTGCTGCACTCGTGAAGCACTGGGAACACTGGGTCCCTCAGGCAAATCTGTCCTGCTGCTCCATAGAGCGAGCAGCTGGAGACCCTGCACTTCCCACTTGAGCATTGCCAGGGGCTCTCCAGATGCTCTGCATACTGGGAGCAGGGTGAGGGGAGAAATGACCCCATGCTCAGAGGGAAGAGGAGCTGCTCCTTCCCCTTCAGCCTTCACAGAGACCCTGTGTTCAAGGCAGGAACTCCCTGTCCTGGGGACAACAGCACCCTCCTGCACGAGTCTCACCTGGCGGGAGGTGTTTTCTGCTGGAGTCTCTCCTCCCTGGGTTTGTATGGATTGCCCTGAGGTATTCTGGGCAGGTGACATGTCCCGTGGGAGCCGGAGACCCTGGCAGGACTCTTCTCTGCATGGGCTAGAATAGAAATCTCTTGGGAACAGAGGCCAAGGACTCCTGTCTAACAGAGTTACTTCAGCAAACCGACTGCAGCCAGGCTCCATGGGGCCACCTTGTCCCCTATCACACGCAGGCAGCCTCGGCCAGGGTTCTGGGGCTGTCCCCAGCCCTCTCCAGCCATCCCCCCATATCCCTGGCTTTCCATAGCAGCTTTGCTGGGGAAGAGCCCCTGGACAGCCCTCCTGGCAGAGCTCCACAAGGCCTTACCCTCCATTTGGCGCCCACGCAGCGCCACATGGGGCAAGCGGCCGGCCTTTCCAAGGGCCCGCTCCAGGCTTTCCTTGCCCTTCCTGTTCGGCATCCCCATGGTCGCAGATGGATGCCGTCAAGTGGGAGAAAGGTTCTTTCTCGCTGACCAGAAGAACCTGGTCCTCTGGGCTCTCCTGGTCCTGCAGAGCCCTTCCAGCAGGCACCTCCCGCGCTCTCGTGACGCCTCCTTGTCCTTGCCCGTGTGGCTGCAGAGCAGCAGCTCTGGAGCAGGCGGAGGCGAGAGCAGCTCCCTGTGCCTTTTGTGACCAAGGCCATGCAGGGAAGTGTGGGGCGGTCGTGGGGCGCCGCGGGGAGAGGGCAGCTGTGATGTGTGAACGCCCCACTGTGAGGCCAGGCCGTGTCACAGAGGGGCTGCAGGGCCCCTGGTGGCCCTGGCCATGACAGGGTGCCCAGGAGGGCTGTGCGCTGAGGTCACACAGGGATGTCCCACCTCACAGCAGCTGCTCCCCTCTCCCCACGGCGACCGCAGCCTCTCCCCACGGCTCCCAGCAAGGCCCGCGCAGTGCAGGCCCTGGGCCGGCTCTGGGCGCCGCGCTGCTCTGCACCAGCTGCTCCGCTGGGAGCAGAGGAGGCCGAGGGACGGCACTGGTGGCGTCTGCTGGCAGCAGAGCAGGAGGCCGCAGGACAGCCGTGTCCTGGGCACCTCCCGCTGACTTTGCTGCTCACGCTTTCTCTCTCCTCGCGGGACTCTTTCTGGCCTCAGGACTGCTTCCAGCTGTCCTCATCTTTGTCAGAGACAAGATCCTATGGGAAGAAAGAGAGAGCATGCCAGGAGGAGAGACGGAGATGGCGAAAAAGGTGAGAGGCAGAAAGATTTCCCTGTGCTTTAGGAGAGTCTTGGGAGAGCTCCAGCAATGGGAAACAGAGCTGCTTGGAGAAGATGTCTCCTATAGAGGGCCCATAGCTGAAAAAGGTGACTCAGGACTAACTAAAATTACCATCAGCTCTCTCAGTCATGTGAAAATCCCTAGAGAATTCAGATGTGGCCACGAGCTGTGCGTGAACGACATGGCCTGTGAGAGCTGCCAAGTCCCAAGGACTGATGTGTCCGAGTGTGTCCAGCAGGCACTGCCCTCAAGCAGAAAATCTTTCCAGAGAGCTCTAGGGTTCACATTGCTCTGCCGCAGCCTCACCTGTGTTTTTTTCTCCATGGGGTGATGCTCAGGAGAGGAAGGAGAAAGAGCTGCTGCTTTGGCTGCAACTCCAGAAGGAGCTGGAGCAGGAACTGAGAACTGGGGAACTGCAGAGGAAAAGAAGAGAAGAGAAAGCCAGAAAGGCAAGTGAAGGAACATTCATTTCACCTTGGAGGTGGCAGGGAAGGGAGCGCTTCCTAACGAAAATCTTTAGGGTGTATAAAAGAGACACCAAGTGTGCTTTGGAGCCCAAAGGCACCCCTTTGACCTCAGCAAACTGGGGAACGTTGCAGTGTCTGGAGGACAAAACTCGGGCAAATTGGTAGCAAAAGCTTTGCTGCTTCTGGAGGTCCAAGTGGGACCGAGTCCGAACATGGAGTCTGAGCAGGAGGGTGATAAAGATAGAGCTGGGAAAGTGCTTGTGTCCCCCCAACCAAAAAAGACATAAACTAGGAGAGGACCTGTGCTCCTTTCCATGCATGTCATGTACCTCTGCCTCTTCCAACTGTGTGTCTTGCTGCCTGGAAGTTCTGTTGCTTGCCTGTTTATTCTTCATTGCACCCATATTGCACAAGGATTGTTCCCAAAAGAACAAGCCATGCCAGGAAATGTGTTGAGGCTTGTGGTGGCACTTTCTGTCTTAGAGAGAAAAGAGTGCGTGTGAGCTGTGTGCAGGATGCTTGAGAGAGCTTCTGTGGGCAAAGGAAACCTTGGGGTAATCTCATCTTCCCTGCTCTTCTTCGCTCTCATAGGAGCGACTCTTGCTGGAGAAAAAAATGGCCTTTCAGCTCCAGAAAGGACAAGCTCTTCTTGCCCTTGATGCAGAGGCCGAAGGCGATGGGAAATCCTTAGGCAAGCGGATGTCTCAGGACCCATCACCTGAAGCCACGGGTACCGGTAGTGCCAACGGTATGTGGAATGAGTTCTTGCTCCTCTCTTCTGGGTCACCTGCTCTCCCTTGCAAAGCTTCAGGCTCTGGAGGCAAGGAGTGAGTTGTGAGCGGTTGGGGCTGCTGCTCTGTTTTGGTCTTTCAAAGACTATTTAGGGGTGCAGTGCCTTGGCACTTAGCCATCTTAACCTTGGACAAAAAGGATGTGCTTTCATAGAATCATAGAATCATAGAATGCTTAGGGTTGGAAGGGACCTCTAGAGATCATCTAGTCCAACCCCCCTGCATACGCAGGGACACCTAAAGCACGTGGCGCAGGACTGCATCCAAGCAGGTTTTGAAGATCTCTAGAGAAGGAGACTCCACAACCTCTCTGGGCAGCCTGTTCCAGTGCTCTGTCACCCTCACTGTTAAGAAATTTTTCCTTAAGTTCCTATGGAATTTTTGATGTTTCAGTTTCCGGCCATTTCCTCTAGTCCTATCAGTGGCCACCACTGAAAAGAGACCATGACCGTCCTCTGCACTCCCTCCCTTGAGGTATTTATATACACTGATTAGATCCCCTCTCAGCCTTCTCTTCTCCAGGCTGAACAGGCCCAGCTCCCTCAGCCTCTCCTCATAGGGCAGATGTTCCAGGCCCCTGATCATCCTTGTAGCCCTGCGCTGGACTCTCTCCAGCAGCTCCACATCCCTCTTGTACTGTGGAGCCCAGAACTGGACACAGTACTCCAGATGCGGCCTCACCAGGGCTGAGTAGAGGGGCAGGATCACCTCCCTCGACCTGCTGGAGACGCTCTTCTTAATGCAGCCCAGGATCCCATTGGCCTTCTTGGCCACGAGGGCACACTGCTGCCTCATGGTCAACTTGTCGTCCACCATGACACCCAGGTCTTTCTCCGCAGAGCTGCTCTCCACAAGCTCGGTCCCCAGCCTGTACTGGTGTCTGGGGTTATTCCTCCCCAGGTGCAGGACCTTGCACTTGGCCTTGTTGAATTGCATGAGGTTTTTCACTGCCCAGTTGTCCAGTCTGTCCAGGTCCCTCTGGATGGCAGCGCAGCCCTCTGGGGTATCGGCTACTCCTCCCAGTTTGGTATCATCAGCAAACTTGCTGAGGGAGCACTCTGTGCCTTCATCCAGGTCATTGATGAATAAATTGAACAGGACTGGACCAAGGACTGACCCCTGGGGGACCCCGCTAGCCACAGGCCTCCCACTAGACTCTGCACCGCTGATCACCACTCTCTGGGCCCTGCCATCCAGCCAGTTCCTAATCCATCTCACTGTGCACTCATCTATCCCACACTTCCGGAGCTTGCCCAGGAGGATGTTGTGAGGGACGGTGTCAAAAGCCTTGGTGAAGTCGAGATAGACGACATCCACCGCTCTCCCCTCGTCTATCCAGCCGGTCATTTCATCATAGAAGGCTATCAGGTTAGTCAGGCAAGATTTTCCCTTGGTGAATCCATGCTGACTACTCTTGAGCACCTTCTTGTCCTCCATGTGCCTGGAGACAACAGCCAGTATGAGCCGTTCCATCACTTTTCCGGGGACGGAGGTGAGGCTGACTGGCCTGTAGTTGCCTGGGTCCTCCTTCTTGCCTTTTTTGAAGACTGGCGTGACATTGGCCTTCTTCCAGTCTTCCGGCACCTCCCCCGTTCTCCAGGATCTTTCAAAGATGATGGAGAGCGGCTTAGCTATGGCATCTGCCAGCTCCCGCAGCACTCTGGGGTGCATCCCATCAGGGCCCATGGATTTGTGGGTATCGAGGTTCCTTAGGTGCTCTCTGACCCAATCTTCCTCTACCCAGGGCAAGTCTTCCTCTCCACCCGCTTCTTCTCTTGCCTCTAGGGCCTGGGGCTCTAAAGGGCTGCCCTTGGTAAACACCGAAGCAAAGAAGGCATTGAGCAACTCTGCTTTTTCTGTGTTATTTGTAACCAAGGTGCCCATCCCGTCCTCCAGCGGACCCACGTTCTCCCTGATCTTCCTTTTGCTGTTAATGTATTTGAAGAATTTTTTTTTTGTTATTTTTAACGTCCCTTGCCAGCTTGCCTTCCAGACGTGCCTTAGCTTTCCTTGTCGCATCTCTGCACTCCCTGACTACGTTCCTGTATTTCTCCCAGGGGGCCTGTCCTTTTTTCCACATTCTGTATACCGCTGCCTTCTGCTTGAGCATTGCCACAAGCTCCCGGCTCATCCACGCAGGTCGCCTGCCCCCTCTGCCTCCCTTCCTACACACAGGGATGCACTGCTGCTGGGCGTGGAGGAAGTGCCGCTTGAAAACTAACCAGCTCTCTTGGGCCCCCCAGTTGAGTCCTCACTGCCTCTCCTGAGACTGCAGAGTCCTCTTTTGTCTGCGAATACCCAGTACTTTACCTCTAAAAAACTTCATCTTTGAGGACCTCTCCCTTTATGAGGCTCTACTCACAGTCCATCCCAGGCATATGCTGTTCCAGGAGGATCTCTGTGCTCTCCTGTGACACCACCAGCTTCCCCTCCATGAGAACAGCCGTCTGACACTGTGCCTTAATACGCAGGAGAGCTGTGCATGTGTAAATCCATGACCATTCAGTGTCTCCACTATCCTTGGACTCTGATAGGTGAATTCTCAAACCAGCCCTTGGTCTCTGAAAGATTATTACAGGATTCTGAGCTCTATGTTGCTGAACCCATGGAGAATCCTGTGCAGCAGGCCATGAGGGGTGCAAGTCCTTGGGCCTATTCTTGACACCAGCTTTGGAGGAAAAGCCCAGCTTTCACACACTGTACTGATAGAAATTACTTTATTACAGAGATACTGTTAGGGAGCCAGTCCTTGTCCAGCATTCGACAAAATTTAGGGTATCAGGTGAGACAGAGCAGACACCATAAAAAAGGGAATGAATACAAGCAGTTGTGTAGCAACACGATAACAATTATTATCACTAGTAAAAGTCATAATAAAAATAACGTGAAGAAACAATGCTCAATCCAGATGCAGCATACAGAAAGAGTCATTTGTGCAGAGATGTGGAAAAATTACCACTGCTTAAAAAGGTCCATGAAATCACTTTCCTAATGGCATCCTTGAGCTCCTTGTTCCTCATGCTGTAGATGAGGGGGTTCACTGCTGGAGGCACCACTGAGTACAGAACAGCCAGCACCAGATCCAGAAATGGGGAGGAGATGGAGGGGGGCTTCAGGTAGGCAAACACTACAGTGATGAGAAACAGGGAGACCACGGCCAGGTGCGGGAGGCACATGGAAAAGGCTTTGTGCTGGCCCTGCTCTGACGGGATCCTCAGCACAGCAGCGAAGATCTGCACGTAGGACACCACAATGAAAGTGAAACAGCCAAAGCCTAAACAGACACTAACCACCAGAAGCCCAACTCCCCTGAGGTGGGAGCGTGAGCAGCAGAGCTTGAGGATCTGGGGGATCTCACAGAAGAACTGCTCCACCTCATTGCCTTGGCAGAGGGGTAGGGAAAATGTGTTCCCAGTGTGCAGGAGAGCACTGAGAAAGCCACTGGCCCAGGCAGCTGCTGCCATTTTGACACAAGCTCTGCTGTCCAGGAGGGTCCCGTAGTGCAGGGGTCTGCAGATGGCAACGTAGCGGTCGTAGGCCATGACTGTGAGGAGAAAATACTCCGCTGATACAAAGAAAAGGAAGAAAAAGACTTGCCCAGCACATTCCAAGTAGGAAATGGCCCTCATGTTCCACAGAGAATTGTGCATGGATTTGGGAACAGTGGTGGAGATGGAGCCCAGGTCGAGGAGGGAGAGGTTGAGGAGGAAGAAGTACATGGAGTTGTGGAGGTGGTGGTCGCAGGTTATGGCTGTGATGATGAGGCCATTGGCCAGGAGGGCAGCCAGGTAGATGGCCAGGAAGAGCGAGAAGTGCAAGAGCTGCAGCTCCCGTGTGTCTGTGAATGGCAGGAGGAGGAACTCATTGAGGGAGCTGCTGTTGGACATCTGTTCTATTGGGCTCAGGAAAACTGTGTAGGGAAGAAAGGCAATAATAGCTTAGAAGTATTTTCTCTGAAATAAACTTTCCATTTTTCATAGAAATGCTTCTCGATCCCTGTCTCAGCTCTCAGTAATTCCTTCTTCTCACTATCACCTTCAGTCAGCTCCTCAGTCTCTGCTCCAGCTGAGTGTTCTGGGAGGAGCCAGAGCCTGAGTTACTCTACGCCAATGTGTATAAAGGACTGGTTCTTGATATCCCTCCTTTTCAGAGTTGATGTCACAGGACATCCACCTTTAATATAAAGGGTCTTTTAATATTCCCACACACACTTCCAAGGAGTCTGGGGTGCAGCAGGGGGTTTTAACTTTTTTTTAGAATTACTTATTTGGGAAATTTTTAGATTCTGTCACCATATCTCGTGAGGTTCTTTGCATGTCTTTATTGACATGCAAATAAAGACAGCTGTCTCTATTTCTGAAAATGTGAACATTAAGCAGGCTGGAGATGGAAATGGGCTCTCTGCTGCTTAGGGAACAGTGAGGAGTGCTGTCGAGCCCATTCCTCCAAACAAACCTGGACTCTGTTGAGATCATAGAAGACTGGTTTCAAAGCACTCACTTAACTTTGCTCGCCCTCTAAGTTCAAGGTGGATATGTGATGGAGAGAACAATGCTCTGAAGAACCTGTGTGCCCACATTGCCTTCACTGTCTTGCACCAGCTCCAGAAGAAGCAGCCATGATGCCCTTACCTTGTGATGCTGGGACAGGGAATTTCTCTTCTGAAGCATCTCCTCGTATGCGAAGTAGAAGCAGGGAGAACAATCCTCAAAAAATAAGAAGTCATCAGCTGGAGGGATGCTGCAGACCCCTCCAGAAACCTCAGTAGCATTACCCTGCAGCCGGCGACTTACCATGTCACAGATTGTTCCCACCATGAGCTCTGCTCTGTCCTCCCACTCCCCGCTGCCTTTCACCTCTCTGTCCTCTCTCCTCTGCTGTCCGCAGCAGCAGGCAGTGCCCGCAGCCCTGCTGCTTCTTTTTGCACAGGAGCTGCTCCTGCACTCGGCTGCCAGGCTGCCACGAGCTGCGGCCCAGCTCAATTCATGAATTACTCTGTCCCTTGGGATTCCTCCCTCTGGGATATGTTCCATCAAGTAGAGTAACCTGTTTTCCTTCTCTAAAGAGTACAGGGATACAGATTCCAACGTTGCAATTTATTTCATCAGATAATGATTATCTACCAAAGTTAGAAATGTCCCACTGGAAGTCCTGATTCACATCTGTTAACTAGGCAGGACACCCAGACAGGGATAAGAAGGGAGCTTGTTGATACATGGTGCATATATGATTCAGATGACTTATTCAGATGGCTTATTGGGGCTCCACATGTCCGTTCAGAAGTGTCAGGTTTGGAGAAGGATTCAGCTAACTCATGAACTCCACAAGTACATGGCAGGTGGGATTCCCGCTTACCAGGCTAAGCATGCACATGGTCTGCTTGCAAGCTCCTGGCCTAAAGGTCCTAATGGAATCTCTGGAGATAGACCTTCAGTGGGAGGCCAGGTCAGAAATTTCCTTGGTCATCTCTAATGACCCTGGATGCCTTCTATCCTACTCGAGCAGCATTCACAATAAAGCTGAGGGACAGGCAGATCCCTACAGCTCAAAAAGCTGATCTATTCCAGTGGAGACCATTTATAGAATCACAGAATGGTTGAGGTTGGAAGGAGCTTTGCTGATGATCTAGTTCAATCCCCTTGATCAAGCAGTTTCACCTACAGCATGATGCACAGGATCCTGTCCAGGCAGGTCTGGAATATCTGCAGAGAAGAAGTCTCCATAACCTTTCTGGGCAACCCATGCCAGTGCTCTATCACCTTCACAGTCAAGATGCTTTTCCTCAAATTCAGGCAGAATGCGCTGTGCTTCAATTTGTTTCTGTTGCCTCTCGTGCCATCACTAGTCACCACTAAAAAGAGTCTGGGCCATCCTCTTCTGCTCTTGGCATCCTCCCTTCAGGTATCTGCACACCCTGATAAGATCCTCTCTCAGCCTTCTCTTCTCCAGCCTAAAACAGGCCCCGTTCTCTCACCTTCTCCTCATAGGAGGGATGCTTCAGCTCTCCGAACAACTTTGTAGACCTATGCGGGGCTCTCTCCAATCGCTTCATGTCTCTCTTGTACTGCGGAGCCCATCACTGGACACAGGACTCAAGGGGTAGCCTCCCCTGGACCTAGTAGAGAGGCAGGATGACCTCCCTTGTCCTCCTGGCAACAGTCGTCCTACTACAGCCCGAGATACCACTGGACTTCTTGGCGGCCAGGGGACATTTCTGGCTCATAAGCAAGCTTCAAGGGGGCTTGAGTGAGAGAAGGCACCTTCCTCTGGTTGCAAGGGACATTTGGAGATACTCTAGTCCAATGATGGTCAAGTCAATGTTTGTAAGCACCTGGGAGGCCAGCAGCAGGCACATGGCACTGCTCCTGCTTGGCAGCGGGGTCACATTGTCTGTGCTCCTGACTGGACAGCAGCAGGCATTAGCAGGTCCATCCATGTCTGTGAGGGTGACCGTGAGCTCTGCTCTTTGTTGAGTCCTGGGCAGGCCAGCAAGAGGCGCCTGGCTGGGCAGTTCCTTGGGAGGTCCCTGCTGGCAGAGCAGCTGCGAGGCCAGCGCTGGCCCATGGCTGGGGACGGGCTCTGAGGCCGCTCCTGTCCCAGCAGCAGCGGCGGGGACGAGAGGGTTTGCTGAGGGTGCCCCATGGAGGAGCTGACACCTGCGGAGCTCTGCAGCCCTGGAGAAGGGCAGCTCCTTAATCAAGAGGAGGGAGATGGAGCACTTAGCACCAGGAATTTGTGCTGCTGTGAGCATGATCTTCTCTGGCGAACGTGGACAAGGAGCAGAGACTTGCAGCCAGCTACCATTGGACCAGGGAGTCCAGCAAGATCTTTCAGGCTGCTAAATGAACCCAGTGCCCAAGTAAGCATGCTATAACAAGAGCAGTGGCATTAGTAATTGATGATTCCCAGGCTGTTTGTGCTGCAGTAATTCCCCTCCCTGTCTGATGGGTGAGTGAAGAGTTAATGTAGACTCGGCTGAATTGCACTCTGAAGATGTGGTAAGAGAAATGATGGGCACTGTCCCCAGCAGCAAGTTCACAGAATCACAGAGTGGTTAACATTGGAAGGGACCTCTAGAGCTCATCTAGTCCAACCCCCTGCTCAAGCAAGGACCCCTAGAGCATGTGGCACAGGGTGGCATCCAGGTGAGTGTTGAAGATCTCCAGAGAAGGAGACTCCACAACCTCTCTGGGCAGCCTGTTCCAGGGCTCTGTCACCCTCACAGTAAAGTTCTTCCTCTCATGGAGATGGAACTTCCTGTGTTTCAACTTGCATCCATAATCCCTTGTCCTTTCACTGGCCACCACTAAGAAGAGTTTGGCACCATCCTCCCTACATTCACCCCTAAGGTACTTACTTCTACATGTTGACCAGATCTCCTCTCGGTCTTCTCTTCTCCAGACTAAACAGGCCCAGCTCAGTCTTTCCTCATACGATAGATGCTCCAGTCCCTTAATCATCTTGGTTGCTTTATGATGCACCCTCTCTAGAACCTCCATGTCCCTCTTGTACTGCAGAGCCCAGAACTGCACACAATACTCCAGGTGAGGCCTCACCAGAGTTGAGGAGAGGGGGCAACATCTGCTGGCAACACTCCTCCTGATGCAGGCCAGGATCCCATTGGCCTTCTTGGCCATGAGGGCACACTGCTGACTGAAGGTTAACTCCTTGTCAACCAGGATTCCCAAATCCCTCTCTGCGGAGCTGCTTTCCAGCAGGTCAACCTCTAATCTATATCGGTGCCTGGGGTTATTCCTCCCCAGGTGCAGGACCCCGCACTTGTCCTTGTAACGTCATGCTGGGCAATATTTCTAAATGCCTCTGCCTTTGCCTCTGCCTTTCTTCTCTTCTACTACTCTTCTCTCATCAGCACAGTCACGTGTGGGGCAGCCTGGCAGAGGCAATGCAGAGACCATTGCCTATCTGCAGTGGTCACTGAGAGATGAACCCTAGATTGAGGCTAACAGATCACCCTGGAATGCTGAGGTCATCCCCTGGATCTCATGGAGTTCACAAGGAGAAGAGCAGGTCCAATTGTGGTTGCACACCCTTGGGCATATTTTTTGATTCCAGTTTCTAAAGAGAGGCCGCATTCAGGACCATCATAGGGAAGATCCCTTTTTATTATGGAAATGTTATTCTGGAGTCCAGCTCGTTCTTAAGGGAGCCCAAGGACTAGTCCTGCCTCTTCTACCAGAGTACAAGGGAAAACAAGCCTACCAGGTTTTGAGAGTTCCTGGGCCATATCTGCAGAATAAAGCATGGAAGGAAAGCACGGAAATGAGGAGGACAGCTCTAAATAGAGAAAATCCTGCTGCCCTCCTGGAATGTGTCTTCAGGAAAGATGAACTGCCATGGGAAGGCTGCCTCTAGACTTTCCTTAAATTCACTCATGTTTACTTTTGTGTGTTGGAGCTTTGCATGGAACCGTGGGAACCTGTGGTGACCCTTGGTTGCCATTTCTCTCATATTAGAGAGATTTGAGATCACACTGTAGCCATAGCCACGAGAGCTGAGATCTCCTAAACAACACTGGACTCCTGGTCTCAGCCCACCTGCCCTTGTCCCGCCGTGACTCTGTACCCCAGAGGTCCCTTGGTGTCAGTGCTGGAAAAGACGCTGCAGAGGGAAACTCTCCTCCCTGCACTGGGCACATCCAAGGGAGCTCAAAGAAGCGGCTCAGAGAATCCCCCCTCTCTACTAGTGAAGGGGGAAGCCTGGCTTCCTGCTTTATCATGGTCTGTGTTTAAGTGCTAAATGAGAGATTCCTGTGCAGACGTGACAAAAATTAGGTGTCTTTATCGTTTATTATTTTAAGATGGATGTAAAAGAGAGAAGTAAAAAAGAAAGAAAAGGATAAAATACAGCCTCGATGGCAGATATCCTGGTGAGTGAATGAAACAGCTGTTACCGCTGACCTTGTACTCACTGGTTGAGTTTCTTCAGTGCCTCCTTGAGCTCCTTGTTCCTCATGCTGTAGATGAGGGGATTCAGGGCTGGAGGCACCACAGAGTACAGAATGGACACAACCATATCTAGAAGTGGGGAGGAGATGGAGGGGGGCTTCAGGTAGGCAAACAATATAGTAATGACAAACAAGGACACCACAGCCAGGTGTGGGAGGCACATGGAAAAGGCTTTGTGCCGGCCCTGCTCTGAGGGGATCCTCAGCACAGCTCTGAAGATCTGCACGTAGGACAGCACAATGAAAATGAAACAACCAAAGGCTATGCAGGCAGTAACCACACTAACCCAGACTTCCCTGAGATAGGAGTGTGAGCAGGAGAGCTTGAGGATCTGGGGGATCTCGCAGAAGAACTGCTCCACCACGTTGCCTTGGCATAGTGGTATGGAAAATGTGTTCCCAGTGTGCAGGAGAGCATAGAGAAAGCCACTGGCCCAGGCAGCTGCTGCCATTTTGACACAAGCCCTGCTGTCCATGATGGTCCCGTAGTGCAAGGGTCTGCAGATGGCAACGTAGCGGTCATAGGCCATGACTGTGAGGATAGAAAACTCTCCTCCAAAGAAGAAGACCAACAGGAAGACCTGGGCAGCACATGCCAAAAAGGAAATGTCCCTGGTGTCCCACAGAGAATTGGCCATGGATTTGGGGATAGTTGTTGAGATGGAGCCCAGGTCGAGGAGGGAGAGGTTGAGGAGGAAGAAGTACATGGGGGTGTGGAGGCGGTGGTCGCAGGCTACGGCTGTGATGATGAGGCCATTGGCCAGGAGGGCAGCCAGGTAGATGCCCAGGAAGAGCGAGAAGTGCAAGAGCTGCAGCTCCCGTGTGTCTGCGAATGCCAGGAGGAGGAACTCATTGAGGGAGCTGCTGTTGGACATTCGCTCCCTCCAGTCATGTGGGCCTATCTAAGGAACAGAAGACATTGAGAAGTTAGGAGAGACTTTTCAAGAAAAAAAAAAACCTCCTAAGTCATTCAGTTTTATAACACCGACTGCCATTGCCTCTCTTTAGCAAGAGTATCTTAGTACAGTTGCTTTGCTTGAGCTCCATTTTGCACTGGCTGAGAGTGCTGTGGGAAGCACTCAGGCTTCATCATACATCAACCCATGTATTACAAGGATCTGTTGTGTTGTACAATAGTGGGACCTGGGCAGTGAAGGTCACACACTTGCACATTCACCTTTTCTGGCAGGTGAAATCCACTCAACATGTACGTTAGCTTTTCAGCATCTTTACTGAGAAGAGTAAGCAAAGAGGTTTGAGGAACTGTAGTTTTATTTTTGGTAAACAGTTCTGAGGTGTCTTTGTCACTCCTGGCAAGGCTTCCCCAAAAGGACAAATCCTTCACATTTCAGCTCTCAGTCCTTAAGGGAATGCATCCACGGTCACTATGTGCAGAGTGGGGACATCTTGTTTGTCTGTTAGTCTCCTTCCCACAGCTCCTGTCTCCTTGAGGTAGAGGGTGGTTGCTCCCATATGCTGCCCTAAAAGGAGACAGGCCCTGATGAGGGCAGAGCAGTGCAGTGTCTTAGTGCCCATATCCAAATTTCTCACCATGTCTCTATACACCCAAGGGTATGTTCCCTCCTAGCCAAAACACCCTCAATGTGCTGCCAAGAGAGGCAAGGAGAGGTACAGAGAGGCATTCTGGAAAACCTTCACCTTACCCGCTGGGTATGTCACCTCACAGAGGGGGACACCTTAGTCCCTTGGTGGGAAGGCTGGAAATGATCCCGTGGCAGGAGAGATCTCCCAGGTCTGGCTGCAGAGGAGGCGGCTCCTGCCCTGCACTTCCTGCCCCTTCCCTGACCATCTCTGCTGCCTGCAGCAGGCCCTGCCCACAGCCCTTCCTCTGTCCCTGGGTCTTGTCCCTGCCACTGCTCACAGATCCCATATGACCCTATCTGTGCTCAGCTCTGCCCTGCACAAACCTCTGGGCAATGTCCAAGGGAAGCTCTGCAGTTGCAGGTTCTAAGAAGTAGGTTATAGAAAGTCCTAGGAGGCCACAAAGATGATATTGATGCAGCCTCTAGGCTAAGATGGGGATTAAGCAGCTTGATGAGGTTTCTCACAGAAGTATTAATTCTCTCTTAATCTTTCAGAGTGAAGGTTTAGGACTCTCAGTTCCTTATCAAAGTAAAAACTTGTTCTACCTTCTCCCAGGCATAATAAGGTGGTTGAAAGAGCAGAGACCTGAAGGAAAGCTCATTCCCTTTCAAATAGCCCTTCTCTTGCTCTTCTCCAGTAAAGGACCCCTCATGCATGTGGCAGGGAATCCCTGCTCTGAAGCATCTCCTCCTCCTGCTAAACCCTGCATACTCCAGGAGAGAGACCTTTAAAATCCCAATCCTTAATTATATGCACTGAGTTCAGAAGAGCCCTCCAGGAACCTCAGCAGATTTGCTCCGCTCACCGTGTCAAGGGCTGGAAAGGTTTCTCCCACAACAAGCTCTCCTCTCTGCTTCACACTGCCGTTCCCCTCTCGCTGCCTTCTCTCCTCTGCTGTCCGCAGCAGCAGGCAGTGCCCGCAGCCCTGCTGCTCTTGGCACAGGAGCTGCTCCTGCACTCGGCTGTCTCTGGGCAGTGCTGCCAGGCTGCCACGAGCTGCCTCTGTCCCAGGAGCCCGGCCCCGCTCAGGAGCAGAGGAACAGCTGAACTCACCAATTTCTCTGTCTCTTGTCCCCCCTCCTCCTGGGAAATGTGCACAAAGAAACCTAAAAGAATCACACTTGTTGTCCTTTCCTAATGAATGGAGAAGAAAGGATTCCAAAGTTGCCATCTGTTTCATCAGAGGATGACTATCTATGAAAGTTAGAAGTGTCCCATTCTGGAAGGCCCTAGTTATGAAGCCCCTAATGGGCATGACACCCAGAAAGGGGCAAGAAGGGGGCACTACACGAGCACCATAATACAGTGCAGTATAATGTAGAGACCCTGGCGGATCATTACAGTGCTAAAAGTTCATATAATTCAGTGCAGACATTTAATTCAGTGACATAGAAATAGGCTGCAGGGCCAAGACAGATGTCTGGCTTGCCCAGCATAACCAGATGTCTCCTCTAGGAGGCACAGCCTGGGATCTATGGCAAACCATGTCCAATCCCTCCTACAGCTGAGCGTGCTTCATAAGTGGGAGAGGCACCTCACACCAAGGGGTCTGCACTGGTCTCTGCTCTCCTAAAAGCTTCTCGCTTTGTTCCCACACAACCTCTTTGCACCCTGGAAAACATGATGGGGCTAATGATGGCCCCAGGATTGGTGGAAAACATTTGGATCAAGCCCAAGTACATCTTCAGGGGCACCTTCTCCTGCCTGGACATGGGCTCACCTCTGTCCCAGACCCCAAGGTGCTACAAATCAGCTCCGGCAACAAAACCCTCTGCTGTCGTTCCCTCACAGGCCAGCTCTGTTTCTCCCTGGTCTTGGGCACTGCAGCCTTGACTCTCTTAGTGGGAACCTCCTCTCACCATTGCATTGACCCCTGCTCTCCACGCCAGCATGGCTCTGCTCTCAAGTGGGACCATTGCACACAAGTGTCTTTGGCTCTTGGTAACAGGTTTCACCAGGACCAATCTGTCCTCTGTGCCACATCCTAATGATCTGCAGCCTAAATATATGCAAATGCCTGTAACCTGGCATGGAGACAGAAGCACAAGCTGTCGCAGGACCTCAACAGCATTGCAATAACTGAGATGCATTATCACCACTCACACAACTGGAGGCCTGTGCTGCTGGGGTAAAAGCTCTTCAGGGGAGGCTGTGAGGGAAGAGGAGGAGGGGGCAGGTCCTTTGTGTGGAGGGGCAGCTCGGATGTACAAAGTGCTTCCATGGCATGGACAAGGTTTGGGTATGTGCTTGTGGGTGAGCATCAGATGAAGGGTGACATCATGCTGGGAGCTACAGACCATGCAGTCAGGCTGATGGTGTGGATGACATCTTTAAGCAACATGCCCAAGTTGTGGATCATAGGCCCTGGTTCTTACTGTCAGAAAAGGTTGGAAGGCCGTGAGGTTTCTGGAGTGTGGACACCAGATGCAACAGAGAAGTCTGTTAAGGTGGAAGATATGCAACAGTTTGGGTAGCAACAGGATATAAAATACTACTACTGTTAATAAAAATGAAGTGAAAAAAGTTTAAAAATATAATATAAATATTAGAAAAAATAGTGAAGAAACAATGCTCAGCATTGATATGGGATGCTGAGGGCGTCGTTTTTTAGAGAGCAGTGACAATTTCCCAAGGCTGAAAAATATCTGTGAAATTGTTTTCCTCAGCCTCCTCGAGTGCCTTGTTCCTCGTGGCGTAGATGAGCGGGGTTCAGTGGTGCAGGCACCACCGTGTACAGAACAGCCACTACCAGATCCAGAGCAGGAGAGGATACATAGGGGGACCTCAGGTAGGCAAAGATGCCAGTGCTAAGAGGAAAACAGACAATGGGCAGGTGCGGGAGGCACATGGAAAAGGCTTTGTGCTGGCCCTGCTCTCAGCACAAACAGCAAAGATCTGCTCATAGGATAACACTGTGAAAATGAAACAATCAAACATTAAACTGGCAGTAATAATAAGATGCCTAACATGGCTGAGGTAGGAGTGTGAGCAGGAGAGCTTGGGGGTCTGAAGGATTTCACACAAGAACTGTCCACAGAGTTCTCTCTACAGAAAGAAAACAGGAAAGCGTTAGCAGTGGGGACAGGAAACAGATAGAGTAGGGCACCTGTAGGAAAACCATGTACCACTGCAGTGCTTGCTGGGCAAGTGCCCCAGGTTATGATGGGTTTCCTACCTCTACACTAATAAATGAATTCCAACACTGACTGTAGGGAAAATCCATCCCGTCTGCACGCAGCATGCGGCAAAAATAGGAGGCACCTCACACTGAGCTCTGTGCTCTGGTCTCTGAACTCTCACACCCTTCTAGCTCTCCTCCCTTGAATTTCTGCTCACTCTGCCAGATGATATGAACAGGGACTGGGCTAATGAGGGCCTCAGTGTGGATAGACCGCTGGCTACCCAGGCCTAGGGACTTCTTCAGCAGCACCTTTGCTTTCCCAGAGATTGCTTCAAGAAATCTGCCATCCTGCCCTGTCCCTAAGGCTAGGCAGCTGTGATAGTCACCAAGTGCTCCATGTGCCCACCTACAGTACCTGCACACATACACCCATGGTGCCTATGACACTCGCATGGTGCCTGGCTCCCCTTGAGTATCTCCATTCTTGTGGTTATTGGCCAGACAGGCCCAGCAAAGGTGCTACTGGTGCTGTCAACAGGCAGAGTGGGCAACACATTTTTGGAGCTTCCTCACAACCTGCTGGTCTCTCCATGGGCTTTGGAGATGTCAGTCAGTTCCCTTGGGGTGGCCTTTACTGTGGCATAGTGATGCACAGAACATGCCTCCAGCAGCAGCATCCCTGCACATCTGGGCATGCACTCATGCAACAAGGGGAAACGTGTCCTAAGGTCATGGTTTAATTCTGCATTTCAGATACCCTAATTCATATTGCTTTCATGTACCCTAATACTGGTTTATTACAAGATGAAATTGGACAAATAGCAAGGGTCTTTCCCGCTCTCTCCCCCCTTTTTTTTTTCTCTTCTTTTTCAGTTTTTTTTTTTCAGTAGGAGTTGGAGGAGGACCTGGAGCTGAGCCCACAGCAGGGCACCAAGACTGCAGGTTGTCACATATCCTTTGGATGGAGGCTCTTCCCATCTCCTGGCCTGATGGTCATCAACCAGGTGGCCAAGACGGTGATGAGAGCCTTACACTGAGAGTGACTCAGGGGAGAAGACTCCAGCAAGAGTGAGGAAGTGATGGGCTGGGATGGCAGGGAAAGGTGCAAGTGATGTGGACAAAGGAAACCCTGGAGAGAGCAGTGGAATGCAGGGAGCTCTGCTTAGGGACGGACAGAGAGCCTGTCAGGATTGTAGGGATGAGGATTAGTGGGCAGAGCAACAGAGCTGGCCTTGTGTAGATCTCTACTATGGATCTCTAGAAAGGCATCGTGATGGGATCCCCATGGTTTTCACCAAGACATTGTGATGGCGTCTTTCTCCATGGTCTCCACCAAGGAATCATGATGGGACCTCCATAGTCCCCACAAAGGCATCATGATGGGGTCTGCCATGGTGTGAAGCAGGGCAGGATGATAGGGTCCCCATGGAAACCACCAGGGCTTTGTGATGGCAGTGGTAGCATGCCCATAAGGCCATTGTGAGCAGGCGATCCCCGTGGTGACAATGTCCTTGTTGGGGGCTAAGGCCCCAGGTTCCCCACTCTGAGGACAGCAGCTCCAAGCAGCTCTGAAGGGTGGAGGACCTCAGGAAAGGCAGCCATTTAGTAAGCATCTGTCAAGAAGAAGAATGCTCCATACAAACAGTTGTTAAAATTAGGAAACATCACTGGAGCCCAGCTAGACTAAACAGGGAACTGGCATGTGGCCTTCAAGTCAGTAAGGCAGCATGTGGAAAGGGAGAGGCTGCAAAGGAGGAAGTCAGAAATATTGTCCAGCAAAGTAAGGATGGTTTGGGGAAAGCCAAATCTCCCTGCTCCTACTTCAGTGGGAGTAAAAGAATGAAGAAGGAAAATGTGGGCTCATGGTTGAATGGGACTGGGATTCTAGCAAGTGCAGCCCTGCTTGGCTTCAGTCAACCTTAACCAACAAGGTGAAGCCTGAGAAATGTCTGAAAGGGGCAACTGGAGAGGTCATTTCTCTCTCCCTGCCCTGGCAAGTGTGTGCCCTGGGCAGACCTGTGGGATTGCCTGGGGTTGGGGCTTGGTTTGAGGGTTTGGCGTTTGGTAAGACAGGATCAAAGTCCTGTGGGATGAAAGAGCACGAAGTCTGAGCACAGGCTGAGATGAGGGTGAGCCTCAGCTCCATGATAACTGCTGTGGGCTGCTCTTTGGGTAGAAGTGGGATGGAGGACAGTCTGTGACAGAAGACAGTCTTCCTCCTGGAGGCACCAAAGCAGGCTCGCTGTCCTTCACTTCCTCAGCAGGGTTTCATGCACTGTGCTGCTTAAGAGAGAGATGATAGTCCAGAAAAGAGCAAAGGAGCCCTTAACACAGATCCCTCTGAGAACTTTATCTAGGCCTATGCTTCCTGCCTTACTTCATGGCCATGGTGAAAGTAGTGCAAGAACATGGTGCTGCCAATTTAGAAGAATGAAATTTTATTTCAAATTGTTAAAGACTGCCTGAAGTTTTGGAAAAGGTCATCTTTGTTATTCTTTCAGAATATTCCTACTTATGACTATAATCTGCTTTAGGGGATGGATTCAATTTGATCACTCAATTTGAGCACTCAGAGAGGCTGGTGCTGCTGGATATGCCCTGGGCTAGTTCCCTTGTGGTGCTGAAATTTTTGGAGATGGCTCCTGCAGGCCCTTAGCTTGTCATTAGGAAAAATATCTGAAAAAATAAATAATAATAAAAACAGGCTAAGACCTCTTATTTTCCCTCCATTGACTAGAAAGGGAAATGCAGACAACTGCATTTGACAGAGACATCTGCGTGGATGGAGTCTGTCATGGGGTGGAATCCGCCCGCTCACAGACACACTTTGACCAATTCCTCACATATCTCCACATGTCTGATTAACTTGGACTTTTTGAAAGTCAACTGTCATTCAGATGATCTGCACATCTGCACTTTCCATGGTTTTAGTCTTCCTCTTGCCCTTGCTCTTTATCATTCAGACACCTCTCAACTCTTCCCTTGCTGCTTTGAGCTTCAGGGAGTCTTTCAGGACACTCTTGTTGTCTCTTAATCAGCTCTTTCACCATGTGTCTATCCAGCCTTTACTAACTGTTTGTGAAAAGAGGTTCAAGGAAGGTTATTCCTTGTAGGCTGTGGAGCTCCTTGGAGGCAACTCGGGATTCAACCTACAGTTGAGGTTTGGATTTTGTTTCCTGTTGACATAGGATCCAGGTTATTTTGTTTTATCATACTTAATATTTTAAAAGTTTGCAGCTAGTTCAGGTGGGAATTGGTGCACATGAGCTGTAACATTCAGCTACTAGTGTGAGAAAAACAGTTTGATTTTAGCCAGAGTGATCCAAGGTCCCAGTGGCTGATGAGAGAAGTGGCAGGGCTGGGGAGCTGAGCAAGAAGGTTCTTCATACAGGTCTCCCCTCAAAAACATTGCTTTTCACACATGTCCAGACTTCACTGGGAGACACTCTAGGAAGTGGAGAAAGTTCCTATGGCTGATTCAGAACATGGAAAAATAAAGAAAGCTCAAAAAATATATCTATCTTTCTTTTCCAGGTGCTCATTGTAATCAGTCTAATGTTAAGACACTCCTTCCCAATTAGCTAGAGAAGATTTGAAAATTGAAGAAAATTATGGCAAGAATCATGGCTCCTGAGGGATTTTGCATTTTACTGATGCTTTGGGAGTAGTTGGAGCTGAGTCCACGAACCTCTGAGGCTGAGAAGAGACTGAAGAAACTTCTCAAGAAGTTGAAGTCAGAAGCACATCCCCAAGTTTCTTGGAGGGTTAATGGGTCCCACTGTGGTTCATTACCAAGCAAAGCCTCCCCAGGGGCTGATTAGAGCAGAGAGTTGGAAGTCGTGATTGCAGATAGGAAAAGGCAACGTGCAGGTTCCTCTGATGCCAGGTCACCCTTCATGTGTGTTAACAAGCAGAATGACCAAATAGAGGTGCCCATTCCCTGAGTACGGACATCCTTTCCACCATGCTTTGCCCAAGGCTTTTTGTGGAGCAGTGTGTGGGTGGGAGTGTTCAAAGCCTAGGGCAGGACACTGATCCAGGACACCTTGTGTGCCTGGGGGAAAGCAGGCAAGGAGGCCCTGTTGCCAGAAGGAAGAAGTTTCTTCTCCTAAGTCTCATAGAATCATAGAATCATAGAATGCTTAGGGTTGGAAGGGACCTCTAGAGATCATCTAGTCCAACCCCCCTGCATACGCAGGGACACCTAGAGCACGTGGCACAGGACTGCATCCAAGCGGGTTTTGAAGATCTCCAGAGAAGGAGACTCCACAACCTCTCTGGGCAGCCTGTTCCAGTGCTCTGTCACCCTCACTGTTAAGAATTTTTTCCTTAAGTTCCTATGGAATTTTTGGTGTTTCAGTTTCCGGCCATTTCCTCTAGTCCTATCAGTGGCCACCACTGAAAAGAGACCATCATCGTCCTCTGCACTCCCTCCCTTGAGGTATTTATATACACTGATTAGATCCCCTCTCAGCCTTCTCTTCTCCAGGCTGAACAGGCCCAGCTCCCTCAGCCTCTCCTCACAGGGCAGATGTTCCAGGCCCCTGATCATCCTTGTGGCCCTGCGCTGGACTCTCTCCAGCAGCTCCACATCCCTCTTGTACTGTGGAGCCCAGAACTGGACACAATACTCCAGATGCGGCCTCACCAGGGCTGAGTAGAGGGGCAGGATCACCTCCCTCAAACTGTTGGAGAAGCTCTTCTTAATGCACCCCATGATTCCATTGGCCTTCTTGGCCCCAAGGGCACACTGCTGCCTCATGGTCAACTTATCATCCACCATGACACCCAGGTCTTTCTCCGCAGAGCTGCTCTCCAGAAGGTCGGTCCCCAGCCTGTACTGGTGTCTGGGGTTATTCCTCCCCAGGTGCAGGACCTTGCACTTGGCCTTGTTGAATTTCATGAAGTTTTTCACTGCCCAGTTGTCCAGTCTGACAAGGTCCCTCTGGATGGCAGTGCAGCCCTCTTGGGTATCAGCTACTCCTCCCAGTTTCCTGTCATCAGCAAACTTGCTGAGGATGCCAAGCAGAATGGACAGCCTGGATACAGGGAGCTCTTCCATAGGATGGACCAAGGCAAGTAGCTCTGAAGGGTGGAGGACCTCAGGAAAGGCAGCCATTAATTAAACATCTGTCAAGCAGAAGAATGCTCCATACAAACAGTTGTTAAAATTAGGAAACATCTCTGGAGCTCAGCTTGACTAAAGAGGGAACTTTGAACAGGAAAATGTGGGCTCATGGCTGAATGGGACTGGGATTCTAGCAAGTGCAGCCCTGCTTGGCTTCAGTCAACCTTCACCAACAAGGTGAAGCCCAAGAAATGTCTAAACATCTGTCCTGTACCCAAACAAAGACATTCCAACACTGGCTGTAGGGAAAACTGTCCCACCTACATGCAGAACTGTCCCACCTACATGCAGAATGCTGCAAAAAGAGGAGTCACATCACTCCAAGCTCTGTGCTCTGGTCTCTGAACTCTCAAACCCTTCTTGCTCCCCTCCCCTGAATTCCTGCTCACCCTGCTAGATTGTATGAACAGAGATTTCTTCAGTAGCACCTTCACTTTTCTAGAGATTGCTTCAAGAAATCTGCCATCCTGCCCTGTCCCTCAGGCTAGGCAGGTGTGACAGTCACAAGTGCTCCATGTGCCCACCTACAGCACCTGCACACATACACCCATGGTGCCTATGGCACTCGCATGGTCTTTGGGTGCCTGGCACCCCTTGACTATCTCCTTTCTTGTGCTTATTGGCCAGATAGCCCCAGCAAAGGTGCTACTGGTGCTGTCAACAGGCAGAGTGGGCAAAGGGACTTTTGGAGCTTCCTCATAACCTGCTGATCTCTCCATGGGCTTTGGAGTCTTCAGTCAATTCCCTTGGGGCGGCCTTTTCTCTGGCACAGGGATGCACAGAACCTGCCTCCAGCAGCAGCATCCCTGCACATCTGGGCATGCACTCATGCAACAAGGGGAAACATATCCTAAGGATTCATGGTTTAATTCTGCATTTCAGATATCACAATTCATATTGCTTTATTGTACAATCATACCATCTTATTACAAACTGAAAATGGAGTGGACAATGAGGAAAGATTTTTTTTTTTACTTTACTTTTTCTTTTTAAGCAGGATTTGGAGGAGGACCTGGAGCTGAGCCCATAGCAAGGCAGCAAAACTGCCAGGTGTGACATTTTATTTGGAAGGAGACTCCTCCCAGCTGCCAAAATGAAGGACATCAACCAGCTGACCAAGCTGGTGAGGAGGGCCTTAAATTGGAAGTGAGTCAGTGCAGAAGAAGACTCCAGCAAGAGAAAGAAGGTAATAGCCTGAAATGATAGGGAAAGGTGCAGGTGAGAGAGCAGGGCAATGCAGTGAGCTAGGCTTAGGGATGGAAAGAGAGCCAGTCAGGATTGTTGATATGAGGATTAGTGGGCAGACCAACAGCTACGGCCTTGTGAAGATCTCTTCTGCAGATCTCAAAAAAGCAATAATGATGAGGTCCCCATGGTCTTCACCAAGACATTGTGATGGTGTCTTTCTCCATGGTCTCCACCAAGGAATCATGATGGGATCTCCATAGTCCCCACAAAGGCATCGTGATAGGGTCTCAGTGGTCTCCACCAGGGCATCGGAATAACGTCCCCATGGAAACCACCAGGGCTTTGTGATGGCAGTGGCATCATGTCCATAAGGGCGCTGTGAGGGGATGGGCCCCATGGTGACCATGCCCTTGTTGGGGACAAAGACCCCAGGCTCCCCACTCTGAGGAGAGCAGCTCCATCAGGAGGGAGCAGCTCCCCTTGGTGCCACTGTCAGGTCCCCATGAGAGGATCCTGAACATGGACAAGGAGCGGCAGGCGAACGCCTGCTCCCAGCGCACAGACGGGCTCTCAGGCTTGCAGGAGAGCGGGAGCGAGGTGAGCAGTGGGGCTGAAGGGAGAGGCAGGCAGCGGGGATGGCACCAACATGGGGAGCACAAGGATGGTGTGGAAGGGGAGCTGGGATGAGGGAAGAGTTGAGAGCTCTTCTGGGGAAGGTTCATTTATTCCTGGCCCTGGGCGTTGATGTAACTGGGGTAGATTTTGTTTTTGCAAAGTTGGCCCTGCCAAAACAGAGCATTCCCTTGAAGCTGCTCCCCAACTTTCTGCACCAGTCGAGAGAGGACGACACCTCCGAGTGCGACGTGCTCTGTGCAGTGAGGGGTGGCAGGGACAGCTGTGGGCAGGGGGGCTTTTCTGAGCACGGGGCTCTGAGTGGGACAAAGAAACCTTACAGGTATAGGCCTGATGGTAACAAAAACGTTTAGAAAATTTGTTTAAAAACAAATCTATAAAGAAATTAAAGAAAGAATTAAAGCAAAAAAATCATTTGTTATACTTCCCGCCTTTATGTGTTGTTGTGTTTTAGACTAGACTTCAGCATGATCATTTGTTCTTGAAAAGGGAAGTGATTTTCAGAAGTGGGTGGGATGCAGTCCCAGAGTCCTGCACAGCTGGTGCCATTCCAGGTGCCGTGGTCCCCTGTCCCCAGCCTCCCTCTGCAGCTCTGAGGGGCTCTGCTCTCCCGCAGGTCCCTGCGAGAGCTCTCAGGCCCACGCAGGTCACTCAGAGACACTGGGACATCTCCAAGTCCCTCTGGCTGCTGCTGCTCAGACACTTGAGCTCTGCTTGCAGAGATGAAGGGCTGTTTTGAATGTTTTCCAGCGATGAAAGAGTGGAAATCTTCAGGAACTTGCTGAATCTGCTGTGAAGAACTATTTATCTGCCCTTGCCTTTTAGTGTCCACTTCTCTCTCCATTGGACTCTAGAGGAAATCTCTGTGATTGCCCCCGTATTTTCTATGTCTTGAATACACTAATCATTTGTGCAGCCCCTCTGGGCAGTCCCTCTCCCAGCACAGCACTCACCCCCACTCCAGGCATGTTCAGCCCCTGGAGGTCTCCTGCGCTCCATGTTGGCTCCATAGCCCCTTCCAGGAGGATTGGCATCTGTCCCAGCTCTGTAATGAGTGGGACTGTCCTCAGCAGATCCCTCCTGAGCACTCACCCTATCCAGGGGCCTGGCTACAACAAGTGGCACCTGAATCCAGTCCTCGTTCCCTAACACAGGAACATGGCTGCACAGCCTATCTGGTGTATCAGCCAAACCTCCCGCATTTGCATCATCACAAAATTTGCTGGGAGTGCACTCTGTTCCTTCTTCCAGGTTACTGATGGAGAAGTTGAATAGGATTGGACCCAATACTACTCCCTGGGGGACACAGCTGGCTCCAGGCCCCCAGTAGACTCTGTACAAATGCCTGGGCACAAGTAGGAAAACCTGAGAGAACCTGGGGTCTTTTCCTAGCAACTACCAAAGAAAGGCAGAGTTTCCTCATAGCTCCTGCCCATGCAGAGGTGCTAGAAATCCCAGGCATGTATCATGGCCTTGCAGGCCTACTTCAGTGTCACTGAATCAAGTGTCCGAAATAAATTACAGTCACAGTTTACATTGTTAACATCTTCATGTGTCTCAGCTTCCTAGTGAGTGTGGCTCTAACACTAGTGAGCATCTAGTGCTATTTCAGATGGCCAAGGAAGATGCCCACCGGGCCCTGACCAGGCATTCTAGAAAGATGTGAGTATCACAGTTGCTCTGTCAGAGCAATAGACACTAGCCCGTGCCTGGGACAATCCTGTCTCTTCAGATGTCACCTGGTGTCACCAGGCCATTGCCTCCCACCCAAACTGCCACGGGAAGGCTGCCTCTAGACTTTCCTTCAATTCACTCATGTTTAGTTTTGTGTGTTGGAGCTTTGCATGGAACCATGGAAACGTGTGGTGACCCTTGGTTGCCATTTCTCTCATATTAGGGAGATTTGAGATCACACTCTAACCATAGCCACGAGAGCTGAGATCTCCTAAACAACACTGGACCCCTGGTCTCAGCCCACCTGCCCTTGTCCCACCGTGACTCTGTACCCCAAAGGTCCCTTAGTGTCAGTGCTGGAAAAGACGCTGCAGAGGGAAACTCTCCTCCCTGCACTGGGCACATCCAAGGGAGCTCAAAGAAGAGGCTCAGAGAATCCCCCCTCTCTGCTAGTGAAGGGGGAAGCCTGGCTTCCTGCTTTATCATGGTCTATGTTTAATTGCTAAATGAGAGATTCCTGTGCAGATGTGAAACAAAACAGGTATCTTTATTATTTATTATTTTAAGATGGATGTAAAAGAGAGAAGTAAAAATGAAAGAAATGGGTAAAATACAGCCTTGATGCCAGATATCCTAGTGAGTGAATGAAACAGTTGTTATCATTGACCTTGTACCCACTGGATGAGTTTCTTCAGTGCCTCCTTGAGCTCCTTGTTCCTCATGCTGTAGATGAGGGGATTCAGGGTTGGAGGCACCACGGAGTACAGAATGGACACAACCATATCTAGAAGTGGGGAGGAGATGGAGGGGGGCTTCAGGTAGGCAAACATGCCTGTGCTGACAACCACACAGACCACGACCAGGTGCGGGAGGCACATGGAAAAGGCTTTGTGCCGGCCCTGCTCTGACGGGATCCTCAGCACAGCTCTGAAGATCTGCACATAGGATACCACAATGAAAGTGAAACACCCAGAGCCCAAAGATAAAGTAAACCCAATGAGCCCAACTTCCCTGAGGTAGGAGTCTGAGCAGGAGAGCTTGAGGATCTGGGGGATCTCACAGAAGAACTGCTCCACCACATTGCCTTGGCAGAGGGGTAGGGAAAATGTGTTTCCAGTGTGCAGGAGAGCATTGAGGAAACCACTGGCCCAGGCAGCTGCTGTCATTTTGACACAGGCTCTGCTGTCCATGAGGGTCCCATAGTGCAGGGGTCTGCAGATGGCAACGTAGCGGTCATAGGCCATGACTGTGAGGAGATAAAACTCTCCTCCCAACAAGAAGACGAAGAAAAATATCTGGGCAGCACATTCCAAAAAGGAAATGTCCCTGGTGTTCCACAGGGAATTGGCTATGGCTTTGGGAACAGTCGTGGAGATGAAGCCCAGGTCGAAGAGGGAGAGGTTGAGGAGGAAGAAGTACATGGGGGTGTGGAGGCGGTGGTCACAGGCTACGGCTGTGATGATGAGGCCGTTGGCCAGGAGGGCAGCCAGGTAGATGGCCAGGAAGAGCGAGAAGTGCAAGAGCTGCAGCTCCCATGTGTCTGTGAATGGCAGGAGGAGGAATTCATTGAGGGAGCTGCTGTTGGACATCTGTTCTATTTTGCTCAGGAAAACTGTGTAAGGAAGAAAAGGCAATAATAGCTTAGAAAAATTTTCTCTGAAATAAACTTTCCATTTTTCATAGAAATCCTTCTCAACCCCGTCCAAACTCTCAGTAATTTCTTCTTCACACTCATTTAACCCTGCTCTCCCTCTAAGTTCAAGGTGGATACGTGATGGAGAGAACAGGACACAGCTCCTGACATGGCAAAGACTCTCTGGACTGAATCCTGCCCTGCAGGGCACCTCACAACCCCAGCAGGACAACAGAGACACTCACGTGTCCTGACAGTCACAAGGTCTCCTAAGGGGAGAGTCAACCCCTTTGCAGCCCCTCCAATGACGCTGCCCAACACCCTGGGCACATTGCCCCTCTTCAGACACCTCCATGGCAGGACCTCAGGGTGAGTATCTGAATTTGTAGCTGAAGCCCCAGCTGACTGCCAGGACAAGAGCAGAAAGGAGAGGCAGGAAAATGAGGAGAAACACTGTGACTGCTGCCAAGGGAGGACAGAGAGACAGAGCAGCACCATCCCCAGGTTGCACCTCCCAGACAGTGTGGACTTCCAGGGCAGTGGTTCTCACACCCTGTGCCTTGCAAAGGGAAATGGGCACATGGCAGGAGAGAGGCAGCTCTGCTGTTCTGGAAATCTGACTGCAGAGGAGGTCAGAAATGCCCTGAAGCCCTTCCCTGTGAGAGCAGTGTACTGAGAATGAGGAGAGCTGCAAAGGTGATATTGCTGCTGCCCACAGGTGAAAAGGCAGTTGAAGGAATATTCTGGGGTCCTCACAGACCTATTGATCCCTCAGAGCAGCACTGCACAACTCTCCTTCAGGCATCTAAACCTAAAATGTCCCATTCATTTGCTGCCTTGTCAAGGACACAAAACAAAATCCTAGCCTCTGGATATTGCCTTCCCTTTCATAGAAGCTTCCCAAGAGTGTCCTCCTGAAAAGCCCCTTCCAGATATGTTGTGTGGGTGAGGCTGAGCTGTGAGCAGCCCTGACCCCACACAGCAGCCTCTCAGCAGGAGAATGAACCTGCCCAGGGGGGATCTCTCCTCCCACCCAGAGCTTCTCCCTGCAGCGCCCTGGCAGGCTGAGTGCTGATCCTCACAGAATCACTGCACCGGGCACACAGCACCCTGGGGCGCATGGACACTGCTCTGAAGAACAGTGCTCTGAAGAACCTGTGTGCCCACATTGCCTTCACTGTCTTGCACCAGCTCCCGAAGAAGCAGCCATGATGGCCTGACCTTGTGATGCTGGGACAGGGAATTTCTGTTCTGAAGCATCCCCTCATATGCAAAGTAGAAGCAGGGAGGACAATCCTCAAAAAAATAAAAGTCATCAGCTGGGAGGGATGCTGCAGACCCCTCCAAAAAACTCTGTAGCATTACCGTGCAGCCGGTGACTTACCATGTCCAAGTTTGCTCCCACCATGAGCTCTCCTCTGTCCTCCCACTCCACGCTGCCTTTCACCTCTCTGTCCTCTCTCCTCTCCTGTCCGCAGCAGCAGGCAGTGCCCGCAGCCCTGCTGCTCTTGGCACAGGAGCTGCTCCTGCACTCGGCTGTCTCTGGGCAGTGCTGCCAGGCTGCCACGAGCTGCCTCCGTCCCAGGAGCCTGGCCCCGCTCAGGAGCAGAGGCCCAGCTGAACTCACCAATTTCTCTGTCCCTTGTGTCCCCTCCTCCTGGGGAATGTTCCCTCAAGCAAACTAAAATAATCATCTGTTTTCCTTTTCTCGTGAGTGGAGAGGTTCCAACATTGCAATTTATTTCATCAGAGGATGAGGAGCTATGAAAGTTGTGAATGTCAGGAAAGTTGTGAATGGACTTATTAAAGTCTCTGGAAGAATGATTTTCATCTCTCAACCAGACAGGGATGGGACCAGATGGGACAAAAGCCAACTCACTGGGACATGGTTCAGGTTTTAATAAGGATTAATCAATCTGTGCATTACAGAATTCAGACCCCCAGGCCTGGGTCTTAAGTTATATTCACATTATTCCCGTAAATTCCACAGACGCCATCAGTGGGATTCTCCTTGCCAAAAACAAAGTGAGCACAACACAGATGTGTCCATGTCTGCTCTGTCTAAGATCCCACTATAATCATTGGGATAATCATTGGAGATGGATCATCATTGATAATCATTGATAATCATTGGAGATGGAAGAGTCAGTCGCTTACACACAGATATCTGGTGACAGTTGAAGACACAGATGTGGTCCAAGGCAGATGTGCCACACACAGATGTGGTGTCAGTGTCTGCTTGCTCTGATGCAGGAACTGGGGGACCTGCATCATCCTAGAGGATGAGGTGTGGATCAGGTGGGGAATTGTCTTGGCTATCTGAAATGACCTCCTAGTGTCAAACACAACTAGAGCCCCACTCACTCCAGCTGAGGCACAAGAAGATTCCAGTATTGACCAGCAGCTCTTGTAATTCAGTGCAGGCACTTGATTTGAGGGCATTGAAAAGTGCTGGAAGAGCCTTGTCAGATGCCTGGGTTGTCCAGCTCAACCATATGTCTCTAGCAAATTGGACCTACAGGGAAACTATCCCCTTTGGAGCGCTTGCTGGGCAAGTGCTCCAGAGAATCCTAGGGTTCCATCCTGAACCCAAACAAATGAAATCCAGCACTGTCTGTAGGGAAAGTCCATCCCGTCTACATCCATGTGTGCTGCATAAATGAGAGGCACATCACACCAAGGTATCTTCAGATTCTTTACACTCTCAAACCCTTCTTGCTCTCCTCCCCTCAACTTCTGCTCACTCCATCATACTATATGAACAGGAACTAGGCTAATGAGGACCTCAGCATGTCTGGATCACAGGCTGTCAAGGTCCATGGACATTGTCAGGGGCACCTTGTCCTTCCTGGAGATTTGTGCAAGGAGTCTGTCATAGGTCCAGTATAGCCACAGAGTCACCTCAGGCAGAACCCCCTTTCCTGCTGTTTCTCAATGGCCCAGCTCTGTGTCTGCCTGGCCTCAGACACTGCTGGATTCACTTCCTTAGTAGGAAGCTGCTTCCACCATTGCATTGTTCCTGCTGTATATGACAGCTTGGCTCTGCTCTGAACTGGGCCATTGCACACCCAGTGTCTTTGCCTCTTGGTAACAGGTTTCTCTGTGACCATTCTGTTCTCTGTGCCACAGCTGAAGCTCTATAGCCCAAATATATGCAAGTGTAGGCTGCCTGAAGTAGAGGCAGGAGCACATGAAGATGTGCAAGCTGTCACAGGCCTGGAATATCGTTGGAATGATGATCAATGGAAGATGAGGGAGGATGCCTTTTGTGTGAAGGACCAGATTGGATGTGTGGAGCTCTTCCTTGGAAGAGGCAAGGTTTGAAGTGAGAGCTTGTGGGTGAGCATCTCAGGAGGGAGCTCTCCTATTTCTCGGCAGAATAAAAAAAGTCTGTGGATCACTGGCCCTGGTTCTTGTTGGGCGGACTTTAATCCCCCTATCACTACCTGGAAAGGCAAACTGCGGGGTGCAAGCAGTCTGGGAGGCTTCTGGAGAGCATTAAGGAGAACTTTTTTGCACAGCTGCCAGATGGGCTTATAAGGATGATGCTTTCTGGTATCTGGACATTTCAAACAAGGACAAACTGATCAGGGATGGGATAGTCAATGTCTGCCTTGCCTACTGTGACCATGAGAATCTGGAGTGCCTAATGCTGAGGGGAGTGCAGAAGGACAGTAGCAGAATAGAGACTGGGCCTCAGAAGAGTCAACTCCCTGGCCTGTTCAGGGGACTGGTGGGGGATCCCAGGGGAGGCAGCTCTCAAGGACATCAGAGCTCAGGAAAGCCAGCAGGTCTTTAAGGACAGACCTGCCAAGCATAAGGATGGGTCATTCCAATATTCACTAAAACTATCAGATACCTCAGGGTACTCAAACCAGCAGATACCCCTTGGGTAGACTGGGATCTCGTTACTTAGCTCCAGGCTAATGGGCAATGTAGAGGAGAAAAAAAGGCAGAGGCAAAGGCAGAGGCATTTAGAAATATTGCCCACCATCACATTACAAGGACAAGTGCAGGCTCCTGCACCTGGGGAGGAATCACCCCAGGAACCAGTATAGATTAGAGGTTGACCTGCTGGAAAGCAGCTCCACAGAGAGGCATTTGGGAATCCTGGTTGACAAGGAGTTAACCATGAGTCAGCAATGTGGCCTCGTGGCCAAGAAGGCCAATGGCATCCTGGCCTGTATCAGGAGGAGTGTTGCCAGCAGATGTTGCCCCCTCTCCTCAGCTCTGGTGAGGACTAACCTGGAGTATTGTGTGCAGTGCTGGGCTCTGCAGTACGAGAGGGACACTGAGCTTCTAGAGAGGATGCAGCATAAAGTGACCAAGATGCTTAAGGGACTGGAGCATCTATTGTATGAGGAAAGCCTAAGCGAGCTGGGCGTATTTAGTCTGGAGAAGAGAAGACTGAGAGGAGATCTGACCAACATGTAGAAGTAAGTACCTTAGGGGTGACTGTAGGGAGGATGGGGCCAAACTCTTCTTAGTGGTGGCCAGTGACAGGACAAGGGGTAATGGGTGCAAGTTGAAACACAGGAAGTTCCATCTCCATGTGAGGAAGAACTTTACTGTGAGGCTGACAGAGCCCTGGTACAGGCTGCCCAGAGAGGTTGTGGAGTCTCCTTCTCTGGAGATCTTCAAAACTCACCTGGATGCCACCCTGTGCCACATGCTCTAGGTGTCCCTGCTTGAGCAGGGGCGTTGGACTAGATGATCTGTAGAGGTCCCTTCCAATGTTAACCACTCTGTGATTCTGTGAACTTGCTGCTGGAGACAGTGCCCATCATTTCCCTTACCACATCTTCAGAGTGCAATTCAGCCAAGTCTACATTAACTCTTCACTCACCCATCAGACAGGGAGGGGAATTACTGCAGCACAAACAGCCTGGCAATCATCAATTACTAATGCCACTGCTCTTGTTACACCATGCTCACTTAGGCACTGGGTTCATTTAGCAGCCTAAAACATCTTGCTGGACTCCATGGTCCACTGGTAGCTCACTGCAAGTCTCTACTCCTTGTCCACGTTCAACGGAGAAGATCATACTCACAGTGGCACAAATTCACAATGCTAAATGCTCCCTCTCCCTCTTCTTGATTAAAAGCTGCCTTTCTCCAGGGCTGCAGAGCTCCGCAGGTGTCAGCCCCTCCACGGGGCACCCTCAGCAAACCCTCTCGTCCCCGCCGCTGCTGCTGGCCCCTCACTGCTCTGGCAGCAGCGACCTCAGCGCCAGCCCCCGCCGTGAGCCTCCTGCTGGCCCAGCAGCTCCTCGGGCAGGGGGACCTCGCTCGCGCACAGCCCAGCGTGGGCTGCTGCCGCCGCGGGCTGCAGGGACACCAGGTTCCTCGGCAGAGCCGCCCCAGCCAGGAAGGGGCTGCTGACGTCACAACCAGCTGTGCGGCCTGGCCTATCAGGGGCTGCGGCAGCAGTGACGTCACCAGCCGACGCCCACGCGTCAGCACAGAGCCAGCCCTGCAGAGAGCAGGGGCCTCCCGGCAGCGTCCCCGCAATGGCCTCCGTGTCCCTGCCCGCTGCTGAGACACCCCTGGCCTCACAGGCAGCGCCTGCTGCTGCCCCGGCAGCTCCGCGCACACAAGGGACCTCCCCGCGGGTCTGCACCAGACCCCGCTGCCGGCCGCGCTGCTGCTGGGACAGGAGCGGCCTCAGAGCCCGTCCCCAGCCATGGGCCAGCGCTGGCCTCGCAGCTGCTCTGCCAGCAGGGACCTCCCAAGGAACTGCCCAGCCAGGCGCCTCTTGCTGGCCTGCCCGGGACTCAGCAAAGAGCAGAGCTCATGGTCACCCTCACAGACATGGATGGACCTGCTAATGCCTGGTGCTGTCCAGTCAGGAGCACAGACAATGTGACCCGCCTCCCAAGCAGGAGCAGTGCCATGTGCCTGCTGCTGGCCTCCCAGGTGCTTACAAACACTGACTTGACCATCATCTGACTAGATGATCTCCAAACGTCCCTTGCAACCAGAGAAAGGTGCCTTCTCTCACTCAAGCCCCCTTGAAGCTTGCTTATGAGCCAGCAACGTCCCCTTGCTTCCAAGAAGGCCAGTGGTCTTCTGGTGTGCAGTAGGAAGACTGTTGCCAGGAGGACAAGGGAGGTCATCCTGCCTCTCTACTAAGTCCTTGGGATGCCACCCCTTGAGTCCTGTGTCCAGCGCTGGCCTCCGCAGTACAGGAGGGACAGGAAGGTACTGGAGAGAGCCCAGTATATGTCTATCTATGTCTGAAGTTGATCAGGGAGCTGGAGCATCTCTCCTACAAGAAGAAGATGAGAAAACCAAGCCTCTTTTAGCCTGGAGAAGAGAAGGCTGAGGGGGGATCTTATTAGGGTATGCAAATACCTGAAGGGAGGATGCCAAGAACAGAAGAGGATGGCCCAGACTCTTTCCAAGGGTGACCAGTGACAGCACAAAAGGCAAACTGTAGCACAGGAAGTTCTGCCTGAATTTGAGGAAAAATATCTTGACTGTGAAGGTGACAGAGCACTGGCATAGGTTGCCCAGAAAGGTTATGGAAACCCCTCCTCTGCAGATATTCCAGACCTTCCTGGACAGGATCCTGTGCATCGTGCTGTAGGTGACACTGCTTGACTAAAGGGATTGAACTAAATCATCCCCAAAGTTCCTTCCAAACTCAACCATTCTGTGATTCCATAAACGGCCTCCACTGGGTATATCCGCTTTTTGAGCTGAAGGGATCTGCCCGTCCCTCACCTTTATTGTGAGTGCTGCTCTAGTAGGATAGAAGGCATTTGAGGTGTCCAAGGAAATTCCTGACCTGGACTCAGCGGAAGCTCCAGAAGGATGCGGGTATCACACTTGCTCCATCAGAGTAAGCACACACTGGCACATGCTTTGGGCCACCCCTGTGTATTCCAGTGTCACCAGGTATTCTTGTGTGAACAAGTGACTTCATCTGCAGTGATTCTATTAGGAGCTTAGACAAGGAACTCGCAAGCAGATGTCTGTGTTGTGCATGTTTATCTTGCTAAGGTGAATCTCACCTTCCATGTGTTTGTGGAGTCCATGGACGTTAGCTGAATCCCTCTCCAACCCAGGGGCTGCTAAATAGGTATGTGGTGCTCAGAATAAGGCACCTGAATCCACACCTGCACCATGTGTCAGGGAGCTCCCCACTTATCCCTCTCTGGGTATCCTGCATAGCTAAGAGATGTGAATTGTGGCTTCCAGAATGGGACATTTCCAACTTTCATAGTCATTCCCTGATGAAAGAACTTGAAATGCTGGGATCTGTCTCCCTTTACTCTTTAAAGATGAAAAATAGATGATTACTTCAGACTATTTGAGAGAACATTTCCCAGGAGGAGGGAGCACAAGGGACAGAGAAATTGGTGAGTTCAGCTGGGCCTCTGCTCCTGAGCGGGGCCAGGCTCCTGGGACGGAGGCAGCTCGTGGCAGCCTGGCAGCACTGCCCAGAGACAGCCAAGTGCAGGAGCAGCTCCAGTGCCAAGAGCAGCAGGGCTGCGGGCACTGCCTGCTGCTGCGGACAGCAGAGGAGAGAAGGCAGCGAGAGGGGAACGGCAGTTTATAGAGTGGAGTTGGGGGGAGAGATTGCTGTGGGTGAAATCTTCCCAGTCCTTGGCACAGTGAGTCTTTGGCAATGCTACTGATGCTCCTGGAGGGTCTGCTGAACCCATCTCATATCTTCATGAGTTTATTTGTTTTTTTAAGCCTCAGTCTCCTGACTCGACCAGTGCAGAGGAGGAGGGGATTCTTCATAACAAGGATTCCCTACCACACTGCCATAGGATCTGGGGGGAAGCTCCGGGTGAACCAGCAGAGCAGATTCCTTCTCCTGCTGAGAGGCTGCTGTGTGGGTCAGGGCTACCCACAGCTCCATCTTCCCATTTTGAGAATGGAGTTTTCCAGACTTGTCTCTGCATGGTGGGAATGGATTTGTAGCAGCCAGGGTTAAAAAAGGATCTCAATTTCTTCACAATCACACTGAAAGATAGATAAGCTTACAAAGAACCTCATCCAGTGCCTTTAGCCCCTCTCAGCCTACAGACAGCACCAATAGCCCCTTTCCAGTCTTAAGATCTGCTCTGTAGCACCTGCAATCAGGGAGGTGCCCCAGGAAGTTTCCTGCTCTTCAGAACTTTCTGTAGCCAAGCTGAGTGCCCAGTGGGATGGGGTCTGTGGGGACAAAGGAACAGCTCTCAGCAAGGACATCTCCAAGCAGCAGAGATATAGCCCAAGGCAAGAGGAAGCTAATGCCAAAATCTCATGTGAGGTTGGAGTCCAGGAAACTCTCTGCCAACTCCTGCAGTGCAGATGCTTCCCCCTCCGCCAGCACCCTGCACCTTTCCTCTGGCACCCAGCAGGGCCTCTGCCCTCAAGGCCATGGCATGGAGGGCACAAGCTGCCTTTTTGGCAGTGAGAGCCCCCGAAGAGGAGAGGGGCAGCTCTTTTGCCACGAGCCCCTTTCCTAAACACCAGCAAAGGAGCTGAGAACAACCACCCTGTGACGTCTCCATCCAGGAGCTGCTGTGTGCAGCCAGGTTAGGGCAAGGCCTTCCTCAGTGTGCCTCCCTCCTGCCACCTTTGCAAGACCAGACAGAAGCAACAAGGTGTTGCTGTTTGTTTCCCTCTTGGGCTGGGATGCTCTCGTTCCTGTGCTTGGGCTTTGTGGGGAGGAAATTTGCAGCTAGAGCCTGACACAGATGCTGTGGTTTCTCTTGCAGGGCTGTCTCCAGTGGAGATAGAAGACAAGGTTCCCTTCTCACCCTTGGGGCTCAAAGCAGCACAGTCCATGAGGCTGGGGAAGAAGCTCAGTGTCCTTTCAGGAGACCTCACATTTAAGACCCTTGACGCACCTTGGCGTGTGCTGCTGGGATGTGTGCTGCCCTTTGGAGGGACACAGATCTTCTCCAGAATGTCCGTGATGGCTGAATGTGCTATGCAGAAGCCACAGAGGGGCTGAGGTAATGGAAATGCTGCTGGGGTGGGGGGCTTTATGTTGGCAGCCGAGCTAAGCACTATGTGTCTTTGCCTACAAGCTGGGTGCTGAGTTCTCTGTCCCTACCAGAACCACATCCCAGTATCCCTATTCTAATCATTGGGGCCATGTGCTGTGTCACACCCTCTCCATCACTTTTTGGACAGCTGAGAAAGGGAGGTGAATTCACTGTTCTATAAGATCTGCAGATCTGTGCTGTAAGTGGACACTAAAGTCATCACAGGCTGACACAAGAGATGTCCCCTACCTAGAGAGGTGCTCACCCACAAGCACCTCTGGGTGGTGGGAATGGAAGCGATGAAAGACCAATGCGTTGGCACTGTGGTGGGGCACAAGGAGAGCTTTTGTCTCTAAGGTCTCAATAGTCTTCACATGGAGAGCAGAGGAAAGGGTGTGTATTCCTGCCCTGCAGAGCAGACAAACAAAGCAAAGACTCTCCAAAAAAAAATGAAGTAATTGCTTTTATGGTCAAAATGCCTCATAAATGAATGTGAAAATGTTGAACTGCCCTTACACATCATAGCAGAACTGATCCCTCTGGAGCCCATAGGTGGAGATTCCTGCTGCTCGTGGCACACTCAGCCAGTATGAGCTGGAGCTCCAGACAGAGAGCTGAACTAAGAAGGAGCATGTGTCTACATCTGCATCTCTGTCTGCATAGGTGGAAGAGGATGTGAAAATGACAAAGAGTTTTGATAAGAAAGGTCTCTCCTGACATGTCACTGTCTTTACCTCTTTGCACAGTCCCACGTAACTGGAGGCAGCTAATGCCCAACAGCAGTTCCCTCAATGAGTTCCTCCTCCTGCCATTCGCAGACAAGCGGGAGCTGCAGCTCTTGCACTTCTTGCTCTTCCTGGGCATCTACCTGGCTGCCCTCCTGGCCAACGGCCTCATCATCACAGCCGTAGCCTGCGACCACCGCCTCCACACCCCCATGTACTTCTTCCTCCTCAACCTCTCCCTCCTCGACCTTGGCTCCATCTCCATCACTGTCCCCAAATCCATGCACAATTCCCTGAGCAACACCACAGAAATTTCCTACTTGGGATGTACTTCACAGGTCTTTTTCATATTTTTCTTACTTTCAGCAGAGTTTTATCTCCTCACCATTATGGCCTATGACCGCTATGTTGCCATCTGCAGACCCCTGCACTATGGGACCCTCCTGGGCAGCAGGGCTTGTGTCAAAATGGCAGCAGCTGCCTGGGCCAGTGGCTTTCTCAACGCTCTCCTGCACACTGGGACCACATTTTCGCTACCCCTCTGCCAAGGCAATGTGGTGGAGCAGTTCTTCTGTGAGATCCCCCAGATCCTCAAGCTCTCCTGCTCAGATTCCTACCTCAGGGAAGTTGGGTTTCTTGGGGTTAGTGCCTGTTTATTCTTTGGGTGTTTCGTTTTCATTGTGATGTCCTACATGCAGATCTTCAGAGTTGTGCTGAGGATCCCCTCTGAGCAGGGCCGGCACAAAGCCTTTTCCATGTGCCTCCCACACCTGGCCGTGGTCTCCCTGTGTATCAGCACTGGTCTGTTTGCCTACCAGAAGCCCCCCTCCATCTCCTCCCCATCTCTGGATCTGGTGGTGGCTGTTCTGTACTCGGTGGTGCCTCCAGCAGTGAACCCCCTCATCTACAGCATGAGGAACAAGGAGCTCAAGGATGCCATTAGGAAAGTGATTTCATGGACCTTTTTAAGCATTGGTAATTTTTCCACATCTCTCCACAAATGACTCTTTCTGTATCCCGTAACTGGATTGAGCATTGTTTCATCACGTCATTTTTATTATGACTTTTACTAGTGATAATAATTGTTATTGTGTTGCTACACAACTGCTTGTATTCATTCCCCTTTTTATGGTGTCTGCTCTCTCTCACCTGATACCCTCAATTGTGTTGAATCCTGGATAAGGACTGGCTCCCTAACAGTATCTCTGTAATAAAGTAATTTCTATCAGTACAGTGCGTGAAAGCTGGGCTTTTCCTCCAAAGCTGGTGTAAAGAATAGGCCCAAGGACTTGCGCCCCTCAAGGGCCTGCTGCACAGGATTCTCCATGGGTTCAGCAACAAAGAGCTCAGAATCATGTAATGATCTTTCAGAGACCAAGGGCTGGTTTGGGAATTCCCCTATCAGAGTCCAAAGATAGTCGAGATGCTGAATGGTCATGGATTTACACATGCACAGCTCTCCTACGTATTAAGGCACAGTGTCAGATGGCTGTTCTCATGGAGGGGATGCTGGAGGTGTCAGGAGAGCACAGAGATCCTCCTGGGACAGCATATGCCTGGGATGGACTGTGAGTAGAGCCTCATAAAGGGAGAGGTCCTCAAAGATGGAGTTTCTTAGAGGTAAAGCACTGGGTATTCGCAGGCAAAAGAGGACTCTGCAGTCTCAGGAGAGGCAGGGAGGACTCAACTGTCAGGAAGAAGGGAGAACGGAGAGCCCTCTGGGTCACCATCTATCAAATACCAGGGGCAGGATGTATAGGCACAACTGGACACAACGAGCACCCTTGGAAATGCTCTGCAGTCCGGATGCCCTGGACTGTGCAGTCACCTGCAGTCCCCTGGAGGGATTAGAGGTTGTGATACCCATTTGGTTGAGTCTGACTCCTACCCCTGGTCACAGGAGCACTGAAATGTCACCCTTAGCCACTTTATTCCCCCCTCTCCCCCCTCCATATCCTTCCCAGCTCTGGATCTCTCTGTACTGACCATTCTGTACTCAGTGGTTCCTCCAGCACTGAACCCCCTTGACTACAGCATGAGGAACAAGGAGCTCAAGGAAGCGCTGAGGAAACATCCCCAATGGTTACAATATCAGTGCCAAAAACTGTCCTGTGTGCAGTCACTTGTCATTCCCATGTACTTGGCATGAAACATGTGCTCTCATTTATTTCTTTATGAATGTTTACTCTTAACTTCCAGAATAAAATAATAATAAATAATTATTTAAAATACAATAGAGCACTACAGCAGGAACAAAAGGCTGATTATGGAAAATACGGGCCTGCTGCTAAATGGGTCAAGAGCCCTGGTGAGAGAGGACACAGAAAAGGCCACCTTTGCTGCAGGCTTTAGTGCTAAGAGTGACCCTGAGGAATCCTAGGCCCTGGAGAGCATGGAGAAATGGAGAAAGGAAGACTTTCCCTTGCTGGAGGAGGATCTGAGTAGGGCTCACTTCAGCAAACTGGACACCCACAAAACCATGGGCTCTGGGGGGACTCTCTTGCACTGTTCAGTGCCCACGTCCGACAGAGCTCCATGAACTGGAGAAATCGAGTCCCTCCAGTTACACTGCTTGTACCTCTGGCCCTTGGCAAGTGACCTTCACACATCAGAGACTCTCTGAGCACCACCCGATAGATGCAAAAAGGGGCTCACATTGGAATGCTGCATTTATGGCACTGCATCTCGCACTGCTTTCATGCCTCCTGATGGTTAGCTTGCTTCCCTTTACCCCTTCTCTGTTTGTCACGCTGCACCATTGCATGTGTCACGATCACATCTCAAAGTGCACAAGTGGCAGTTTCTCCTCTGGTGTTATTCCTGTGTTTCACACCTCAGACAACTTCACCTGCCACCTGCATGGTCAAAGTGACAACTGGGAATAGAAGAAGCTGAGCGCAAGGAAGGACCTTGCTCTACTTTGTGGGGTCCCCCAGGGGTCAGTCCTTGGTCCAGTCCTGTTCAATTTATTCATCAATGACCTGGATGAAGGCACAGAGTGCTCCCTCAGCAAGTTTGCTGATGATACCAAACTGGGAGGAGTAGCCGATACCCCAGAGGGCTGTGCTGCCATCCAGAGGGACCTGGACAGACTGGACAACTGGGCGGTGAAAAACCTCATGCAATTCAACAAGGCCAAGTGCAAGGTTCTGCACCTGGGGAGGAATAACCCCAGACACCAGTACAGGCTGGGGACCGACCTTGTGGAGAGCAGCTCTGCAGAGAAAGACCTGGGTGTCATGGTGGACGACAAGCTGACCATGAGGCAGCAGTGTGCCCTCGTGGCCAAGAAGGCCAATGGGATCCTGGGGTGCATTAAGAAGAGCGTCTCCAGCAGGTCGAGGGAGGTGATCCTGCCCCTCTACTCAGCCCTGGTGAGGCCACATCTGGAGTACTGTGTCCAGTTCTGGGCTCCACAGTACAAGAGGGATGTGGAGCTGCTGGAGAGAGTCCAGCGCAGGGCTACAAGGATGATCAGGGGCCTGGAACATCTGCCCTATGAGGAGAGGCTGAGGGAGCTGGGCCTGTTCAGCCTGGAGAAGAGAAGGCTGAGAGGGGATCTAATCAGTGTATATAAATACCTCAAGGGAGGGAGTGCAGAGGACGGTCATGGTCTCTTTTCAGTGGTGGCCACTGATAGGACTAGAGGAAATGGCCGGAAACTGAAACATCAAAAATTCCATAGGAACTTAAGGAAAAATTTCTTAACAGTGAGGGTGACAGAGCACTGGAACAGGCTGCCCAGAGAGGTTGTGGAGTCTCCTTCTCTGGAGATCTTCAAAACCCGCTTGGATGCAGTCCTGCGCCACGTGCTTTAGGTGTCCCTGCGTTTGCAGGGGGGTTGGACTGGATGATCTCTAGAGGTCCCTTCCAACCCTAAGCATTCTATGATTCTATGATTCTATGATTCTACTTTGCTTGGTCTTGTTACAGGCATTGCCTGCATCAGGCTGGGCTGCTTTTTCTTGGAGAGCAGCAAGAGAAGAGGCATCTTTCCCTTCTTTTAAAAGTCATCAGGCAATAATTTGCATCCTGCTTGTAACGCACACTTGCTACTCAGGGCCATAAGGGCCCAGGGCTTGGCGCAGGCAAAGGTGCACGATGAGAAAGAAGAGCACCGGCACAGCTCTGGAGCAGTCGGCAGACGGCGCGACAGAAAGAACCAGACCCCACTGGAAACAATGGTCTTATTTCACAATTAAAATTAAGGCAGTACAGAATGATATATTTAACCAAAGGAGCTTATTGCACACTGATTTTAGCATCAGACAAAATAAGCAAGGTAATGCACCTAACCATGAGTATACGAGAAAGAGAATAGTGATTAAAAGATACATCACCAATTGCCTAAATATGTTACTGTCATACAGATCCGCAGTCACTGGGGAGTCCCTGTTGTGGTGAGGATTTGGAGAACCTTCCCGGCAACTGGGAGGTCTTACATGGTGCATCCACCCGTGAGGTCTCCAAAATCGCAGCAAGTGTGTCCATCTTTTATAGAGCCAAATCAGCAAATCATGATAACTTGCATTTTGTTTGTGAGCGGTGACATCTGATGTGGCATCCTTTCCCTATCATGTGGGATGGGGATCTGGTCAGAGCCCAGGCCTCGGATGGGAGGGTTCCCTTCAAGGTCAAATACAGCTGCACGAGAGCTTAAAAAAGCTACAGTTTAATAAGCCTCCATGCAAGCTGGCATGAACAATTCTACAGGTGAGTGTTTTGTACTGCAAAGGCAGCGCCGTATTCATCTCTAAGTCAACCCCGACTCGGGCCTGTCGTTCAGGCCCTGGCACTTCAGTTCCTCATGTTCCACTCTGTCGTAACACACAAGGTTATATTGGTCCCCAGATTGTGGGGCTGCCAAGAGATTTCCTTGGTAGTGGGAAGCCGCATGAAAAGTGAAACGGGACCAAAATACAGCTTGGGAAGCTCAGATTGGGCAATAGGATGAAGAAATATCACTTGAAGGGTGGAGCAGTGGTGCTACAGGGCACCCAGAGCGAGTCTGTCACCACCAATGACTTTGTGTTTCAAGAAACAGCCACTGAGGATGGAAAAACCCTCAATGAAGTGAAGGAGAACCTCTTGTGAGAACTTGCTGGGGAAGCAGATTGGGTGTCCATAGTCTCCAGGGACACAGGAGCAGGTCTAGGATGACCTGTGGTAGAGATGGCCAAGGGCGTTGCCAGGGCCCCAACAGAATGGAGGTCTTTATCCTCTTGACTATGGCTGTTCTGTCTCTCACCGAGGCCTACCCCGAATCATCAGGACTTCTTTGCCCCCTTTATCCTTCTGGGGACCCTGGGAGGTGTCGTGTGTTTGTCCTGCACTCAGCATTGCCCACCCTTACCCAAACAATGATGCCAGGGAGGACGTGGGCAACACGTGGAGGAAAGGATCTCCCTTCCCAGGGTTTCTCTGCCTGTGCTCTGCCATTTTCCTTGATAAAACACATCAAGGGTGTATTCGGCATCAGAGCCACCTGAGTATTTACCTAACTATTACCAATGATTATATATTTTAGCTTTAATCAGCCCCTGCTGAGTTGTTGTAGTTAATGGCCTCAGTGGGATCCATTAATGCTCTACAAAACTTCAGAGTTTCCTTCTCACTTTGACTTTTTCACTGATTTCTTCAATCTCCTTTCAACAGCTGCAACTCATGGACTCAGCTCCAAGTACTGCATGGAGCTCATTAAAAAGCAAAAAGCCCTGATAAACCAGGACTCTCCCTGCAATTTCCTTCAAGTGTCCATGGCTAATTGGAGAGGTTTGGGGAGTGTAGCTGAAAGCTGAAGACAACAATCATATACAAGTATTTCATCTTTTTAAAGTTTTCTATTATTATTCTAAAGAATAGGTGACAGCACACCTTTCAATTCATTGCCATCCAGAGTGACTCCTAATGAAGTCAGCACATGTAGGAAAAGCCGTGCCCCAGAGGATCAGGCACTGTATGCACAATCTTTCTCCTCACCTCCCCAGCCCTACCATTTCCCTCATCAGTCTCTTGGGAATTAAAATCACTCACGTGGAAAGCCAGCCCTAGTCCACCTAAGTCTGCACTCAATGTTATAGCTCACCAGCCCCAATTCTCACCTGTTTTACTTAGACAACTGGCTGCCAACAGGCACAAGGGGATCTTCTTTTAGTTACAAGGAAAGAAAAAAATAAAGCAGAGTATAGTTTCATGGAAAATAATGACACTCTTTGAATGTATGCTAAGTCCATACAATCAGTACATATAGTAAGGACTTGGCTAACGGGGCAGACCACAGAGAGACAGACCAAGGTTTAACCTCCCTAAAGGGCAAACCAACGCTGGGTCTCTGAGAGTATGGGGAGGAGTCACAATGTGTCCAGATAGTGCCCTAAAGGGGATGTTAGAAATTGTCACTTTAAACAGGACATGTGAGAATGGGAGACTTAGGTAGATGCACAGAAGACAGGGGAGGGAAGGGGCCAAGACCCCCAGCATGAAGAGCTGGGCTCACAGCATCACTGATGAGCTGCCACAGACTGAATAAGCAACCCAAAGAAGTCCTTCCTTTGGCAGTGACTTGGAAAGCCACATCCCTGACAGGGTTCCAGGGAGATGGGTGTTCTCTTCTTTAAGATGGTGCCCAGGACTCTACTGCAGAGATGAGGAAGAGCATAAAAGGAGGTTGTAGGGATATTCGCTAACTTCATCAGCTGCACAGCAGGGAGCTGGTCATCTCACAAACTGCTGATGGAGTCAAATGAGGTGGGGACTGATGAGTGAGATGGGGACTGCTGGATGAACTCGCGCAGCCTGGACCTTAGTTCTTGTTCCCAGCGATCCTGCTGCTCTCCATCAAGGCTCCCAGCTTCGGGAGCTCCTTCCCAAGGTGTCACACAGAAACTGTCACTGATAGGGCAGAAGGAGAGAATCCAGGGCAGGTTTCTCTGGCACTGGCTGCCCCTCTTCTCCCCCATGCCGGGGTGGGCAGTGCTGGCTGAGCCCAACACAGCAGCTCACACAGCCCCCCAGGCCCCCACACCAGCACCCCCAGCACCCGCAGCCCCGAGCTGGGCTCCCCTCCCTGCCCCGGCCCCGCACAGCCCCCAGCACAGCCAGGAGCCCCGCAGGGCCTCACAGCCAATGGCTGCGCTGGGCACGAGGAGGTCACTGCTGCCGCAGCCCCTGATAGGCCAGCTGCAGGGAGAGGGCGTGGCTGCTGCTTGGGAGGGCCCCGCTGCGGGCAGAGCTGATTGGGCAGCAGCAGGGCTGGCTCTGCCTGGTGACTGTGAGGTCACCGCTCCCGCAGCGCCTCATTGGGCAGCAGCCGGGTCCTGCGGGGCTCTGCGCTGCTGAGATCATCTCCGCGGAGCAGCTGCTGAGCCCGGGCTGGGCTCCTGGCGGGGAAGGGCTGGGGAGGCCATTGCTGCCCTGGAGGGCAGGGCCAGAGAGCTGGGCGGGACGGCGCTGTGACGTCATGTCTTTGTGAGTGCCTGATTGGCCGGCAGCAGGCAGGCAGGCGTGGGCGGTGGGTGGGGGGTCTCTGTGGTGAGAGGAGCTGAGAGGGCAGCAGTGGTTCCTGTGTGGGGAAGGGGGTTGAGGAAGCTGCTGTCTCTGAAGGCCACAGGCAGCAGCAGGGATGTGGTGGGTTTGCACCTGTGAGGTCACCTCCATGTGAGCAGCTGGGTTTGGGGTTTAGGCTTTAGGGTTGTGATCAGTGGTGCAGAGCCTAGATGGGGACCTGCAACTATTGGTATCAGGAGTCAGTCAAAACCTGTTCAGTTCATTAATCAGTGACCTGAAGGGACAGAGCGCACCCTCAGCAAGTTTGCTGAGGATAAAAAAGTGGGAGGAATGGCTGATAGCCCAGAGGTATGTGTATGATTTAGGAGGGACCTGGACAGTCTGTAGAGTTGGGGGTAGAGGAACCTCCTGAAGTTCAACACGGGCAAGTGCAGGGTCTTACAGCTAGGGAGGAATAGCCCCGTGCACCAGGACAGGTCGGGGTTTACCTGTTGGGGAGCAGCTCCACAAAAAGGGAGCTGGGAATCGTGATTGGCAACAAATTGAGCATGAGCCATCAGTGTGCCCTTGTGGCCACTGATACTGGTGGCTGAGGTCTGACAGTACTCAGAGTGCCCCCACAATATTGCAATGGCAGGAGATGTCTTTGGGTGGCCACTAGCTCCAGGCTGTGGTGTTTCACTGCGGGTGCAGGAATCGCCCTCCACTGCCCCTTCCCTGGGCCTCCTGGGTCCCCAGTGCCTCTCTGGGGATTGCAGAGCCCTCCTTTCCCCATGTGCACCTGGGTTTAGTGCTCTACCTTCTGGTCCCTGCACTGTGGGTCATCCCTGTTTCGTTAAAGCTGCCCTCAGTGCCCACTCCCAGGCAAACCTTGTGCCTGGAGATCCCCTGGGGGTTCTCTCATCAGCACAGTCACGTGTGGGGCAGCCTGGCACAGGCAATGCAGAGACCATTGCCTATCTGCAGTGGTCACTGAGAGATGAACCCTAGATTGAGGCTAACAGATCACCCTGGAATGCTGAGGTCATCCCCTGGATCTCATGGAGTTCACAAGCAGAAGAGCAGGACCATTTGTGGTTGCAAACCCTTGGGCATGTTTTTTGATTCCAGTTCCTAAAGAGAGGCCAGATTCAGGACCATCATAGGGAAGATCCCCTTTTATTATGGAAATGTTATTCTGGAATCGAGCTGTGACTTAAGGGGACCGAAGGACTGGTCTTGCCTGTTCTCCCAAGGTATGAGGAAAAACAAGCCTCTCTACCAGGTTATGAGAGTTCCTGGGCCATATCTGCAGAATAAAGCATGGAAGGACAGCACGGAAATGAGGAGGACAGCTCTAAATAGAGAAAGTCCTGCTGCCCTCCTGGAATGTGTCTTCAGGAAAGATGAACTGCCATGGGAAGGCTGCCTCTAGACTTTCCTTCAATTCACTCTTGTTTAGTTTTGTGTGTTGGAGCTTTGCATGGAATCATGGAAACCTGTGGTGACACTTGGTTGCCATTTCTCTCATATTAGCGAAATTTGAGATCACACTCTATCCATAGGTACGAGAGCTGAGATATCCTAAACAACACTGGACCCCTGGTCTCACCCCACCTGCCCTTGTCCCACTGTGACTCTGTACCCCAGAGGTCCCTTGGTGTCAGTGCTGGAAAAGACGCTGCAGAGGGAAACTCTCCTCCCTGCACTGGGCACATCCAAGGGAGCTCAAAGAAGCGGCTCAGAGAATCCCCCCTCTCTGCTAGTGAAGGGGGAAGCCTGGCTTCCTGCTTTATCATGGTCTATGTTTAATTGCTAAATGAGAGATTCCTGTGCAGACATGACAAAAATTAGGTATCTTTATCGTTTATTATTTTAAGATGGGTGTAAAAGAGAGAAGTAAAAAAGAAAGAAATGTATAAAATACAGCCTCGATGGCAGATATCCTGGTGAGTGAATGAAACAGCTGTTACCACTGACCTTGTACCCACTGGATGAGTTTCTTCAGTGCCTCCTTGAGCTCCTTGTTCCTCATGCTGTAAATGAGGGGGTTCAGGGCTGGAGGCACCACCGAGTACAGAATGGACACAACCATATCTAGAAGTGGGGAGGAGATGGAGGGGGGCTTCAGGTAGGCAAACAGTATAGTAATGACAAACAAGGAGACAACAGCCAGGTGTGGGAGGCACATGGAAAAGGCTTTGTGCCTGCCCTGCTCAGAGGGGATCCTCAGCACAGCTCTGAAGATCTGCACGTAGGACACCACAATGAAAGTGAAACACCCAAAGCCTGAAGAGGTACTAACAAGAAGAAGCCCATCTTCCCTGAGGTAGGTGTGTGAGCAGGAGAGCTTGAGGATCTGGGGGATCTCACAGAAGAACTGCTCCACCACATTGCCTTGGCAGAGGGGTAGGGAAAATGTGTTTCCAGTGTGCAGGAGAGCATTGAGGAATCCACTGGCCCAGGCAGCTGCTGCCATTTTGACACAAGCTCTGCTGCCCAGGAAGGTCCTGTAGTGCAGGGGTCTGCAGATGGCAACGTAGCGGTCGTAGGCCATGACTGTGAGGAGATAATACTCCGCTGATATGAAGAAAAGGAAGAAAAAGACCTGCCCAACACATTCCAAGTATGAAATGAGCCTCATGTTCCACAGAGAATTGTGCATGGATTTGGGGACAGTGGTGGAGATGGAGCCCAGGTCGAGGAGGGAGAGGTTGAGGAGGAAGAAGTACATGGGGGTGTGGAGGCGGTGGTCGCAGGCTACGGCTGTGATGATGAGGCCGTTGGCCAGGAGGGCAGCCAGGTAGATGGCCAGGAAGAGCGAGAAGTGCAAGAGCTGCAGCTCCCGCGTGTCTGAGAATGACCGGAGGAGGAACTCGTTGAGGGAGCTGCTGTTGGACGTTTGCTCTCTCCAGTCATGTGGGACTGTCTAAAGAACAGAAGATATGGAGAAATTAAGATAAACTTGCGAAGATGAAAGCCCAGAAGTCATTCAGTTGTCCAATACCATCCTCCATTACCTCACTTTAGTAAGAGTATCTTAGTGCAGTTTATCTTGTTTATCTATTAGTCTTTTTCCCCTCTGTCTTGTACTCATGTCTCCTTGAGCTACAGGATCATCGTGTTCGTTATGCTGCCTTCAAAGGAGACCAGGCTCTACTGAGAGCAGAGCTGTGCAGTTTCAAAGTGCCCATCTCCAAATTTCTCACCCTTTCTCCACACACCTAAGGGAGGTCTCCACAACCTCCTTCTAGCCAAAGACACACAGGGCTCATTTCAGCTGCTCATGGACAGCCTCCCACCATCACCTCCATACCCTCAGCATCTCGGCAGCTTCCTCACACGTTGCTCAGGTATCACAGAATGGCCATGAGACAGCAGAGCCTTTCTGGAGGGCAGGTGGCAGCCTGGCAGGACACCACAGGGAAACAGCAAAAGGAGCGTTAGCACTAAAGATGAGCTCTCCTTAAGGGAGAGTCAGCCTAAGCTCACAGGCTGCATTTCCAGGAGCTCAACAGGACAAAAGGGGGCTTGAGAAACCTCACTCCCACGCAGACCCCTCTGTTCCGCAACTTGTAGCATCAGTGTGTGAACTGCAGCTGAAAATATCCAGCTGCAGAAAGCTGAGAGCAAGAACAGGAAAAGCATGGATGGGAGGGGAAACAAGGAGCAACACCATCAATGTGCTGCCAAGGGAGGCAAGGAGAGGGACAGAGAGGCCTTCTGGAAAACTTCCACTTTACCGTCTGGGTATGTCACCTCTCCGAGGGGGACGTCGCAGGGCAGTCCCTCTTAGCCCTTTGGTGGGCCGGCAGGCAATGACCTGTGTCAGGAGAGCTGCCCCTCTCCTCTGCTGCAGGTCTGGCTGAAGAGGAGGCGGCTCCTGCCCTGCACCCCCTGCCCCTTCCCTGCCCATCTCTGTCCCTGCCACCAGCTCTTCCTCTATCCCAGTGTCCTGTCCCTGCCATTGCTCACAGATCCCATATCGTATCACCCTCTGTGTGCTCAGTTCTGCCCTGCAGAAACCTCTGGGCCATGTCCAGGGGCAGCTCTGCAGTTGCAGATCCTAAGGAGTCAGTCACTTTAGGTCCTATGAGTCCACAAAGATGATATGGATGCTACCTGTAGGCTAAGATGGGCATGAAGCAGCTTGCTGAGGCTTCTCACAGACCTATTGATCTCTAGGCAAGAAGATCTAGGACTCCCAGTTCCCTGCCAAAACAGAAAGCTTGTTCCTTCATTCCCCCTGCACTATTAAGGAGGCTGAAAGAACAGAGAGAGGAAGGAAAGCTCCTTCCCTTTCAAGTGGCCCTTCTGATCTTGCTCCTGTAAAGGACCCCTCGCACATGCCCTGTGTATGAGCTGGAGCTGTGAGCAGACTTCACTCTGCAGCAGCCTCTTAGCAGCAGAATGAACCTGCCCTCACGGGTGTCTGTCTCCCCACGCAGCGCTTCCCCGCAGCGCTGTGGGGAGCACCCTGGGCAGTGCTGCCCCTCGCAGGCTGCAGAGTCACTGTCCCGGGCACACAGCACCCTGGGCCTGGGGGATGCTGCTCTCAATCACAGTCCATGCAGAGCTGGGTGCAGACCATGGCTTCATACGCCCCCATCTTCCCTGGGAGAAGGGAGCAGGATGCCCTGTCGCTGTGAGCGTGCAGCAGGGAATCCCTGCTCTGAAGCATCTCCTCCTCCTGCTAAACCCTGCATTCTCCAGGAGAGAGACCTTTAAAATCCCAATCCATGATTAGATGCACTGAGTTCAGAAGAGGCCACCAGGAACCTCAGCAGCATTCCCTTGCAGACAGAGACTCACTGTTTCAAGGGCTGTGAAGATTCCCCCACAATGAGCTTTGCTCCCGCTCCACACTGCCGTTCCCCTCTCGCTGCCTTCTCTCCTCCCCTGTCCGCAGCAGCAGGCAGTGCCCGCAGCCCTGCTGCTCTTGGCACAGGAGCTGCTCCTGCACTCGGCTGTCTCTGGGCAGTGCTGCCAGGCTGCCACGAGCTGCCTCCGTCCCAGGAGCCTGGCCCCGCTCAGGAACAGAGGAACAGCTGAACTCACCAATTTCTCTGTCCCTCGTGCTCCCTCCTCCTGGGAAAAGTTCACTTCAATAAACTAAAATAATCCCTGTTGTCCTTTGCTAATGATTGGAGAGAGATTATTTTCAACATGGCAATTTATTGCATGAAAGGATGACTATCTATGAAAGTTGGAAATACCGCACTCTGGAAGCCTCATTTCACATCCCTTAACTAGACAGGAGACCGAGGAGTGGACAAATAGGAGTTAATTGACACATGGTCCAGGTGCTGATTCAGAAATATCAATCTGGGCAGTACCTGTCTAGGCCTGGATCTGAAGTTGTATTCGGATTCCTTCTGTAAACTGCACAAATACAGAAATGGCGGGATTCCCCTTGCCAAAACTGAAGTGAGCAGAGCACAGAGATCTGCCCACGAGCTCCTTGTCAAAGCTCCACCACAATCACTGGAGATGCAGGGTGAGAGTCAGCAGTTCCCACAGAAACACCTGGTGACAGCAGAAGAGATTGAGGAAGTGCAAGGCACGTGTCAGTGTCTGCTTGCTCTGATGGAATTACTAGGAGACGTGCATGATCCTACAGCACGAGTTGGGGAATTGGCCGTCTTGGTCATCTGAAATGACCCCAGATGCCAACTACAACAACAGCGACACTCCCCATGAAGCTGAGGTAAGGGAAGATTGCAGGATTAACCAACAGCTCTTGTAATTCAATGTAGAGTCTTGATTTGATGTCAGAGAAAAGTGCTGGCAGGGCCTTGTCTGATGCCTGCAGTGTCCAGCACAACCACACGTCTCTAGCAGATACAGCAGGTCACCTACAGGAAAACCATGTCCCTTGGAGTGATTGCTGGGCAAGTGCCCCAGAGCATCCTGTGTTTCCATCCTGTACCCAAACAAAGACATTCCAGCACTGGCTGTAGGGAAAGCCCATCCCGTCTACATCCAGGGTGCTGCATAAATGGGAGGCACCCCTCCCCGCCACGTCTCTGCTCCAGGCCCTGCACTCTCAAACCCTTCTAGCTCTCCTCCCCTGATCTCCTCTTCATCTCATCACATGACTAATGAGGACCTCTGGGTGGCTTCATCAAAGGCTGTCAAGGCCCATGAACATCTTCAGTGGCTCCTTTTTCTTCCTGAACCAGCGTCAGCTACAGGAGAGAGTGCCCGTTGGGCTGCTTTGTGGGAGAGGAAATGCCCATGGCCAGGAATACGTGTCCCCTCGCTGGAGAAGCTCCAGTCTGGCTGTCTTCGCCCAGGTCCTTCCCTACCATCCTCATGCTCTCCATCCCTGCTGGCCGCCTCTCCCTCCAGCCTCACCGCTCACCTCCCTCGTGCGGGAGGTGATCCCCTCCAAGGATCCCATCCATGGACGAGGAGCAGTCATTCACCTGCTGCTCCTTCTCCATCTCCAGGACTCGCTCTGGGGACAGCACTGCCTGGCCAGCATGTTTCTGGCCTGTCCTCTGCACAGACAGACACGTCCTCACAGTCCATGTCACAACCCCATCCTCTGAACAGCTGCTCACACTGAGGGGACCTCACAGCCCTTGACTGGGGCTGGTCCTGCTGATGGCCAATCCCGCACGGGGCAGCAGTGACCTCACAGTGTGCCCTGGAACCTTCAGCTGGCTCTGGCCTATCAGCTGCAGGGACAGAGGAGATGTCACAAGAAACCTCAGCAACCCAGAGCCTCAGGTCTACAGAGAAGGATGTGACTTCACAGTCACCATCAGAGCCATGTGCCTGCTGCTGGCCTATCAGGTCCTGTGGCAGGAAGGCCAACACAACCAACATCCAAACCATGAGCCTTTTTTCTGGCTTGTCACCACTAGACATTGAGCTGACGTCACAACAGCCTATGGGAGCTAAGAGCCCCCTTTGGCCTATCGTCATCTCCGGAGCAATAAGTGTCATCAGAGTGAGAAGTTTTGGGGCTATCAGCTACTCAGGCAGAAATGACCTCAGAGTATGAATGGCAGGCATGACCCTGCTGCTGGCATATCATGTTCTCACACAGAAAGGACCCTGCCATTGGTCCCAGGAACATTGGCAAGGTTGTTCTCCAGTGTTGTGGTTTGATGGTGAGGGCATATGTTGTGAAGAGATGAATCCTCCTGTGTTCCAGGTGACCCTCAGAGGTTAGAGGAACTGAGGGCAGCTGGACTCATCTCTTAATAGGGTTACCAAATACTATGGTAACTATAGGCCCAACTCTGGCAGTGCAGGATTCACAAACAGTCTGTCAACTGTAGGTCCCATTGCCTTCAAAACCAGTAGTCAAGTTCAGAAATAGCAGTTTATTCAAATGCAACATTTAGAAAACAGGTTTCGGATGTCAGGACAGGAAATTCTCGACTATAGTGTGGGGTTCTTAGCTAGTGTCTAGTGTACAAACGTGCAATCATCAATAACTCCAGAAGATGGGAGAGGGCTCTCAACCTTGAGGAGTCTCCTTAGGCAGTGTCCTCTGCAAAGGGGAGAAAAGGAGTTGAGCCTGTTGATGGATCCAGAAGTTATGATGGAGTCTTCCCTCTCCCTTCTTCTTTCTTCCTTCTTTCTTCCTTCTTGCCTTCTTCCTTCTTTCTCCTTCCCTAGTACCTCCTTCTTACCTTTTATATATTTTCTTTTACGTATAGTTGGAGCTTGAGTGACTCTAGTCATACTTACTTTTGTTATTGATTTGTTTGAAAAAGTCTCCTGAGTTAATTGAAAATCTAGAAAGCATGCTCAGTGAGGAGTGGTCGTTCCTTGGAAGTGGATAATTTCTGAGATGTTGTTGTGTATTGGTATTATGATGAGATTAGGAGGAGGAGAAGTTTGAGCAAAGTCTATCGGAAGGGACTGATCTGACACCATTGTTGGCCCAGCACCAGACATCACACTATGTGGCTTATCAGCTGCATGCTACGACCAGGTTGCCACCTCTGTAGGGAGTACAACAGAGTTTGGCCGCGGTGTCTTCACTCCGCTCTGCCCTCCATTCACTTGTCATCTGCACGGCACCATCACATTATCCCCTTCACAGGGACGTCAACAAAGTTTGGCCACAGTGTCTCCTTTCTGCTCCACTCTTCATGTACTCATATTGGCACGTGCTAGGAGAGCAGACTGTGTTGCCAAGGGAATTGTGGAGAAGTAGATTCCACACGTACCAACCATTCTGGAAGCAGTAACTGTACCTCACTTCAAGGAAGCCTCTGTAATGCCATAACTTCTGTCAGGCCCTAATTTTTCTCTAATTTCCTCTTTCTCGAGGAATTCTCTCACAGGAGCTCCCAGGGAGGAATCCAGTTGCTGCATCCCAAAACTTAAAAAAGGGGGATTCCCACCTCCTGTCAGTTTGTGGAGTTCTTGGGAACCAGTGGAATCCTGCTCCATTCTTGGTGCTTCTCAGTGCTCACTAGATGTCTTAAGTCCTCTAACCAGGCCCTGAAGCACAAGTTATTAAATTTCCTTCTCACTCTGCAGGTGTCTTGTCCTATTATGAGGTGGAACCAGCTCTCCCCGGGATGGGAGCAGCTCCTCTTAAAGGAGCACCAAGACACAGGGCACTGCCTGCGGGCACCAGGCTGAGATGAGCTGCCCATAAGTGAAAGACAATTGGGATTGGGAGGACAGCTGAGAGCTCTCTGAAGGGATAAATCTTCCCAGCCCTTGGCACGGTAAGTGTCTGGGTGCAGGGCAACAGTGCTGTGGTTCCTGGAGGGATCTTCTGAACCTGGCGCCTTCAGGCTAATAGGATGTGTCAGGGTGTCTCTCCCAGCTTTTCCTGTTTGGAGCTGGTGGTGCTTCAGCAGGGATTCCCAGGCACACATTTAGAGGGACAGGGCATGACAACTCCCCTCTCCTAGGGAAAGAGCTGCAGTGTGAAGCTGGAGAGGGCACCCAGGTGTGAGTGGGCAGCAATTCAGAGCAGTGTCCCTGTGCCCCAGGGTGCTGTGTGGCCAGGGCAGTGATTCTGCCACCTGTGAGGGTCGGCACTCAGCCTGCCTGAGGAAATGCCCATGGTGCTGCAGGGAGAAGCTCTGGGTGGCAGGAGAGACCCCCATCAGGGCAGGGTTATTTCCTCATCATCAGGGTGTTCCACAGGTTAGGGCTGCTCTCAGCTTCAGCTCATCCCCAGGATATTTGCTAGGGGTCTCTTTAAGAGGATAGGCATGACAGGGTTAACTTAAGGAGTTTTCTTGAACCTCTGCTTTCAGTTTCTTATTTATTTATTTATTGGGGGTGTGTGTGTGTGGTTTTCTCTGTGCTGTCCTGCACACTGCTAATACATTTTCAATAGCACTCTGCAAGAGCAAAGCCCTGGGCCAGTTCTTCTGTGAAATCCCCCCAGATCCTCAAGCTCTTGGGTTCAGTTTCCTACCTTAGGGAAACTGGGATCCTGGTGATTACTCTTTCTGTAGACTTTGTGTGATCTGCTTTCATTGTCCTGTCCTAAGTGCAGATCTTCACAGCCGAGCTGAGGAGCCCCTCCAAGCAGGGCCAACACAAACCCTTTTCCATGTGTATCCTGCACCTGGCCGTGTCTCCCTGTTTGTCAGCACTGCAGTGTTTGCCCACCTGCAGCCCCCCTCCATCTCCTCCCCAGCTCTGCATCTGGTGCTGGGACTGAGATGTCCCCAGCCCCTCTCAGAGGCTTCTGCAGGGGGACATTTCCAGCCCACAGATGATCGTCCCCTGCTGGCACCAGCCGCAGCGCTGGGCTCCAATGTTACTGATGTTATTGAATATTCATTAATCCGCAGCCAATCAGGTGGCGGCGGCGGGGCCCAGGGGCGGGGCAGGTACTGAGCGCCGCTGGCAGGTGGGCGGGGCAGCGGCAGAAGCAGCCAATGAGCGCGCGGCGGGAGGCTGGGGGCGTGGTGGCGCGTGCCGTGGGCGGGGCCAGCACGTGACGCGGCCGTTGGGCAGTGGCGGCTGCAGGCGGCGGCGGCCCCGGGGCCGCAGCGAGGCGCGCGGGGGGCGGCGGCGGCTGCGGGCGGCGCGAGTCCCGCACGACTGATCCCTGTGTGATCCCCGTGCGGCCAGAGGCGCTCGGGACCGCGGGAGGCGGCGGCTGGAGGCGGCCCGAGGCGCGAGGGGCGGCCGGGGCCCCGCGGCCTCGCAGCCGGAGGCTGGGGCCGTTGCCGGCTGTTGTGGGCAGCGGCCGTTGGGCTGTGCGGGAGCGCGCGGCAGGCGGCAGGGCCCGGGAGCTGCGCGCGGCCGCCATGGGGAAGCGGAGCTCGGCCGGCTGCGTGCCGAGGTGAGCGGCGGCGGGAGCCGCCCCGCGGGTGCCGGCCCCGCTGGGCCCCCCTGGGTGCTGCCGTCCCCCGTGGCACCCCCAGAGCCGCCCCCTTGGGGCCGGGTGCCCCCCTGCGTTGGGTGACAGACACCCCGGGTGCCCCTTCCCCCCAGTGCCTCCTGTGACACGTGTGTGCTCGTCAGCACACTCGCATCCTGCGTGTGCAGGACACGTGTTCTCATGCATATGGTCACGTCACCCGTGGGTGAGACATGTGGGTGCCTGTGATCACCGTCACGTCACCCGTGTGTGAGACACGTGGGTGCCTGTGATCACCGTCACGTCCCCCGTGTGTGAGACACGCTGGTGCTCGTGCACATGCCCATGACACCTGCTTGCAGCACACACGTGTGCTCGTGCGCACCCTGCCCGGGGTCCCCATGTCTCCTGCTGGGATTATGGGAATGGGCCCAGGCTTCGGGGCCCCGCTCTGTCCGTTGACCTGCCCCCATCCTCCCCAGGTTCTTCAGAGCCTTCCTGAAGAGGCTGCGGATTGTGCGTAAAGTGGCCAAGAACCCCGACGCCACCACTGCCGAGCCCCAGGTGAGACCCAAGGGGGTCCCGTGGGTGGGAGAGCCGGGACCGAAGGGTTCCTTCCCCCGGGGGGGACACCAGGGGATCTGGGGGGCTCAAAGAGGTCTGTGGGGAAGGTGCCGAAGGGGCCCCTGGCACCTGAGGTCTGGGGGGTCCCATCGCTGTCGCAGGGCAGAGCTGGTGGGAGGGGGTACCAATGGGATGGATCATCGGGGCTTTTGGTGAGGGTCCCAGAGCACTGCGGGGTCCAAAGGGCACAAGGGTCCTGTCCCGGGGTGCAGGCAGGGGTTGGGAAATGGTTCCAGGGGCTTCCCAAGACACCCTATGATGCAAGAGGGGGATTCCGAGGGGCCTGGAGGGGCCCAGGGGTGCCCCAGGCTGCAGGCAGGAGGGTCCCAAGGGGATTCCAAGGGTGCAACGTGGGTGTCACAAGGAGTTGGGGGGATGGTGTCCCATGGGTGCCCCAGGGTACCACATGGGGGTTTAAATGGGCCTGGGGAGATCCCAGGGTGCAACAGGGGTGTCCCAAGTGGTCTGGGGTGGGAGTGGGGGTTCAGTGGTTCCCTATGGTGCAGCGGGGGGGGTCCCAAAGGGTCCGAAGGGACCACAGGTCCTCCAGGGTGCACACAGGGGGTCGCAACAGGTCTTGAGGGGCACAGTGGTACCCTAGAGCATGGGGAGGATGGAGCCAAGGGGTCTGGGAGCCCCAAGGATGCCCCAGGGTGCAACAGGGGAGCCGCAAAGGGTCTGGGGGGCCCATGGGTGCCTCGGGGTGTAGGCTGGGGTGTCCCAAGGGGTCAGCAGTGTCCCGTGGGTACCCCAGTTTACGATACAGGGATTCCAAGGGATCTGGGGATCCCGTGAGTGTCCCAGGGTCCAACATGGGGGTTCCAAGGGGCCTGGGGTTGCCATGGTGCAACATGGGGATCCCAATGGGTAATGGTGGCCCGGGATGCAGGCAGGGGGATCTCAGTGTGTCTGGGAGGTTCCAAGGGTGCCCAGGGTGCAAGAGTGGGTCCCAATGGGTGTGTGTGGGGCAGGCGGGGCAGGTCAAGGGTGCCCAGGATGCAGGCAGGGGATTATGAGGCATCTGTAGGAGGGGGAGGGTTCCAAAGGTGCCCTGTGGTGCAAGAGGGGAATCCCAAGGGGTTTGCTGGGGTCCCATGAGTGCCGCAAGGTTCAGGCAGGGGGTTCTGATGGGTCTCTGAGTGTTCCATGGGTGCCCCAGGGTGCAGCAGGGGAGTCCCAAAGGGTCTGGGTGAGCAAGGGAGTCCCAGGGTACCTGGTGGGGGGTCCCAGTGGGTCTGGAGGGCAACAAGGGTGTCTCAGGGTGCAGGCCTGGGGGTGACAAGAGGGCTGCAGGGGGGCAAAGGTGCCTTGTGCTGCAATAGGGGGTCCCAAAGGATCTGGTGGAGTCCCCTGGGTGCCCCAGGGTGCAGGCAGTAGGTTGCAAGGGACTGGGGATCCCCAGAGTGTCCTGTGGTGCCACAGGGGGTCTGAAGGGGCCTAGGGGTCCCATGGAGCCCCAGGGGCAGGTTGGGGGTACCAAGAAGTCTGGGCAAGACCAGGGGTTCCCTAAGGTGCAACGGGGGGATCCCAGTGGGTCTGTGGGGTTCCCAGGCTGCTCCCGGGTGCAGGCGGGTCCCAAGGCATCTGGGGCTTCAGTGGTTGCCCTGGGGTGCAGACATGGGTCTGGAGGGGATCCCATAAGTGCCCTGTGGTGCAGCTGGGGGTTCCAGTGGGTCTGGAGAGCTGCCAGGGGCTCCTGGGGCAGGAGGGAAACTCCATGGAGTGGCTGGGGCTCCAGGGGGAAGGGGGCCCTGCCCCCCTGCACTGCTGGGTGCCTCCTGGTGACACCGAGCCCGGCACAGGGCTCCCCGCGGGTGCTGCGCTCCAAGGAGCTGGAGGGGGCCGTGGGGCCCAGCGCCCCCCCCGTGCTGGAGCTGCAGCTGCAGACGGGGCCCGCGGCCCCGCGAGCCCCCGCACAGGTGCCCCCGCGCGCGGCGCCCCTCGCCCTGCGGCCCCCGGCACCCAGTGCCCCTGGGGCGCTGCCACCGGGACCTGCCACCCTGGGGGTCCCAGCACGAGGAGCCCTCGCTGTGGGGCCACCTGCACCAGGAGCCCTCCCTGCTGGGTCCCAACCAGCTGGACCCGTCACCTTCGGGCCCTCAACACCAGGGCCCCCCACTCAGGGACGCGTCCCACCTGGGCACCTCAACCTCGGGCTCCCAACCCCAGGCCCCTTCATCCCCAAAACTGTTGACCATGTGTGTATTGTTATAGAACCCCCACCCACAAGACCCTGCACCCCAGGCCAATGTCCCAGTGACCATTCACCCGTGGGAACAAGTCCCCAGGATCCCTCAGCCGCCTGCTCTAAACATCAGGCTGCTTCAGGCCCACGGCTAGGCCCAGGGGACCCTTCATCCATGGGACGTCCCCCTCAGTACCATTTCACACATGGGCCCCCATTCCCAGGAGCCCATCGACCTATGCAACACATCACCCGTGGGCCCTGGTACCCGGCACCCTTCATTTCTGGACCCCCACCTCCCGGCCCCTTCCCCCATGGGCTCCCAACTGTCAAACCCTTCTCCCATGGGTCCTGCTTCCCTGGGTCCTCCTTCCGTAGTGCCCCCGGCCCTGGACCCTTCACCCGTGGGCCCCCGCCCCCAGTAACCATCCCCCGTGGACCCCAGATCCCAGGGCCCACAACCAGTGTTCCTCAACCTGCAGGACCCAATTCTCACGGGTGCAAAACTACAGCACCCATCACCAAGGGTCCCCCCCCATCAGCACCCTTACCCCGTGGGCCTCCACCTCCCAAATACTTCCCCCGTGGGCCCCGTTTCCCTGAACCCATGACCCGTGGTCCCTGGTTCCCTGACCCCTTCATTCGTAGACCCCCAACTCTCGAACCCGTCGTCCCTGGACCCTTCTTCCCTGCACCCGTCCTCAGAAGGGTCCCCTCCCCTGAACCCTTCACCCGTGGGCCTCCACCTCCCGGCCCCTTCCCCCATCACCCCCCACCTCCTGAGCACTTTCCCCATGGGCCCCGATCCCCTGCACGCTTCTCCCATAGGGCCCCATCACCTGGACCCTTCCCCCATGGGCTCCCACCTCCACGTCCCTTTATCCATCGACCCCCGCCTATGGAGCCCGTCACCCCTGGGCCCCGGTTCCCTGAACCCTTCATTCGTAGACCCCCGCCTCCTGAAGCCTTCACCCCTGGGTCCCGGTTCCCAGAACCCTTCATTCGTAGACCCCCTCCTCCTGAAGCCTTCACCCCTGGGCCCCGGTTCCCTGACCCCTTCATTCGTAGACCCCTGCCTCCTGAAGCCTTCACCCCTGGGCCCCGGTTCCCTGAGCCCTTCCAAAGGGCCCAAACCTCTGGACCCTTCCCCCATGGGCCCCCACCTTGTGGATACGGCACACGAAGACCCCAAGCGCCTCCACCTTTTATTCATAGGGCCCCAGGCCCTGAACACTTCATCCATGGGCCCCCATCCCCTGGGTCCTTCATCCATAGGTCCCCCTACCCTGGGCCCTTCACTCGTGGACCTCCACATCCCGAACACTTTACCCGTGGACCCCCCTTCCCTAGACCCTTTATCCATGGACCCCGCTTCCCTAGACCCTTTACCCGTGAACCCCACTTCCCTGGACCCTTTATCCATGGGCCCCGCTTCCCTAGACCCTTTACCCGTGAACCCCACTTCCCTGGACCCTTTATCCATGGGCCCCGCTTCCCTGGACCCTTTACCCATGGGCCCCGCTTCCCTGGACCTTTTATCCACGGGCCCCGCTTCCCTGAACCCTTTACCCGTGGAGCCCAACCTTGCGGCCCCTTCCCCCATAGGCCCCCACCTCCTAAGCACTTTCCCCGTGGGTCCTGGCTCCCCAGACCCTTCTTCCATAGGGCCCCAACCCCCTGAACACTTCAGCCAGGGGGTCCCCATCTGCTCAGTTGATCCATAGGCCCTATGAGCCATCCCCCTTGTGCCCCCACCCCCAGGACCGTTGACCCTTGGGTTCCCTTTCCCCAGCCTGATCCTCCCCCCAGCAGCCGCAGGGCCCTGTTGCCAGGACCCCCCACCCCCAGGACACTTCCCTCCCAGCCCCCGTCCAGGACCCCTCCCCCTTGAGCTGCCCCCAGCCCCCTTCACCCACAGACTCCGGTGCCCAGGACCCTTCCCCGCCTGGCCCTCACCCCAGCGCCCTTTACCCGCACAGCTCCTGCCCCCAGCGCCCCTCGCTCCCCGCAACAGCCCCCGATCCCTCCTGCCACAGGCGCCCGGGACCCTCCAGCCGCCCTTCCCCTGGCCCCTTCACCCACAGCAGCCTCCCCTGTGCAGCCTGGATGCCCAGAGCTGGTGCCCGAGCCCCTGCAGCCTTCAGGGCAGGGGTGCCCACATTGTCCCTGCGGGGCCGTGTGTCCCGAGTGCCCTGCACCCCTGGGTGCCCACGTGCCGGCGGGTGCCTGCCGGCTGCCCCAGCGCGTGCGCCCCTCGGGTGCCCTCAGGCAGGTGCCCCGGTGCCTGGGTGCTGGGGTGCGTGTGGGTGCCGGGACACCTGGGTGCGTGGGGGTGCCTGTCCCTAATGTGCCTGCAGGCCGGTACCTGCAAGCCTGGGCCCTTGGGTTCATGCGGGCGCCCGGACGCCTGGGCCCTCGGGTGCGTGTGGGCGCCTGCTGGGGGGCACCCCGATGTCCTCTGGTGCCTGTGGGTGTCCAGAGTGAGCAGCGAGCTCGCAGACACCCAGGTCTGTGGTGCATGCGGGAGGCCGGAGGCGAGCGTGGAGCTCCTGGGTGCCCAGCGCCCAAGGTTTGCAGGTGCTTGTGCAGAACGTGGCAGTGCCCCTCACCGAGCTTCGGATGAAGTGTCAAGCGGCGCATGGACAACAAGGACAAGAGCAGGATGCCAGGTGAGGCCCCCGAGGCACCCATGGGTGCCCCGAGTCCCTGCTGACACCGCTGGAGTCAGAGGGGAAGAGCAAGGAATGGGGACGGCCAAGGGCACGGGGCAGCTCCCCCAGCAGGGGCAGCACCTGCCGAAAAGGGGCACGGGAGCATCCCCAGGGTGGGCAGCCCAGCCAGGTGCTCACCCATGGGTGCCCCCAGATGACTCTGCTGACATGGACAACTGTTCAGAGGAGGAGAGCATCTACTTGGAGCAGGAGGGCAGCGACGATGCTCTGCACGGCAGGTGGGTGCTTGACGGGTGTCCCACTGCCTGCACGGCACCCACAGGTGCCCCCGATGGTGCCACCCTGTCACACTGTCCCCCAGGACCTTTTCTACAAGAAAGAGGAGCTGCAGAAAGTGACGAAGAGGAGGAGGACGCTCCCAGGCTCTGCTTGGACCCAGGTGAGCAGGTGCCTCTCCAGGGTGGAGGGGACAGGGTGCCCGGGGGGTCCTGCTGCAGCCTTGGGTGTTGTGGGTGCCGCAGGAGGAGCTGGGGGCAGTACCCAGGATGCTCCCCCACGTGCCAGGGTGCCAGGTCCTAGAGTTGTCCCCAGGATGTCCCCAGCGGTGCTGGGTCCCCAGGCTGCCCCTGCCTCTGCCCTGACCTACCCGCTCTCTGCAACAGCAGCCCAACATCAAGCAGAAATTGTTGGCCTTGCTGAGACACTTCAAAGTGTTGGGTGAGGTAGGGTGTCCCCCCAGGCACCCATGGGTGGCCCTGGGCCCCCAGGCTCCCTGTGGAAAATGGGGCTCTGCAGATGGTCCCAAACACCCCCCAGCTCTACTCCCAATATTGAGGTGTCCCCAACCTCTCCCAGACACCCCTGGTATTGGGGTGAATCCACCTCCCTTCACCCCCACAGTATTTGGTTCCCCCCAACCTTTCCCAGACCCTGCCCAGGATTGGGGTGCCCCAAGCTACATTTTCAGCCAATATTGGGGTGTCTCAGTTCCTCCCCAGGATTGCAGTGCCCCCAAATCCCTTCACCCCCAATACTGAGGTGCCCCAATCCCTTCACATCTAATATTGGGTGCCCTAGGACCCCCAGCACCTTTTAATATGGATATTGGGATGCTCATCTCCCCTCCAATATGAGGTTCCCCTTTATCCAACATTCTGGGGTATCCCAGACTCCCCTCACTATTGAGGTGCCTCCCATCTGCCTCCCCCCAGTACTGGGGTGCCCCAGGATCTTCTAAGTGCTGGGCTGCCCTCTAATGCCTTCCTCCCATATTGGGGTAGCTCAGACTCCCCCAGTATCGGGGTTCCCCCAGCTCCCTTTAACCCAATAGAAGGGTGAGACCCTCCCATAATGGAGTTCCCCAGGTTCCATCTCCTGATATGGGAGGGAATTGCCCCACTTCCTACTCAGGTTTGGGTTGCTCCCAAATCCCTTCATCCACAATTTTGGGCTACCCTGGGCCACCTCTGTAATGCGATGCCACCAGAAACCTTCATCCCTAATATTAGGAGTCCCCAGAGACCCCAATATTGTTGCCAGACCCCCCCAGTCCTGGTGGTTCCCTCAACTCTTTTCACCCCTGTCCTGGGTTACCGCAGAGCCCTCCAGTTTGGAGGGTGCCCCCCAGGTCCCTTTCCCCTCAGTTGTGGGGTGCCACAGACCCCCCCAGCATTGGTGATCCCCCCCCACTCTGTACACCCCTAGTGTTAGGGTGTCCCCAACTTCTGCCAGGCTCCTCCTAATATGGATCTGCCCCCTGCTCCATTTTCACTGGATATTGGGGTGTCCCAGAGCCCTCCCCAGTATTGGGGGTGCCCCAGGCTCCCTTCAGTCCAGGTATTGTTGGGCCCCAGGTACTTGCACGGCCAATACTGAGGTGCCCCTGACATCTCCCAGACCCCTCCCTGTAGTGCAGGTGCCCACAGCCCCCTTCACCCAAAATACTGGGGTGCCCCAGATCCCCCCAACATTGGGGTGCCCAAAGCACCCCTGGCTGCCAGTATTGGGGTCCCCTGGAATCCCCCAGTATTGGGGATGCTCCCAGCTGCCTTCACTCAAAAGTTGGGGTGCCCTGACCCTTTTGCCAAGTATGTGGGTGCCCCAAATTCCCCCCCCCCCCACATATTGGAGTCACTCCTAGTTTTTTGAGACCCTACCCAATATTTCTCCCTCAAAACAAACAAACAAACAGTATCGGGGTGCCCTAGAGAATTTCACCCATAATATTGGGGTATTCTGGACTCACCACCCCAGGTTTGGGTGCCCCCAACTCCCTTTTCTCCCCATATGGGTATGCGTAATTTCCCCCCCATATTGGGGTGCCCCAACTGACTGCCCTAACCCCTCCAATGACCTTTCCCTGCACAGGCTGCAGGAGGAGGACCATAAAAAGCTCATGGATTCTGGAGGAATCCCCAAAAAGTTGAGGACCCAAGTGAAAAGCAGCCAAGAGGAGCTGACATCAGCCAGGTAAGAGGCAAGCTGGGGTGGAGGGTGCCAGGCAACCAGGCTGGGGTTTGGGGTAGAGGGGGGCATATGGGTTGAGTTGGGGTCCTTGGCTCCTGAGGTGTGGGGACATTGGGATTGCAGGAGAAATTTGGGGTCCCTAAAGTGGGATTTGGGGTCCCCGAGTGGATGAGGGATTTTGGAGTGCAGGAGAAAGGGAGGAAACTGGGTTCCCAAGAGGGCTTGGGGGTCCCTGTCGAGGAAGCAAGAAGGGATCTGTGGGGTTGGGGGGATTCTGCATCTCAGGACAGGGGTCATCTCAGGCCCCTGCGTGTCCTGAGTGGTGCCCTCGTTGCCCCAGAGCTGCCAGCGCAGGACAGAGGTGCTCCAGGCGGTGGAGGTGGTGGTGGTGGGTGCACAGGGGGGCACAGCCCCCTGTTGCCTTGTTTCCTGCGGTGGCTGCTGCTGGGCACCCGCCGTGCCGAGTGGCCGGGCTGTCTGCGCTGCCTCCTCGTGCTGCAGGTGCGTCACCTTGGTCGGGGACAGTGCAGGGACGCGAGGGGACACAAGGCATTGGGGGCCACGGGATATTGGGGGGACACATGGGAGATTGGTAGCACATGGTCAGGGACACAGAGGGAACTGGGGACATGTGGGATCAGGGAGACAGAGGGCAGGGAGGGAAACCTAGAGAACCGGGGCCATGCGTGGCATGGAGAGTACAGGACATTAGGAACACATCAGGACCTCGAGGGGACAAGGGCATAGAAGGCACATAAGCCTTTGGGGACACATAGGGCATTGGAGAAATGGGGAATAGGAGGACACATAGGAGATCTGGGAACATGCAGGGCATTGGGAGACACAAGAGCTAATGGAGAGTACGGGACATAAGAGGACACAAGACACGTGTGGACACATGCAGCATTGTCAGGACAGAGGCCATGATGGGATGTACAGAGCATCGGGGATATGGAGGACATGAGGCACAGAGCATATTAGGAATACATAGGGAATTGGGAGAATTTGGGTCGTAAGGAACACATTGAGACCCTGGGTGCATAAGGATGATGTGGGGCACATGGGCCATCAGGGGGACAGAACATCAGGGGTTCACAGGGTATTTGGGGCCAAACGGAGCTTGGGAACACGTTTGCCACCAGGTACATAGCACATTAGGGACACCCAGGGCATGGGCAGAAACATGGGGAATCAGGGGGACACGGGACATCAGGGGACAGCCAGAGCATGAGGGACATGTGGAGCATTAGGGACACAGGACATTAGGACACATGGGAGATAGGGGGGACATGGGGCACTGGGGACGCATGGAGTATCAGGGACATGTGGGACATTGGTGGGCCACAGAGAACATCAGGGGACATATGAAGCATTGGGTGGACATATGGTGCATCAAGGAGACATGGCAAGTTAGAGACACCCAAGACATTCAGTAACTTGCCAGGGGAAGGGGACACGCCAGGGATGCAGGACGTCACAGCAGGGATTGGGGCAGTGGGTCTGTGACAAGACAGGGACAGCCCGAGTTTCCCCTGTCCCAGCCAAGGGCACTATCGTAGTCTCTGGGGTGGTGACACCGGTGTGGGCACAGTGTGGGGACACTCTGGGAGCCACCAGCACTGGCTTCCCGGTTGTCCTCGTCCCCCTGGGTGCCCCCGCAGGTGCTGAGCATGTTGGTGCCCCCCACAGGGCTCCCGCCAGGTGCTCCCTGAGCAGCTCAAGCAGCTCTGGGTGTGAGACAGCCCTTCCCGAGAGCATCGTTGTGGTAGAGACGGCCGAGCGGCAGGGCCAGGTGAGCGTCGGGGCACCCCCGGGTCCTGCTGGGAGCGGGGGGACACGGGGACCCTGCCGGGCACGTGCTGACCCCTCTGCACAACCACTCCTGTCTGTCCCCAGCTTGTTGGGGACCTGCTGCAGGAGCAGAAGAAGCCACTGGTGGCTGCTGTCAAGCTGCAGGCCGAGCTCTCGGACGTCCTCACCTGCATCCAGCACCAGTGAGTGTCACCGCTGGGTCCCCAGGATTACTCCAGTCACCCTCAGTAGTTTCCATGTCTCCTCTGTGCCAGGCCTGGGGTGCCCATATTGCCCATGTCCCTCCATGTCATCGTTGGGGTGCTCGTGGTCCCCATGTCCCCCCAGTGCCATCTTTTGGGTGCCCATGGTCCCCATGACCCCATTGGGTGACCCCACCCACCCCAACATGCCCCAACACTCCATGGGATCCCCAGTGGGTCCCCCCCAACCTGGTACCCCCCCGCACACAGTGGGAGCCACTTTGGGTGCCCACTCCCAACCCAACATGAGAACCGCTGGGTTCCCCCGTGACCCTGCTCTGGGCCCAAAAGGGACCCCAAGCGTCCCCTGCGTGTCCTGAGTGGTGCCCTCGTTGTCCCAGAGCTGCCAGCGCAGGACAGAGGTGCTCCAGGCGGTGGAGGTGGTGGTGGTGGGTGCACAGGGGGGCACAGCCCCCTGTTCCCTTGTTTCCTGCGGCGGCTGCTGCTGGGCACCCGCCGTGCCGAGTGGCCGGGCTGTCTGCGCTGCCTCCTCGTGCTGCAGGTGCGTCACCTTGGTTGGGGACAGTGCAGGGACGCGGGGGGACCACAAGGCATTGGGGGCCACGGGATATTGGGTGGACACCTGGGGCATGAGGGACACACGGGACATTGGGCACAGATGGGATCAGGGACACAGGGGGCATGTGGGATTAGGGATACAGAGGACAGGGGAGGGAAACATAGAGAACCGAGGACATGCGTGGCATGAAGAACGCAGGACATTAGGACCACAGCAGGACCTCGAGGGGACACGGGCATAGAAGGCACACAAGACTTTGGGGACACATGGGGCATTGGAGAAACATGGGGAACAGGAGGAGACATAGGAGATCTGGGAACACGCAGGGCATTGGGAGATGCAGAAGGAAATGGAGATTACAGGACATTGGGGGACACAGGACATGCAGGGACACATTGTCAGGACCAGCACATCAGGGGACACAGAAAATTAAGGACATATGGACATGAGGCATAGAGCACATTAGGGACACACAGGAAAGAGGGGGAATTTGAGGCATAAAGGACACACGGGACACTGGAGAAACATGTGGAATAGGAGGAGGTGGAAGAGATCAGGGAACACGCAGGGCATTGAGTGCAAAGAAGTCTTTGGTGAGACATGGGGCACTGGAGACACATGGAGTATCAGAGCACACCACTGAAGGGTCACAGAGGACATCAGGGCGCATATGGAGCACTGGGTGGACATATGATGCATAAGGGACACAGGATATTAAGGACACATAGGACATTGAGGCGCCTGGCAGGGGAAGGGGAAACCCCAGGGAATCAGGACGTCACAGCAGGGATGGGGGCATTGGGGCAGTGATAAGACAGGGACAGGCAGAGCTTCCCCCATCCCTGCCGTGGGCACTATGGTGGTCCGTGGGGTGGTGACAGCAGTGTGGGCACAGTGTGGGGACACCCTGGGGGCCCCCAGCACTGGCTTCCCGGTTGTCCTCGTCCCCCTGGGTGCCCCGCAGGTGCTGAGCATGTTGGGGCCCCCACAGGGCTCCCGCCAGGTGCTCCCTGAGCAGCTCAAGCAGCTCTGGGTGTGAGACAGCCCTTTCCGAGAGCATCGTTGTGGTAGAGACGGCCGAGCGGAAGGGCCAGGTGAGCGTCGGGGCACCCCCGGGTCCTGCTGGGAGCGGGGGGACATGGGGACCCTGCCGGGCACGTGCTGACCCCTCTGCACAACCACCCCTGTCTGTCCCCAACTTGTTGGGGACCTGCTGCAGGAGCAGAAGAAGCCACTGGTGGCTGCTGTCAAGCTGCAGGCCGAGCTCTCGGACGTCCTCACCCGCATCCAGCACCAGTGAGTGTCACCGCTGGGTCCCCAGGATTACTCCAGTCACCCTCAGTAGTTTCCATGTCTCCTCTGTGCCAGGCCTGGGGTGCCCATATTGCCCATGTCCCCTCCATGTCATCGTTGGGGCGGTCGTGGTCCCCAGGTCCCCCCTGTGCCATGTTTTGGGTGCCCATGGTCCCCATGACCCCATTGGGTGACCCCACCCACCCCAACATGCCCCAACGCTCCATGGGATCCCCAGTGGGTCCCCCCCAACCTGGTACCCCCCCGCACACAGTGGGAGCCACTTTGGGTGCCCACTCCCAACCCAACATGAGAACCGCTGGGTTCCCCCGTGACCCTGCTCTGGGCCCAAAGGGGACCCCAAGCGTCCCCTGCGTGTCCTGAGTGGGGCCCTCGTTGCCCCAGAGCTGCCAGCGCAGGACAGAGGTGCTCCAGACGGTGGAGGTGGTGGTGGTGGGTGCACAGGGGGGCACAGCCCCCTGTTGCCTTGTTTCCTGCGGCGGCTGCTGCTGGGCACCCGCCGTGCCGAGTGGCCGGGCTGTCTGCGCTGCCTCCTCGTGCTGCAGGTGCGTCACCTTGGTCGGGGACAGTGCAGGGACACGAGGGGACACAAGGCATTGGGGGCCACGGGATATTGGGTGGACACCTGGGGCATGAGGGACACATGGGAGACTGGGCACAGATGGGATCAGGGACGCAGGGGGCATGTGGGATTAGGGATACAGAGGACAGGGGAGGGAAACATAAAGAACCGAGGACATGCGTGGCATGAAGAACGCAAGACATTAGGAACACAGCAGGACCTTGAGGGGACAGGGGCATAGAATTCACATAAGACTTTGGGTGTGGGAATATATAGGATAAAAGTTTCATGAAGGGAACCTGTTGAAGATTGCAAAACTAGGACTGAGGAACTGCTGGTGAAGCAGAGGAGATCCAGGATTGGTCACTGGGATGCTGACGCTCCAGGATTGGTGGGTTAAGATGTGTGAAGGTTATATACTCAACCCTGGTTGGGTATTTATACCAACCCTTCAGCCTTCGGCTGAAGACCATTGGCCCATCAAGTACTCTACAGTGCTTATAACCTACTTTCCAAAGGAACTTCGTAGCATACAACAGTTTTCCTCTGCCTGAATTCGTGACACATCCGAGGATCCTCACCTCCCTCAGCCTCACAAACCTCAGCTTCTTCTGACGATGATGATTCTATAAAAAGAAATAAAATGGCAGAAAGTGGTGTTTCACCTGTTTATAACTCCAGAAAGCAGTTTCAAGTGTCTTTTCTCAATGCGTAGTACAAGGGAAACACACACAGTAGCTTTTTTAGGGACACAAAGTGACAAGAGGATAAGAGTTCCATGTTGGGTTTATGACTTTTCTTTCAAGGATATGTACATATATCTTTTTATACTTCTCAGTGGAGACCTTTAAATTAAAATCAGTAAGTTTGGATATGGAAATAACAAAACTTAAAGGTTAAGTTTTTGATAAAACAGTGCAATGAAACAAAAAAGTCTAAACTACAAGTAGAAACAGATTTATAAAAAGTAGACCTTCTGAAGTGACCCTTTAGCAGCCCATTTGTAATGGGGCATTGACAGAAATGGCAATGAGCAGCTGAAGTGGCAAAGAAATGCAATGTACACAGGTTACATGCATGCAATAAATGCAGCAAAATGCACTTGCAGAAGAAATTTAAATCAAAGCTGAGTGTGTGTGTGTATATAAATATATTCAAAAAATTGTATCTCATTTATATGCAATCATTTATTCCTGGAGAGTACCTGTGCACATAACCTACTTTCCAAAGGAGCTTGGTAGCATATGACAGTTTTCCTCTGCCTGAGGCCATAATGCTTCCGAGGATCCTCACCTTCCTCAGCATCACGAACATCAGCTGCTTCTGACGATGATGACGATTCTGTAACTACAGCAGGAGGATACACTTCAGAGGAGCTCTCATGCACATCTCCCTTCCTGAAAATTCTTGCTGTGCTGCACAAAACCAGGAAAACTGCCCCACTATTGCTGTAGCAAGAGCACTGTTTCCCATGCTGAATAATACTGCTCATTTACTTGACTTCTATGATTCTATGACTTCCCACCTGTCTGTGGCATCTGTTGCCTTTTATTTGTGTTTGGTCATGGGCATGTTGTGAATGTGTTCCTTTATTTTTCTGAGCATCTGTTCCGAGCTCAGCCCAGCCCTGACATCCATCCCTCTGGCTTGTAACCCTGATGCCAATAGAGAATTATGCACACATGGAAATTATCCAGTAGTTAGCTCACTTCTGTGAGCAGTAAAGATAATTTAAAGCCAGAATTAACCTATCACCTGAGTTGCATAAGCTTTTTCGGCAGCTTCATTCTTCTTGGAAGCATACATCAAGTTTCCCTGCTTAAAAGAACCAAGAAAATCAGTCACAAATATGCAGAGCCCCTGACATGCACGTACTTTGTGCCTGTATAGAAACTTTATCAAGGCACTGCATATACACAAAAGATCCATTTTTTCTGCTCTACTTGAAAAAAAAGGAATTTGGACCTACGCAGGAAGCTACGAAGGCAGCTTTCTAGCCTGCTCACAAAATGAAGTGTTCAGCATCCCAAACGAAGAATTCCAGTTACCAGCAAAAGGAGGCAATAAGGATTGCTGTGTGCTTCAACAGCAGCTCCTCCAGGGGCACAAGACTACTTAAGATGACGTGCAATGCAGGCACAGCAACAAACACACAGAAAGCAGCCACCAGGAAATGTGGTTTAGAAATTAGAAGGCTTCAAAACCCTAAAAAGGTAACTCTGGAAGTGGCTTTTAATCAGTGAATATTCTAAAATGGGCTTTAAGTCAACTTAAGAAAATGCTTACATGCTACATTTGCCTTTCACAGCTGACTAAACTACACGATACAGGACATTCTTTGTAAAGTGAGGGGATTTTAAGAAAAAAATACAGGTCATGAGGAATCAAAGTTTGAGTCACGTCACACTGACAAACACACGGAGGCATTCTACAGTGCATTTTATAGGCTGTAACTTAACTGAGCTTTCCAAACTTTCCCCCGCCATGATCAGAAACTTAACTTAGGAACCAAGGCTGGTGGTGGATAAAGGATTTTCTGAGGCCAATAATTATGGGAATAGTTAGGAGGAAAGGTTAATAAGGATCACCTGGTGAAGGTAAAGAGATGTGGGGATATAGAGGTCACCTGTAGAAGATTAGGGAGTGCCCTTCTCTGGGATTGGTCACTGGGTTATTGGAACCCCAGGTGAGAAGGTTGTGAAAATACCAAAACCCTGAGCTTAGAAGGGGCTGCTGAGCTGTTCCTGCTCCTCTGTGATCCCCATAGGCTAAGATGAAAGAAGCAGTGGGAAAGGGCTAGGATGAAAGGGCTAGGGCTACAGCTCGGGGCTAAAAGAATAGGAATAAGGTGGCCCTGCAAACCTTGACTCACGTTAATCCTGCCAGATCGGTAACCACAGCCATAACCCTGGTGAGTAACTGATGGAGTGATGAGAGCAGCAGGAACATTTCTGGAGCATTTCCAGAAAGGCCCAAGGGTAATTCAATGGCATCCTTCTGCCTCTTGAGTCCTGTGTTAGGGAGAGCACAGCTAAAGGGCATGTGCTTTCTTGTGCTTCAATCCTCCTCTCTTCCCACTGAACACACTGAGAGGTGAGGGTAGCTTCCATGAAGATGCAGTCCCTGTTTTCCTTCCAGCACGTTTCATAGCTAGGGTGGCTTCTCTCTAGCTGGAAGCTAGATAGGATTCATACAGAATTGTTTTAAGTCTATGAAATATGGAAGCACTGAAGCTAAAGGTTAAGCTACCCTTAGACAAGTCCCTTAGACATGGTCTGGGGTAACTTTCAGTCCTGCAGTGGGGAGCTGGACTGGCCTTTTGAAACAAAACACAGCAGAGAGCTGTTGTTACAGAATTGACAGAGGTGCCCTTGGTTGCAAAGCACTTGCTATGGCTGGGAGCAACCTCCATCCTACTGGAGAGGCCGTTGCTCAGGGATGGCACATCGCAAAGGCACCACACCAATGGCTCTGTGTTTGTGATATCCAAGGCTCAAAGGGCTGCTTGGCCCCCGCAGCTGGTTGCCAGCGGCTCTGGCGGAATGTTTGCTCTGGAACCCGCAGTCTCCCTGGACAGCGCTTGTGCTTTGACACCGTTTCCTCCCTAAGCTGGAGCATGGCTACTTTGCCCTGCCTTCTTTAAAGGATAACTGCTCCTTTTCCCTCCCATCTCAAGTCAGCAAGAGCCTTCCAAGGGACAAGCGGCCTGGCTAAAGCAAGGGCTGAGCAAACGGAGCGCAGCGGCCGAGGTGCAGCAGGCGACAGCATGCGTGCCTGCCCTGGAGAGCAGGAGCAGGACCCCAGCTTGGCCAGGAGCACCGGGCTCTCCCAAGCACACACATGGCACATTGCCTCCCGAGACGCATCCCGATCCGACAGGCAATGCCCCCGTGAACATTGTCTTCAACCGCATTGAGGATTTGGAGGAAATTTCTGAAGAAGCAGAAGAGCCCTGGGATCTGACACCCCCATCTCTTTCAGAAGCACTGGGCTCTCCCAAGCATACAGATGGCTCATCGGCTCACCAGACCGACCCCTTTCCAAAAGGCAACAAGCCACTGAACATCTCTTCCTACTGTCATGAGGATTTGCAAGATATCTCCAAGGAAGAATTTAAAGATCCCTTGGAAAAGGAGGAGTTCGTGCAAATCTGCATTACAGATTTGATGCTTGCAACCTCCACCAAGAAGAGGCCAAGGCTGTTACCCCCCCAACAGGAAGATGTATATTGCGGTACGTCATGACAAAGAAAGGGACACAGAAGTGAAAAATAGCACTCTGCTCCCACCAGAGCACTGCCGTCGTGTTGAGGCCACGGGTGCAATGGGAGCTGCTGGCATGTCCAAGGCAGAGGCCTTTCACGGGACATTTCCTCCCTCACCACACACTCAGGACAGCGACTGCAGCACACCCAATACTGCTGCTCAGCCACACAATGTGCTATGGACCGTGGCCAGCAAAGACACCGACCACCCTCAGCCTGAGCTGGGAGCAGCATCAGGCAGCAGCCACAAGCAGAATCCAAGAGGGAATCGCAAGAGGAGCCTCGCTTCCCCCTTCTCCCCTCCCACACCTATGGAGCAGTCGCAAGAGGAAAGGTGTCTTGAACAGCTCCCGCTATCGCTCCTGCTGCCAGGAGGGAAGCGAGGGCTTCCCTCTGCTACGGCGAGCTGCCACTCTCTTGCAGCGTGCCAGCCCCTGAGCATCTGCACCCAACCTGCCCTTCCCCAGCACTGCTGCCTCAGTCATCTCCAGAAAACTCTCGTTGTTTTTTTTACTTCCTTTCCAGGTAGTTCCTTATGTTTTCTAAATAAAATGACTGGTGTTGTTTTCAAGTTACCCTCTCACGTGTGTTCCTTCTCGGCTATCGGCTACGTAAAAACTGCTCCTAAAAAAGCTCTTGGGGGAAGGAACAGGAGGCTACAGGGAGGTTCTACTACACCCGGAAGTATGGTATTCCAATTGAATAATTAAACCATTCTTCACACTATGCTTAAATGACTATGAGGATATGAGGATTAGAGCGAATAATAGGAGAGCATGAATGAGAAGAGAATGCCATGAAAAGCATTACACAAAATACTAGTTACTAGTGGAGTGGCTAGATTTAATGGATCTTCATTCAACACTACTCCATCTCCAGCTCTGCCAAGGACAAAAATGTACTCTTACTAGAAGGGGTAGAATTGTAATATGAGAACTGATTTCTATATGTCAGGATTAAATTAATTAGAATTGCATTAATTTTTAAAATTAAGGTTAGAATGTTTAAATAGCAGCCTTGTTAGATGAAAAGAACACTGTGCAATGATGCTTGGGTATAGGTAGTATTTCTACAAGCTGATGTCAGAAGAGGATCTGTTGATTCCAGTCCCAAAAGGGGCTCATAAAGCTGCCATGAGTCGAGGCGGTGGGAATACCATCCAAATGAGAGCTCTAACATGGTGAAAGGACCTAAATGAGAGGCCTCTCCATTCTGCAGCCTCGCAGCGTTATTGCAGGAAGCCAAGCTTGCGCAGGTCGGGTCGCCTCTTCCTCGTCCTCCTGCCATCACCCACTTCTCTGTTGAGAGCACGAAAGCTGCCTCCAGCACAGCACGGAGACGGCACCAAGAGAGGCACCGTTCTGTCCTCCCACGCCTGAATCTCTCACTCCCATGGGCAGCACAAGGACAGTGTGCTCTCTATCTGCTTCCCTTGGCTCTGCTCTGCTTTGGACAAAGGCTTTGCAGACAGCTCAAGGTTATGGCCAGCAGGAGAGGCACACCAAGTGATTTTGCCCATGCAGCATGGCTGCCACAGTCAGTGGCAGAGGTTTCTCCCCTTCCTACGCTTTGCCAAAGCGGCTCTGCCAAAATAGGTCACGATGGGCTGGAGGTTCTTCAAGGCTCTGAACCCAAGGCACAACTGGAGCCCTCCATGTCCCTTGGTATTCCCATATCTTCTAAACCCAATTTACAATACTGATGCAATTAACTCATCCTACATGTTCCCATATTGGTTGGCCTCGGAAAAACCTTTATCCATCAAGCAATGAGGCCACTGTTTTCATAGCTGGCTACACCTACCTGTCTTCCTATATATTGCTATACTTGATGGTCCATATAGATCAGCCCATGGAACTTCCTCAGGCTGCCAAGAGAATCTGCAGAGGCTCTCAGAACCAGAGCACTGCGGAGGCGCTCAGCTCAGGAGTGCTACATGCCAAGCAACAGCCCTTACCCTCTTTCTTTACAATTTCCTATCTCACAACACACAGTAAAGCCTAGAAGTGTTCCATGTCCTCAACAGTGCTCCATGTCCCAAGGAAGGAAGGAGACAATTCCACAGGAATGAGAGCCATTCCATAGCTGTCGTCTTCCCCTCCTGTTTGTTTTTTCTCTTCAATATTCAGCCCCAGTAACTGCTGCTATTTCCTACATTTATAGAGCTCAATGGGACTTCAGCACCAGCCTCTGCAGTAATTTTCTTCACCCAGCCATCACTGCCATAGCAGTGTTGCTTGCAAGAGTTCCACTACACATGTGAAAAGCCTTTCTAAGTGCCCCCTCCACACACTACAGAAGTCTACAGAAGTCCCTCCCAATTCTTGCAAACCCAAGCTCCCCTACATCCAGAGAGACTGCTGATGAAAGAGGCCAGCACAATGCAGAAGAAATGCTGGTAGTGCCTGAGCCCATTGAAGGCAGAGGAAAGGCTCAGGGGGCTTTTACACCCACTTGGACTAAGAGAGCAAGTAGATTGAGGCTTGTCAAGGAAAGGCTTTCGTGGCCAAAATCCAGCCTTGCTGTGGCAGCCGGACACAGGCTTTGCCCTCACCACTTCTTTGGCTTCTCTTTTGTTTGTTCTCTTTCACACATCTCACCTACCTTTCTTCTCAGAGTGTCTAGGCACCCTACACACACTATACACACCAACAGATACAGAAATCAAGAGCTTCTTTGTGGTCAAGGGACATCTGCATCCTATTCCAAGTGCAATGGAAACAGGTTGCTTTGATGGAGATGCTCCTCTGTCTTTACTGCTCCTTTCACTTTACTCTTGTTACTTTACTTGATATTATAGAAGCTATTAGACCAGTAATAAAATAATTCCAAGGGAGAATGTTCTCTTTAGCCTCGCTGCACGCTAACGGCCCCTAAGGCCAGGAGTTCCTCCCTTAGCCCAGGTGCTCTTAGAGTCGTCCCAGGTTCCCCAGTGACCTCGCAATTTTTTGTTGCCACAGACAGGGCATTCCAGTGAGCAACACCAAGGCCCTGCAGCCTCTAACCCATGTCTTGAGCAAGCACGAAAATCCTCAATGGAAAAGGACAGAGGAGAAGACGCTGTTTCTTTGCAGACTGCCTTTATTTTACGTTGCTCTCCACCTCCCTTTCCATCTCTTTCTTTCTTCCCTTTCTTTGTTTTGTATGTCTTCAGCCACTGAAGCCCAGAAGATCCTTTTTTCCTCTTGGAGGCAGTGGTCGCACATTTCCTGCAGGGCCACAGAAAGGCAATATCACAGAATATGAGTCTCAGCTTACGAGTTTTTTTTTTTTTTCTCTCTTTTCAGAGGGGTAGCTTGTGCTCTTCTGTTCCTCCTCTTTGTCCCTTTCTATCAACAGTATTTTGCTCACAAGGCACAATGCAGAGGCCCTTTCTACATTGAATAGAGATCTAAATGATCACTGATCTACAGGGAAACTGCATATTTTCTATCACATAAAAGTTCACAATTAATATTACTAGGAGAAATATTGCCCCCCAAAAATGCTCTGAAGCCTTTTCTGAGACTATCTGTAGGAAGAATACTCTGTCCAACTTTGGAGCAAGTGGCAGCTTTGAAAGACAGAGCCAGGAGAAGCTACCGCATGTTCCAGTGGCCTCATAGCAAGGGCTCACTCCTGAGCAGCCAGTCACGTGTGTTCACAGAGCTGTCTCCAGGCTGACGCAAACATCTACCCATCCATTCAACCAACCTACCTGTCCTGTGGTTGCACATCCTGCACAAACAGGAGTTGCTGCCTGGCCTTGGGCTGCAGGGCCTGTCTGCCCGCGGGAGTTCCTGGGGCACGGTGGCAGTCTGAAAGCACACGAGGAGAGGAGGACATGGGAGTGCGGGGTGAGTTTCTTCTCCTCCTTGCACTCCCGGGCTGCACACCTGCTTCTGCAGCAGGAGGTGCTTCTGCAGAAGTGTTTTCCTTAGCCAAAAAGGGGAAGGCAAATGCCCGAGCTGTCACACTCAGCTGTGCCCCAGCACTGCCCACCTACAGTGCAGGTATGTAGGCCTGGGCACCCTTTTGAACAGACAGGAGAATAAGAGGAGCAGGGTCAGTACTCAGATACCTGCCCTGTTAAGAAGTTACCCAGAGAACCTTTTGACTTCTTCCCCTGTCATGAGCTGCTTCTAGACCCAGCACTCGGGACAGGTGCTCCAGCCCTTCCGGAGCTCATGTGGCCTCTGAGTGCTGGGGAAACCTCTCCCTCACACAACAGAAAATCCCAGAATCACCCCAAAGTACTTCTGCGGGGGTTCTCACTTGGAAGAAGGCACTGCTTTCTTGGCCACCTCCCTTGCTTCTTCCTGGATGGTTGGCAGCCCAGGAGCTTGTGCCTTCTTTTGAGCATGAAGCCTCCTCTGGGTAATGAGGCACCTGGCAGGACTCCCTGAAAGGATGGATCAGGAGAAAGTGCCATTGCGCAGCTGAAGACAGTCGCACAGGGCTCCCTGCACCGCCAAGGCCCTCTCCTCTGGAGGCCGAACAAACCCACACCTCCCAGCTTCTCCTTGACCAGCACATGTGCCTGTCCCCTGGCACCTTCGTGGCAGTGCTCCCTTTTCTGGCGGCCTTTACCTTGCGCTGCTGCAGCGTGGAGGAGGCCAGATTTGGAGCCTGCTCTGTTCGGTGCCCTCTCAACCTCACACCTGCAAAGGGGAAGCATATAAGGATGCCTCAGAAAGGAGAGTCTCCAGGAAAGCTGCTCTGCGCTTGCCTGCCCAGCACCAGGAAAAGCCAGGTCATGGTGACAAGGGGGCAATAACCTTCCAGAGCACAGGGAGACTTTGTGTCCCAGCGAAACATCTCTGCCCACGTACAAGCACAGCATTGTCCAAGGCGCTCACCTCTCAGGAGACTCGTCTCTATAGGCAGTCTTGCCCATTTCCTCTGCCACCGCTCTCGCTCGCCGGGCCAGTTCCTCAGGTGTAATCCGCTTGCGAGCGAGGAGCCGCTTGCAGGCACGGGTTAGAGGGAGGCTCCCTGGCAGGGGGAAAGAAGAACACCCTTCAGAAAGCCAGGCCAGCTTGGACCAGCGTTTTGGGTTCATGTCCTGCCAAGGGTGCTGTGTCACCAAGGATGGCCCTTGCACTGCCTCTCCTGGCACCCTCATTAAGGGCTGAATCACGCCCCCGTGAATTTCCCTCCTTCGCCTGCTGCTCTTCCTGCAGCTTCTCTCTCTTGCCTCTCCCCTGTTGCCTCTTTTTGCCTAGGTATCCCTGAGAAACCTCTGTCTCTTTCTACTCTATAATGAACCCCAGTGGGTGCAAGGAAGTGTCTGTGCGGGGGTGTCAAAGGAAGCAGTCAAGCCAGCCTCCCTCGGCCTTCCTGTCTCCACACAGAACAAACCTAGCTGCCTCAGGGTCCCCCAGTATGTCAGGCTCTTCCCCGTGTCAAGCTTTGTGGCCGTGTTCTCCCTTTCTGCTTTCTTTTTGTCATGGGAGGAACTTGTCTGAGGAATGGAGCTTTTGTAGGCTGCTCTTCTGAATGTTGTCAACCTGGAAACAAGGAGACAAGGACAAGCACAGCATGCATCACAGAACCACACAATGATTGCCCTTAGAAGGGACCTTTGGAGATCACTGAGGAGATCACCCTCCTGCACAGGCAGGGTCAGCTAGAGCACACTGCGCTCGATCGTGTCCACGCGGGTTTTGGTGCTCTTCCTAATGTACCCCAGGACACCACTGGCCGCCTTGGCCACAAGGGCACATTACTGGCTCCTGGTCTACTTGTTGTCCAGCAGGACCCCCATGTCCTTCTCTGCAGAGCTGCTCTCCTGCAGGTCAACCCTCAGCCTGTCCTGGGGCATGGGGTTATTCCTGCCCAGGGGCAGGACCTTGCACTTGCCCTTGTTGAACTTCACAAGGGTCCTTTCCACCCATCTCTACAGCCTGTCCCGCTCCCTCTGAAAGGCTGCACAGCCCTCCGGACTAGTAGCCACAGCCCCAGTTTTCTATCATGAACAAACTTGCTGAGGCTGCACTTAGTCCCTTCAGCCAGCTCATTCAGGAATACACTGGACAGGATTGGACCCAATACTGACCTTCTGGGGACACCTACATCCACAAGCCTCCAAAGAGACACTGCACCACTAACCACAAGCCTTTGAGCTCTGCCATTCAGGCAGTTTTCAGTCTAACTCTACTCATCTAACCCACACTTCCTAAGCTTGCCTATGTTATGGGGGACAGTGTCTGTAGCCTGGCTGAAGTCAAGGCAGACAACATCCACTGCTCTCGCCTCATCTACACAGCCAGTCATTCCATCCTAGAAGGCTTGCAGGTTGATGAAGGATCATTTCCCCTGGGTGAATCCATGCAGACTACTGATCACCTTCTTGTCCCCCACAGGCTTACAGACAACATCCAGGATGAGCTCTTCCATCCCCTTCGAAGGGATGGAGGGGAAATTCACACAAGATGCTGCTAAACACTTGCTATGCACAAGAAAACAGAGATGGTGCACGGTGGAAGGGGGTAATGAGCTTTCCGAGTCAAGAAGGGCTCTGTGGCCCAGTGACACATCTCTCTCCCACAGTCAGCCCGCTTGTTGCCTTCTCCCAGGTTCTCACCTCACCGCAGACTTGCTCTCCTCCCTCGCTCTGGACGTCTCCGTGAGCCGAGTTACGCTCCAGGAAGAGCGGCTGTGATGGGGCAAGAGGCGCTTCCCAGGACGGCTCCCTGAAATGGGGATTGGGAGAGAGACCATCGGCTGTTTTAGTCCAGGCATCCTATTTCCCTCTTGCCTACAATTCCCTAGCAAGAAGAACAAAGCGAAAGCGTACCAAATCTAAGGAAGGTCCTGACACGGGTTACTTTACCTTTCTCTAAATTGTCAACACCAGCCTCTTCCTCCACGGTCTTTTTTGGCCTGGGCGTAAGAGGCGGATGGGGCACTCTTGGTGGTGGAGGTCTTGGCACGAGCTTGTATTCGGAACTGGAAAGAGGAGGAAAAAATTTAGCCTGATGAGAGGCTTGCAATTTCCAGCTACACACTGTTGTGCAGCAAAAAAGCAGCAGGCATGAAGGGAGGAGGGCAACCATCCTTCAGAGGTCACAAAGACTTTGTGTCCGGGAAAACTATCTCCCTCCCACAAGTACCTGAGCACACGATCAGCCCAACTGCCTTCCCCCAGGCTCTCACCTTGCAGGAAACTTGCTGCTCCCTCCCGCTTCTGCTCGTGCTGCGATGCCACAAACCCTCCGTGCACAACGTCTTTCACTGGGAAAGAGGCGCTTTCCAAGAGGACTCCCTGAAAACGGGGACCATGAGAGCTCATCAGCTCTACTAAGCCACACAGAAGCTCTGTGCCTTGGCTAGAATTCCCTAGCAAGAGGAACAAAGCATAGGCCAGCAAAGCTCCAGGAAAATTCCTGCCAGGTCTTACATTACCTTTGTTTGCAGTGTCTTCGCCGCCTTCTTCCCCACTCCTCTTTGGGCTGGGGTTTGCGGGTGCCCGAGGTACCCGTGCTGGGGGAGGTCTAGGACAGAACTTGAACACACCCCTGGAATCAAGAAGCACAGATCACGAGCCTGAGAGGAGAGTCCCAAAAGGCCGCTACCTCCTTGCTGTGCAGGAACAAAGTGCCGGGCATGGGGGAAGAGGTAACCACCTTTCTGAATTGAGAAGACTTTGCATCCGAGTGACCCATCTCCCTCCCGCAAGCACTAGAGCACAGTAATATCCCAAATGCCTTCCCTCTCACCTCGCAGCATCCTTGCTGTTCCCCGCTACTTCTGGCAATGTGACACCGCTTACGCTCTGGCCACAATGCCTCCCTTGGGAAAACGGGTGCTTCCCAAGAGGACTCTCTGAAATGGGGAATGGGAGAGAGCTCATCAGCTTTACTGCTCCATACACCACCTTGGAGCTAGCAACAAGCAAAAGGACAAGAAAGGACCAATAGACCTCTACGAAACTTCTGTTGGGTCTTAAATTACCTTTAGTGGTCTTCTCATTGCCACTCTCTTCTTGCCCGGTCACCTTTGGGCTGGGTCTTAGAGGTGCATGTGCCACTCTTGGCGGGGGCCTCGGATAGAACTTGACTGCACCTCTGAGAACAAGAAGAAGAGAAAAATGAGCCTGAGAAGAGGGTCACAAAAACCTGCTCCCTCCTTGCTGTGCAGCAAGAAAGCACAGGGCATGGTAGAAGGGGGCAACCACCATGTCTGAATTCGGAAAGTCTTTGTGTCCAGGAAACACAGCTCCCTCCCACAAGTAGCAGAGCACAGTATTCACCCACGTGCTCGAACGCCTTCTCCCAGGCTCTCACCTCTCAGGAGACCTGCTCTTCGGGGCAAGAGCAAGTTCTTCTGCCTGGGATGTGGCCCCACTTACACTCTGGGAGGAATTGCTCTCTTGAGGCAAGAGGCCCTCCCCAGGAACACTCCCTGAATGCAGGATAGGAAAAATGTGATCAGAAGAGCAGCCCACGGTGAGTGTGAACACAAGTCCCATTTTCATCTGCTCCAGGCTCCTAAAACACTGTGCCAGCAATCTGCGTTTCCCCACAGACATGCTTCCAAAGACATTGTTAGTCTCCCTTTCACGTTGCCTGTAGTGACTCTGCCTCCTTTCCTCTTAATTTCTCCATGGCACTACTGCTAGAGTGCTATTATGTACCACAAGTATTTCGTGGGGAATGGACCTTTTCTGGAGCTCACATTCCCTGATGGCTCTAATTCCCGCTCCCAGGCCTGCCCAGACCTCTCCCACATGCACCAGGGTCTTCGTACCAGGTCTCCCCCTCCCTGCTCTTCACATACACACTAGAAATGGCTGCTGAAAGCCTTACCATCGATGGTGACATCAGGGACAGTAGGGAACATGTTAGGCTTCGTGCCTTCCATATTTCCACACGCTCCCTCTAGGTGAGGACTGAACGAAGAAGGCAAAAGGGACCTTCCTCCTCTCCAACTGTCTCTCACCTACACTTCACCAAACGGCCTGGCCCTGCTAGCCCACTGGCTCCCTTTGCCTTCCTCAACTCTCGGGAAAGCAGCTCCAGAGGATGGAAAATCAGCCCAGAGAGCAGCAGCCAGCGACTGGGATCCCACAGGCCTCGCAGTGAAGTGTGCGCCGGGGCCAGGGGCACCGTGATATCAGGGGCCTTGTGGCTATGACACGTGAGGGCCCCACTGTGACCCCACACCTTGTCACACACAGAGGGCTGCAGGGCCCTGACCACCCTCAACGACACCCACCCACATCACGGCCTGCAGCGGACAGGGAGGTGGCACCGCTCTTGTAGGGAGCTGCCCTCCTCCTCCTCTGCCTGTGCCTGGGTCAGGGAATGGAGAAGGAGGCCTGTGTTGTCAGCCACGCTCACGCAGCGCTGCCAGGGAAGGGCTGGCGCTGGTTGAACTTCCTTAGGCCAGGAGCCTGCAATGGCACTGGCTGCCCAAGGAGCACAGCCATGTCCTCTCTCTGCCCCTGGAGAAGGCTTACTTCCTTCACCACAGCAACGGTCAAAGACCTTGAAGCAAGTCTTACTGTGAACTCCTCCAGCCAGAGGAAAAGCCTCTGAAACATCTCAAACAGGACTTGGACAGTTGCTTCCAATCCCTCTGCACAAGCCTTCCCCTGTATGAGGAGCAATGAGAAGACTTGGGGTGGCAGGGTTTTTTTGGGTTGCCCTTCAGTTATTAGTTTTTGTCTTAAGTGGTCACAAAAACATATGGAGGAGCCCAAGGAAAGCTTGGCCACAGGCTGAGATGGTTATGGGAGACAGAACACCAACTTCCGCTGCCAGGTGCTCCTTTAGTGCAAGCAGGACACGACACTCACTTGCAGCCTCCAAGACATCTGTCCCCTGGAGGGCTTCAGGACCCACTCCCATCCCACAATATGGCAACACAGCACAAGAGACCCAAATGACACATGGAAATAACCTGCATGTGTCACATCATCTGATGATGTACAGCTCTCTCTGGGTACCTCCCCGTCACATAGGGGTCTCTAGCCCCAAGTCTCTAACCCGTGCTGCAGTAAGCAGTTTCTCCCTTGCACACCTCTGCAATTGTTGCATCTCTGGCAGGGAGAAGGAGGGGGAAGTATGAAGAGAAAAGATCTCGTTCTCAGAAGTGTTCAGTTATGTGAACACAAGCTCAAGTTTTGCCGACTGTAACTGCAATGACAAGAGCCTGGAGGAGTCCACCTTCCCAGGCGGTGCTTAGCCTTCCCTTTGAACCCTGGTGCCTTAGAAGATGGCACTGTTGGTTGATACTTAAGAGAGTGGTCCCCCTGACAGCAGTCATGTAAGGTATTTGAAATTAGAGAAAAAGAACTGTTTATTGCAGTCACCTCCCTCTTAGGCAGAAGAAGCAGCTTCCATGCTCAGTGCAGCAATCATGGTCATGAGGTGGGTCAACACTTCGCAGAGATCCAGATAGTGTTGAAGCTGGACAGGGCGTTTCTGGCTGCAGCAGGGAAGTGACCTCAGCGCTGGGAAAGCCAGCTGCTATTCCCACACAGAAGCCCTAAATCAGGCTCCCCACCTTGGCTGAAAATCTGATTTCCTTCCTACACTGGGAGCCACTCTTTGCAAAATCTGTGTAAGCATAAGCAGATCCCCCACACTATGCATGAATAGCTGGCACACAAGCTATGTGCTCATTCCACATGCTGGGAAGGAAGCACGAGATGACCTTGGTGTCTCTGGGTGCTCTTTTGGTCCCTCTGTCGCTGCTGGAACATCTCAGAGGGGCACTTATCGCCACGGGAACACGGATGCTTCCCAGGGCTCCGTCCCACTCTACCCCGGGGCTGGCCAGGCAGCAGCAAGGCCATGTGTGGAGCAGGGCCACACAGCACCAGGGGCCACCAGCGCAGTGCTGGTGACTCCCAGGGCCTTGGAGGTTTCCCTAAGGCATCCGGCACCCAAGCTCTGGCCAACGCCGCTCTTGTCTGCGGCTGCTGCTGCCGGGAGTCACAAGTGCCCGAGCAGCCGTTTGGGGCCAGGGGCAGCTGAGGCAGGTGAGGGAGGGCAGCCCTCGTGTCACGCGCACACAGCAGCGCTGCTCACTCGTCCCGCGCAGCCCAGCCCACTCTGCTGTCTGGACACACACACAAGGGCTCACACTTGCTGCTGGCTGCAGAGCAAGTCCACAGCATGTGCCTCCCGTCACTGGGAACACCCAAAGAAGACCCCTGCTCTCAGGTTTCTCATCACGCAAACATGTATCTGAGCGTGGTGACTGCCTCCCTCATCTTTTGCCCCACCAGCTTCTCAGAAAGAATGAACAGATGGAGATTCGCCAGGCATGAGAAGGTCACATCAGGTAAGAAAAAAAAAAAAGACTCCTACATATATTTTATGAGATGGGAGTTGTATTAAAGCAGCTAATTCTGTGCTTGATCTTTAAGGAGGACCGGAGCAGATGGATTGTTATGATGAAGCACATCTCCAGAGCTGCTCTTGCATCTGCGGGGGCAGGAGCCTGCCCAGCCACGAGGGCACAGGGCAACTTTTGGGGCCCCAAGAGAGGGCCTTCGGCTGGCACAGGTGGCCATGGCCTCCACACTGCAGAGTCCCCATGGCCTGAAGGGCCACAAGCAGAGCCCAGTCCTGTTGTGGACGGCACAAGAGGGGCACTCGGCACTCCCCCGTCCCCCTCCCCACCGCCACCCCACCCCATTGCCAAGGAGCTCCATGTCACAGAGGAGCTGCTGCAGTCACAATGGAGGGGCTGCTGTGCTGTCACCCTGGCGCGTGGCGCCTGCCAGTCTGCGCCTCCTGGCCACGGCGGCAGCATGGCGCACGTGCGGAGGCCAGGCCGTGCTGCGGGCAGCGGAGCCAGGGATGCGTCCCAGGCGCTCCCCGAGCCCGCCAGGAACGGGCCGCGCACGCTCGCGCGGCGCCCGGCACCTCCCCTGCTGCGTGCGCCCGACTACCAGAGCCTGGAGCAGGGCGGGCAGCGCAGGAGGAAGCTGGGGGCTCCCCAGGACAGGTGAGCGCTGCTCGTGCTGCGCACCCAGCACAGGGCGCTGCCCTCGCGCAGCCTCCCGGCCCCCAGAGCCCCAGACGCCCCGGGCTGAGCCGCCACTTCAGCCTCTGCGGAGGGGCAGCTGCAGCCAGGAGCTGCCTGGGCCACCCCTTGGCCACCAGCTGCCCTTGAGCAGTGTTCCGGGCCCTGCCAAGGGAGCTGCCCGTGCCCGCGTGTGCCTGCCCCGCACTGACCCTCTCCGCGGAGGGCAAAAAGCCCCTGGCAGCTCTCGCACAGCCCTGCTCCAGGGCCAGCCGCACGCTGCGTCGGGGAGCACTTGCCCGCCCAGCTGGGGCAAGCTCAGCAGGCAGCCGGGAGGCCAATGCCAGCCCAGGCTGCTGCTGCCGCCCAGGGCCTGGCTGCCTCTGGGGCCCTGCCAGGTGCCCGGGGCAGCTCTCAGCTAGGATGCTGCTGCCCAACTGCGCAACCTCGGGGCTCTCTCTGCTCTCTTGCAGCGTGGACACCTTCTCCCGCATCTTCCATCGGGAGAGAGAGCCGCGAAACGTCCTGGAGGCAGAGACACGCACCCCCAAGCCACCAGAAAGGCTCCCCGAGCTGCGCAACAGCCCCCATCCCCGCCACATCCGCAGGATCCCGGCCATTGGGCAGGGCGGTGCGCAGTGTGTTTTCCTAGTGGAAACAAAGGGCACCAAGGAAGAGCAGGTAGGAAGCGCTGCCTCGCGGGGCTGGGAGCAAGCCGGGGCCATGGGGAACAAGAGCCCTGGGCAGGCCACAAAGAGCAAGGAGAAGCAGTGGGCGCTCCATGGCCTCCCATCCAGGCCAGGGGCCCCTGCCTGCTGCACCCCCAAAGCTGCCTGCCCCGCGGAAGCCACACGAGCTCCTTCCGACCCTTCTCTTCCTCGGCAGGCTCGCTGGTGGCAGTGGGCGCGCACCTCCAGCCCCAGGGAGCGCTTCAGGAGGCCGGCGGGTAAGTTGTGTCCACCGCAAAGAGCCCGCGCAGAACCGCCCTCCCCTTGGGGCTGCTGGGGGAGCCGGGTCCCTCGGCTCGAGCCCCTGCGGGGCCACAAGGCCCAGAGCTCTGGCCGGCCTCTCCAAGGGCTCCAGGCGCTCGGCACCTCCGCTCAGGCCGCCGCTGTCTCTGGTTTGTCACACACTGCTGGTCCCTCGGCCAGCCTTCCTGTGGCCCCTGCACGCGTCCCCCTTGCAGCCGCCTTGCTCTGAGCCTCAGCAGCTCTCAGCCTCCTCTGGGGGCCGGGGCTCCACGGTGCCTCCTCCTTGCCCTACGGGGCCCCTCGCAGCTTGAACAGCAAGAGGGAAGCAGCCTGAGATGAGCCTGCTCAACAGGCCCCGCAGCGTTTCTCACCGCTTGCCTTCCTCTCTTTTCCCAGGGCCACAGGAAGCCTCCGTGGAGGCCGTCAGGTTTCCCAGCCTCTCCTGAGCTGCACGTGTCGTGCAGTTCCTGCCCAGGGGAAGGCAGGAGGCACGGGGACCTGCCCAGGAACACCAGCTTGGAGGGAAGCAGCTGGAGCAGCCCCCGAGTTACCGACTGCCCGTGCACGGCCCAGTCGAGCGGCTGGGGGCCTGCAGAGCCCTGCGAGGGCCAGCACCTCCTTTACCCTTGCAAGCCAAGGCTCTGTTCACGCTGGAGGCTGCAAGGAAGGCCCAGTTCATCAGGGCTCACAGCACTTACCTACTCTTTGTGCTGTTGTTATTCTTGATATTAGTGTTGCTGTTGCTTTTACTGTTGATATTGTTGATATTACTGTCTTTCTTTATTGTTGTTTTCATTGTTGGTGTTGCTGTTCAAGTACATATTCTTGTGCCATTCTTTGGGTGTTTTGTGTTGTTTCCCAGGGAGCTCAGGCACAAAAGCATCCCCACTGCAGCTATGTCTGTGCAGAGCCATCTTCTCAGGCTCCAGGTGCAGGGGAGCACCAGCAAAAAGCTCCCTCTAGGATTTCCCTTGGAACATGGCTCAGGGGATGCCCAAAGAGGAAGGTGCCACAGCCCTAGTGCGGGGTAGCCCTGACGCTCTCAGAGGCCTGACACAACAAGTCCCCACAGTTCCCAAGCCACGGGCAAAGGGCAGCTCTTGGGTGTCAGGGACACGGGGCCTTGAGATGCAGAGCTGAGTGCCCCAGCCCCTGGGTGCGCACAGGGCCCATCGGGGCTGGGACACGCTCAGGGACGGCAGGAAGGGGGTGCGTGCAGTCTCCCCACAGGAACTGCTGCAGAAATTGCCTCCTGTCAGGAACAGCCCCGTGCTGGGGACCATCGTGGAGGCTGCTCTGTCTCTCTGCAGCCCCACGGACAGGGACCACACACCAAGGCAGGTCCTCCCGCTCCGTGGGTACTCTGGGCTTTCCTGTGCAGGGCCCATTTGCTCTACTGGAATTGTGTGACACCCAAGTCCTCGGGCTGCCAACAGCCTTTCCCAGCCTTTCCCTATCCTGGGCCACCCGCCATTCCCTCTGCCAGGAGCTCGAGGCAGAGCTCAGCGCTGCGCGTGAGCGCTGGCCCAGAGGAGCTGGGCTGGCCAAGGGGCCGTCCCTGTGTGGAGGGCCCAGAGCGCAGCAGCGCAAGCTGCGAGCTCCCTGCTGTGGGGAGAAGGCAGGAGCTGCCCAGAGCAGCGCCCGGCACTGGCCACAGCTGGGAGAGCAGGTGCCACGGCTGCTCTCTGCAATGCACCACTTTGCAGAGGCACCTTTGGCACCAGGGTGCAGCGGGGCCCTGCGTGCAGCAGCCAGGGAGGTGTCCCCATGCTGGGGAAGGTGTCCTGCCCTCAGCACCACAGGGAAGAGCTTGGCCCCATCCTCTTTACATTCTCCCTCAGCTATTTGGGCCTGTTGATAAAACCTCCTATCAATCTCTTCTCCACCCAAAACAGGCCTGTTTAGTCTTTCCTCATAAGAGGGATAATGTGTCCCTCAATCACAAATGCTCACCATTGGGATGGAACTTGTCGGCTGTATGCTGCTGGCTCCGGAGAGCCCAGGAGAGGTGAAACGGCCTCTCCTAGAGCAGAACGAGGGCCTCGGGTGCCTCCTAGGACAGAAGGAGAGAAGCCGGGTGCAGTGTCTTTGGGCTGGAGAGCATTCCCCAGGGCAGCAGGACCTCAGCTCTACTGCACACCGAGGCGCTCACTATGGCCTTCAGTTAGGTGCATATTTTCTGCAACTCCTGATAGGTAGGCATACCATTTTGTGGTAGTGGGGTGTTGTGCAATTCCTTCTGGGGGAGCAGTCCCCTTTAGGATTGCTTCTAGTAAATGAAACGGTCCTCTAGTTTGCACAGGTTGTCTTTGATGTGTTTTCTCAATCTGTTTATCTGCTCAGACTAAGGATAAAAGTCCTTTTTCTCCCATTCAGAATGTTGTAGTTCCCTTTCTTTAAACGCAGTCAAGCTAAACAATAAATATCTTTTTGTTCCATCAGGGCTAGCCTCTAAGTAAGTTACAGTAAGTAACAATAAGTTACTGTACCTCAGTAACAGTAAGTTATTTACTGTAACTTACAGCAAGTAGCATGTTCAGGGAAACCCCATTCAGCTGTAAGAGGGTTGTGGGGGTGTTCTGGTCCCAGTGACTGAAATGTTTCTAGTTCTCCGCTGGGAGTTTTGACTGTCTCTTTGTGTTCTAATTCCCACTTCCAAGGTTTGTCTTTCCTTAAGAGCGAATATAATGGACGGGCAATGATAGAAAATCCAGGTAGGTGCCTTCTCCACTATCCTAAAGTTCCCATCTATTGTTGCAATTCTTTCCCTGATCGAGGCATTTGCAGCTCTTCAATTTTTCTTAAGGTATCTGCAGGAATCCCTGCACTGCCAGCTATCCACCAAGTCCTAGGAATTTTAGCTCTTTGCTTGGTCCCTGGCATTCCTCAGGTGGTACCTCAATGTCAGCTTCAAGTAGGATTTGCCATACTGCTGTGGCTGCTTTCCCAACCTTTTGGGGAAAATCACCCCCAATTAGGATGCCATCTATGTACTGGCATATGCATTGGCATATGTATATGCATTATAAAATATAAATGGTCACATACTACTCTACCAGAAGCAATAACTGAAGGAAATGCTATTGCAGACAAATTGATGATGGCAGCAGTACTGCCGCGCAGTTTGGAGCAAGCCCGATTATCTCACCACTTCTTTCATCAAAATGCCTCTTCCTTACGTAAACAATTTGCTCTGTCCAGAGAACAAGCCACAGAAATTGTCTGTGCATGCCCTGATTGTCAATGTATTACACCAGTATCATCATACAAAGGAGTGAACCCTCAATGTTTACGAGCTAATGAATTTTGGCAGAGTGATGTCACACATATATCAACATTTGGCTGTCTGGGTTATGTGCATGTTAGTGTGGATACCTTCCCAGGGTTTCTGGTAGCCACTGCACATACTGCAGAAAAGACACGTGATGTGAAACGCCTCTAGTTAAGAGGTTTTGCCACTATGGACATTCCGAAAGGAATTCAAGTTGATGCTGGTCCTGCTAATGTTTCACAAACAGTTTCTGTCTTCCTACAAGACTGTGGTATACAGCACGTTACAGGTATACCGCATTCCCCCACTGGACAAGCCATTACTGAACGTGTCCATGGGACTCTCAAGGCTATATTAAATAAACAAAAAAAGAGGAAATCCTATGGACAGTGTTACCCCACAGGAACAGTTAGAGAAAGCATTATATGTGCTTAATGTTTTGAATCCTTCTGATCATCTGTTATTTACACCAGCAGCTGACCGACAATTCGAGATGGTGTCTGCAGTTGTGCCCCCATCAAAGGGATGGTATAAAGAATTGGGAGAACCACCAGGGAGAGGCCCCATAGAACTAATAACATGGGGAAGGGGATATGTGTGTGTTCTCCTTCCCACAGGTGCTCACTGGTTACCAGCAAAAGATGCAAAGCCTCAACTGGCGACAGAGCAGTCACAGCCACGGAAGAATTCCAGCCAAGTCCAGGAGTCAAAAACCATTGAGCTGTCGGAGTGAATCATGAATGATTTGTAAACATTTGGTGCAGCAGGGAATAGATGTAGTGATGTTTGCAATTCTATGCTTTTATGTATATTGATCTTAACTTATATAATTAAGAGTTTATGTTTCTATGTACTTTGATCTTCACCTATACCTCTCTATATATAACCTATATATGTTCACTTTATTCATCAATGTCCTGGATGAAGGCACAGAGTGCTCCCTCAGCAAGTTTGCTGATGATACGAAACTGGGAAAAGTAGCTGATACCCCAGAGGGCTGCGTTGCCATCCAGAGGGACCTGGACAACCGGGCGGTGAAAAACCTCATGCAATTCAACAAGGCCAAGTGCAAGGTTCTGCACCTGGGGAGGAATAACCCCAGACACCAGTACAGGCTGGGGACCGAGCTTGTGGAGAGCAGCTCTGCGGAGAAAGACCTGGGTGTCATGGTGGATGATAAGTTGACCATGAGGCAGCAGGGTGCCCTCGTGGCCAAGAAGGCCAATGGGATCCTGGGCTGCATTAAGAAGAGCGTCTCCAGCAGGTCGAGGGAGGGGATCCTGCCCCTCTACTCAGCCCTGGTGAGGCCGCATCTGGAGTATTGTGTCCAGTTCTGGGCTCCACAGGACAAGAGGGATGTGGAGCTTCTGGAGAGAGTCCAGCGCAGGGCTACAAGGATGATGATCAGGGGCCTGGAACATCTGCCCTATGAGGAGAGGCTGAGGGAGCTGGGCCTGTTCAGCCTGGAGAGGAGAAGTCTGAAAGGGGATCTGATCAGTGTCTATAAATACCTCAAGGGAGGGAGTGAGGAGGATGGTGCTGGTCTCTTTTCAGTGGTGGCCACCGACAGAACTAGAGGAAACAGCCAGAAACTAAAGCATTAAAACTTCCACAGGAACTTAAGGAAAAAATTCTTAACAGTGAGGGTGCCAGAGCACTGGAACAGGCTGCCCAGAGAGGTTGTGCAGTCTCCTTCTCTGGAGATCTTCAAAACCTGCTTGGATGCAGTCCTGTGCCACGTGCTCTAGGTGACCCTGCGTGTGCAGGGGGGTTGGACTAGATGATCTCCAGAGGTCCCTTCCAACCTTCAGCATTCTGTGATTCTATGATTCTATGTAAGGGCAAAGCTGGAGGGCGGGAGAGGCTTCGCTGACTGCTGCGAGGAGTAGCAAGTGGTCAGGTTATTGGCTGCAGCCTGCTGCAGAGAGTGCGTACCCATCTCCTCTAAGAGGGGGACCCCAATCCCTTCACAACCTGCGTTTGCTGCTGCTTGGTTTGCCAAAGAAAAGACACGACACACGGTGAAGACACAGGAACGTTTCTTTAATGAGGCCTGTGCACAGAGCAGCCTGGCGTCAGGACGTGGTTGAGCACCAGCAGCAAAGACTGACACCTTGCAGAGGGCAGTGCAGCCTCTCCCACGCTCTCCTCAGGTGGTTGCACAGGCCTTCCTGGGTGCCCGTGGATGCAGCCCCCTTCCCTGCAGCTCTCAGGATCAGCATGGTTTGGGTGGCCAGGGAAGAGATGGATGGGCTGCTGTCCTCCTGCAGGCCTTTCAGGGCTGACGGGGGAAGCACGAGCTCAGAGGAAGCCCCCATATCCCCGCAGGCACAAGGCCTCTCCTCCTAACACCACCAGTCCCACCCAGCTCTTGCCACAGCCAGGATGGAGCCAGGGGCTCTAATGGATTAGCTGGCAGCTGCTGCCCAGGAATGTGCCCAGGGTGCCTGAAATCTCTCTCTACTCTCCCCACACCACTTCTGCTCCGCTCCTCTCGGGCAGCAGAGCCCTCCTCACCTACACAGGGATGGGAGCTCCTTGGCCAGGGTCTCTCTTTGTCCCCCCAACCCCGTGTGACCCCCCGCTTGCCCTCACTCACTCTCACAGATGACCTCCACCGTCTCCTTGCTCTGCTCCCTGGTGTGCTGCCCAGCATGCCCTAGGCACACACACAGCGCCCCATAAATCCTGCTCCTCGAAGCTGTTCCCCCAGTGCTGCCCGCCTGGCCAGGCACCCACCTCCCCTCGGGCAGGGCTCACCCCAGTTCCCTTTCCCCAGTGTAACCCCCAGGGCTCCTGCTCGAGGGGCTCCCACCAGCCCCACCGCTGTGGGCAGAGATGGCTGAGGGTGGCACGGAGCCTCCAGGCGCCCAGGCGCTGCCTCAGGCACGCGGGGCTGCAGCAGTCACAGGGCTGCTTTTGCTGCCAGCGCAGCAGCCGGGGCTGAGGCCGAGCTGTCCCAGGACAGCGATGGAGCCCAGGGCTCGGGGCTCACCCAGGAACCGCACGGCCGCCTCGCGCAGGGACTCCTGGCTGCTCTCCAGGTAGGACAGGCTCTGGCGCAGGTATTCGTCCGCCCTCCTCCTGCCCCTGCTCCCGGCCAGCTGGGGAGAGCACAGGGCTCAGCGCACACCGTCCTCTCGCCGCCCTTCCCCAGGAGCAGCCGCCTCCCCCTGCCACCACACTCAGGACCCCCCGCAGAGGCCGGGCAGCGCCGAGCCGGCGTTGGAGGCAGCGGAGGGCCCTGCTGCCCCGCGCGCTGAGGGGCCCTCCTGCTGCAAGGCCCCGCGGGGCCAGGGGCAGCTTCAGCATCCCAGGGCTCAGCACAGGCAGAGGAGCCTGCAGGAGAGCCCGCGAGTGCTGCTCCTGCACCTGGAGCCGCCAGCCACACGCACTGGGCATGGAGGAGGAAAGAGCTGCTCCGGGCTGGGGCTGCGGCCTGGGGACTGTCCTTACCAGGCACTTGCTGATCAGCCAAGTCTGCTGGCTCTGAGCCAAGCGCCTCAGCTCCTTCCACCTGAGGAGCTTGGCGGCACCAAGGAGGGCTTCCTGAGCAGCCTGCACATGGGAAAAACGGGGAGATGCCACCGCAGCCCATGGGACAAGAGCCTGTGCTCCCCCACTGCCCTCCTCTTGACAAGACTCAAGGCACTTTCTGGCCCTTCATGGCAAGGGGCAGCAGCAGGGCACTGAATCTGCTTTGGGGTCCTGGCCCACCTCGCTGGGCAGAAACATGGAGCAAGCACCACCTGAGCCAGCCTGTCCTGGACAGGCAGCACAGCAGAGACTGCCGAGAGCTGCTGAGCTGCGGCCCAGGCCAGCAGGAGGCTGAAGGGCTGCAGCCCCAGAGACATCCAGGCAGGACTCGGCCAGGACCACCTCCCACAGCTATTCCCAACGTGGCTACGGGGCTCCCCCACGTGCCCCATTGCTCAGCCGTACCTCCACCACGCTGGGGCTCTCATCCTGCAGGTGGAAGAGCAGTGGCAGCGTGCTCGTGTGCACATGCTGCTTCATCTGCTCCTTTGCGGTGCCCGCTGCTGTCTCCACGAGCTTGCTGAAGAGCTGCATGGAGAGCTTTCGTGTGTGCTCGCGCTCCTGGTGGCAAGGAAGAGAGAGCTGCTCAGCACTGGCACCGCACGTGGCAGCTTCCTGCACAGGCTGCATTGGTGCAATGCAGCCCTGCAGCCAGGACAGCACGGGCAGCACAGGGCAGTATCCCAAGAGCCCCAGGCAGAAAGGCTCCTGGCAGCCTCCCACGCACACCAGCCAGCCCCACGGCTCTGCCCCCCGCCTTACATCCTCAAAGAGGGGCAGGAGCTTCTCAGCCAGCTCTGGAGCCATGTCCGTGAGTGTTGGTCTCTCCAGGACACGGACCACACGGCTGAGCACGAGAAGGGCCTGGCTGCTCATGTCCCTGTCCTCATCCTGCAAGTGTCTCACGAGCAGAGGCATCAGGACATGCATTTTTCTGACCTGTATGTGGGAAATACAAGTTCAATTAAAAAAAACAAAACAAAACAAAAAAAAAACACAAATAAAAGGCTACCCTGGCACCTTATTAGACAGCAGCTTCCCTCAGTCTCACACCCTTTCAGATATGGCTCGCTAGGTGCTGGGCTGAGATCTGCAGCCCCCTCAGCTCCCGAGGCCCAGCAAAGTCCAAGCCAGCCTGTTCCCTGGCACCCAGCACCCAGCTCACACAGCTTCCCCCAGTGATGCCCTGCTCACCATCTCCTGTCTGCTGCACAGCACGAGGAGGCTTCTGAGTCCCAGCTTATGCATTACCCTGCTGTGACTCTTCAGGGACACCACAGAGATTCCCAGGAAGACATCTTCATCTGCCTGAAGGTCACTGCAGGCCATAAGCTGCAATGCACAGCACAGAGAAGGTGGCAATGGCCGCAGCACTGCCTGTGTCGGACACCGCTGGATCCCAGATGTAGCTCAGGGCAAGGGCAGCGGGCTCAGAGGAACGCAGGCCCAAAGGCAGCAGTGACTGCAGGGAGCCCCTGGGACCCCCCTCCCTGCCTGGGGCCTCAGGACACAGCGCAGGGCACAGCCTTGGCCTGCTCCTCCCCTCCCTGCACCAGCCTCCTGTCCTCATGCTCTGGAGGAGCCCTTCAAAAGAGACGCGACACAAAGGAGGCATCAAATACACGTGGGGACACGAAGGAGCCCGCTGCAGAGGGGTGAAGGCCGAGGGGACTCATGGCAGATCACCCACTGCCCCACTTGCGCTCGTTGCCCTCCATCCCACTGCTGGGGCTAGCAGAGAGCACTGGACCTAGAAGCAGCCCAGAAGGGCAGTGCCCACACGAGGCTCACCTCCACCAGGAAAGCCATGGCAGGGATCTCTGTGCAGGGCTCCTCACCCAAGAGCAGCACTGCCAGCTGTTGGAACAGCAGCAGGCGCAGCGCTCTTGGGCTCCTCCTCATCTCTCTGGCAGAGGGAAGAAGGCTCTGTGAGGCCTGAGCAGCCCAGGCAAAGCTCTCCTGAGCCTGCACCCTCACTGCCTCCCATCACATCCCTCGGGCCACCACGCACAGAACAAAGCCACCTTTGTGTGCAGAACTGGGCACCCCCGTGGGCTCTGAGAGTCACCCTGTGAGCAGGGGTGAAATGCTGTGGCAGAGCAGGGAGATGGGAGCTCTCACCTGGCCAGCAAACCCACTCCTTGGTGATGGGTCTCAGCGCGCAGGAGCATATCCCAGCCGCCCTTCCTTGCCATGGCCAGCATCACGTTCTCGTAGCCGGCCTGGCACAGCAGTGCTTTCATGGTCTGCACTGCAAGCCTGTGTGCAGAGAAAACACCCGCTCACACTCGCAGCCCTGGCCCTGCCTGCAGCCCTGCCTGCCAGGGACGGCGGGGACGTGATGGAGCACCTCACGGGGCTGCTGCACGTGGACTCCTCCCTTCGGCATTTCCCCCACAATGCGTCCGACTCGTTCTGCTCCAGCGCTGCCATGAAAGAGCTTTGGAAGAGCAGCGCCAGCAGGAGCTGGGGGAAGAACGCCCCTAGCACGTGCAGACAGTGGGGCTGGTGGAGGATCTCCTGGAGCGCACGCGTTGCCTGCAGAAAAAGCCCAGAGACAGCCCTCGCTGCTGACATGTCCCTCCTGTGCTGCTGGAGCTCGGGGGTGAAACTCCTAGCAGTGCCCTGCGCCTTGGAGGGGCTGCCTGGCCAGAGCAGAGCCACGGCAGCTCCTGGGGCTCGGGTGCCACAAAGCCACCATGAGCCTTCCTGGGCAGTGAGGACATCCCCCTGGAGGACCACACGTAGCCTGGAGGGCACCCTGGTTCCCCTGACTCGGCCCTGATGACGTTTCTGCTGCCTGGAACCCTAACGTGGCCCTGGCCCCTAGTCCTGTCCCCAGCGCAGGCTGAGCGCGTGCCGCATGCGGCAGGGCGATGCAGGGAGACACGCAGCTGCTCCAGCCAGCTCCGTGTGTCCGGGTGTGCAGAGGGCCCAAAGCAGGCCCAGCAGCCCAGCAAGCTGGCGCTGGCCAGGGCCCTGCCAGCCGTAGCCCCCCTCCCACGCTGGGCCTGTGCATCCCGGGGAGGCCCCGGCCTGGGGCTGCATGGAGAAGGGCAGCGGGAGCCCTGCCTCTCGCCGCAGGGGCAAGGGCAGCCCGAGGGCAGAGCGGGGCTTCCCCCACAAACTCACGGCCAGGGAAGAGGCGGCCGAGGCCGCTGCCTCGGGCAGCCGCCAGTCCTGCAGTGCAATGAGCAGCTCCTGCAGCACCGGCTCCGCGGCGCCCGGCCTGGACAGCAGCACCTTCCACATGGCCCCGGCGGCGCTGCGGGCCCAGAGCGCTTTGTCAGCGGCTGCCGCGGCTGCAGCCCCGTGGCCTGCGAGGCCACAACCCTGCCCCTGCCCCTGCCCCGGCCAGCACAGACCTGTCACATGAGGGGCAGCAGCTCAGCAGGCTGGCGACCACCTTGTCCGGGCATGTGCTGCTCAGCAGGAGAAGAGCTCTGTCCAGGCTGAGCCGTGCAGATGCATCTCGCACGGCCAGGATGTTTTCCCATATGTTCTTTACCAGCCTTGGCACCTGCAACCCACATGTCAAAGTGTGAGGCTGCTGCCGCACTGCAGCCCTCTGCACAGCTCCCGCGGAGAATGCCTGCCCTTGCCACCGCTCTGGGCTGGCCACAGAGGCAGTTGGGTGCCTGGTGCATAAGCACTCAGGGGAAAAACAAGCCCCCAAAGGGCCTGAACCCCGGCCGTGCCACCCGCAGGCTACTCACATGCTCCAAAAGGCACGCGTCGTCCGTGACGAGCTCGTCCAGCATGTGAGCAGCCGCCTGCGTGTCATAGCTGCTGCAGGCTCTCATGCCCCGGATGGCTACGAGGATGGCCTCTGCCTTCTCGTCTGGATGGAGGTGTTTCCCAAACATCTAGGGCACAAAAGAAGGCAGCCCTGAGGGAGATGTCACAGCCAGGCTCCCAACTGCGTTGCCTGGCTGAGCAGTGCGTGACCCTGGAGAGCGACATGGGGCAGCGCTGGCACAGCGAGTCCCTCCGAGCCAGGAGCTGGGGCTCTGCTGGCTGGGGTGACGGCGCTGGGATGGGGCTGGTGCTTGGGGTTAAGGTCCCCACCCGCTGCTCCTGCAGGCAAGCAGAGCTTGTGGGATGCACACAGGAAGCCCCTGGCTAGTCCTGGCCTAAGGAAAGTGCAAGCCCTCTCCTCAGCCCACCTGGCAGCCGCCCCTCTCCGCATCCACGTTGCAGGCTGACCCCACAGCTGGAAGTCCCAGCCAGGGACGCGCTCCTTACCCTGCTCATTTCCCTGGTGTCCTTGGACCAGGAAAGCCTCAAGGTGCCTGCGGTTTCCCACTCCTCTCGGAGCTCCTGCTGCCAGGCACTCTCCTGCGACGGCTCCCTGCCTGCGCGGGAGGGGAAACACAGGGCACTCGGCATGAAGGCTGCACAGCTGGACATGGCCCATGCAAGGCGTCAGGGACAAACCTCCCCTGGCAGGGGAAAAGGCCCGAGCAGGGAAGAGTGCGCAGCAGGATGCCCAGGGAGGCACTGGGCCTATTGCAAGGGGTGGGCGAGGGGAATTGCTTGCAACCACACAGGAATTCTTACTCTCTCCCTGCAGGAGGAACTCATAGAGGTGCCACAGGGCCTCCGCGGCCTCGTCACTGCGCCCCTCATCCTTGCAGGCACCACAGAGGGTGAGATGTCCCACCAGCTGCCCCAGGACCGGCACGCTCTTCTCCAAGAAGCTGCCACAGCTGGCACCGCCCACTTGGAAGCATTCCCGGACCTGGGAAAGGGAGGCAGTGCTGACACGAGGCCGGAGGGCAGCGCTCAGGATCAAAGCCCTGGGCCGACGCTCCTTGCAGGCTTGGATCCCGGCTGAGCCGGAGCCTTGGTGGCTTCCCTTGGAGGCAGCCTGGAGCTCCAGGACACGGCTGCATGCTGACAAGGGACAGGCAGTGGCTGCAGCTTGCCTGCACCATAGGCTCCTTACCGACACCAAAGAAGAGCTGGTCAGGAGATCCCCCAGCTTCACAAGGCGTCCCACAGCCCTCTCGTGCACAGCTGCTTGCTGGCACTCAGCGTAGGGCAGTAGGAGCTGCAAGGAGAAAAGCTGCTGCTCTGTCCTGTGTCCCAGAAAATGCCTGGCCACGTTTGTGTCTTGGAGCACCGGCAGAGAGGGGATCTTGTGTCCAGAGTCCTTTGTGACTGTGGGGCAAATCTCCCAGACGGGCCTGATGTGACAGCAGGAGCCCATGGGGGTTGTACTGAGTGCAGGAGCGGGTTGAGGAAGAGGGGATGCTGGTTGTAGCCAAGGGACACTGGGCTCACACAAGAGAACTGTGGGGATCCCAATTCCCATGCGGGAGCTTGTCCCCTCTCAGCACTGGGCTCTCTCCAGCCGCTGCTGGACAACTCCCCCCATCCCAGCACAGGGCCTGGAGCTGGCAGCTCTGCTCCTGGCAAATAGCAGACCTGCAGGATGGTCTTCATGTCCACCACGCCGGAGGAAGGGCTGCCGAGCATCAAAGCCTTCAGCATGCTGTCCATGGCATCCAGCAGCTGCAAGGGGGACAGAGGGTTGAGGCGCTTCTTCCTCAGTGCCCCACAGCTGTCAGAGAGGGCTTGGAATTCCTCCTGTGCCAGCGGGGCATGGAGAGTAGTGCTGAGGGCAGGAGAGCCCCCAGGCCAGGGGAGCTGCTGCTGCTGCACAGGGCGCAGCCTGGGGACACTGCCCATGGCCCTGGGGACACTGCCCACGGCCCTGGGGACACTGCCCATGGCCCTGTCCAGGGCAAGGGGGACAGGGCAGGGGCGAGGGAGAGGCAAGCTGGGAGCCTGCCCTGAGCCTCACTTCAGCAGCCAGCACCCACCTGGGAGTAGAGAGCAGCATCCAGATGCTCCCGTGGAGGCAGGGAGAAGACGCTGGAGAAGCAGGCTGCCAGCAGACTCTCCAGCTCGCTCTCCAGAAGCAGCCCAGCTTTGCTGCAAGCAGAGAGGGGCCTTTCAGTCCGTGGGGCTGACAGCAGCCAGCAACACCCTTATGTCCTTGGAAGGTGGATGCACCCAGGGCTTGGGAGGCCCGTGAGCGATAGCGACGTCAGGTGGGGAGGGAGCCCCATAGAGAGTCACCTCTTCTCGCCAGCATGCTGTCCAGGGACAGAGGACACAGCGGGCAGGGGGGCCCAATCATCTCCCCACCTCCTGCCTCACCCCTGGGGAAAGGCCCGCACCCATGGGAGAGCTCCAGGGCCCTCTCTGCTCTCCCGGCTCCAACCCTCTCTGTCCCACTGGATGCCAATGGGAGACTCCCTCAGGACGAGGGAAGGCTCCCTGCAGGACTGGGGCCCTCCGGGTTATCTGCTGGGGAGGCTGTGGCCAAGCCAGGCTCTGGGGCAGCTACCTCATGGCACTGATGCTGAGCATGACCTGCTGCCGCACTGCCGTGCCCAGGTGGTTCCTGGGCTCCTCTTGCAGCAGCACCTGGGGAGCACAAGCAGGAAGGCTCGTAGTGAGCTGCCAGGGCCCCACAAGTGGCTGTGCCCACCAGGCAGCACCCCACACGTCCCCGCGCTCACACAAGCCCCTTCTGCTTGCAGAGCTGGGCCGGTGCCCTCCCGAGCAGCCCCCGGAGCCCCGCGTGCCCTCACCTCCAGCGCCTCTGCCAGCTGGGATTTGCACTGCCACAGCTCCTGGCGCAGCAGCAGAGCAGGCAGGCTAGGCGAGCAGGACGCTGTGCAGAGGGTGCAGATGCAGGCCAGAAACTGCAGCTTCTCGGCCTCTTCCTGCTGCCAGGAGCAGAGGGACAAGGAGAGAGAGTAAGAGGGGCAGGCGCACGGCCAGCAGCACCAGTGCATGGCAGGGGCTGCAGCGACACGTGGGCGCCTGTGAGGGAGCAGCCCCAGCGCCAGCAGCCCTGTGGGGCCGTCGGAGCGCCCCGAGGGAGCTGGCAGGAGAGGCCGGGCAGCCCCGAGCGGGACGGCGACACTCACCTTCCCTCCACGCCGGAGAAAGGCGCGCACGCGCTCCAGGGCTTCCTCTGCCTCCTCTCTGGGCAGATCCGCACTGGGAGCTGATGGGGAGAGAGCGGGCAGAGCTGCAGGGCTGCCTGGAGCTGCAGGAGGCAGCGGAGCGCTCTGCCCTGCGCACGCTGCTGCCGGCCGCACCGCGAGAGCTCGTGGCCCCCGGCGCGGCCAGCGCTGCCCCCGCACTCACCCGACGGCTCCTCCTCGGGCGCACGGCTCGAGTGGGGCTCCAGGTCGCACACGCTCCCTGCAACCGCCCCATCCTCCTCCTCCTCAGCAGCCACCGAGCAGTGGCCGGGGAGTCGCTCCGCCATCCTGGCCGCGTGGCCAAACTCCGCGGAGCTGCCCGGGGGCAACGGGGAAATTCCTGGGTGCTCAGGGGGCTTTTTGGCCAGCACCTTCGCTCCCGTCCTCTCCCGTCGCCGTCGTCCCGAACACTGCGGGCCGAGCCCGCCGGGCCAGGATGTCACAGCAGCGCAGTCACAAAGGGCCCCGCTGTCACCTGAGGCCACCTGTGACCCCGCTGGGGAGGGGCAGCGGGTGTCCCCTCGGGGCGCACACCTGTGGGGTGGCTGCAGCAGGATGGAGACCTTCTTGCCCGGGCACATGCTGCTCGGCAGCAGAAAGGTCCGTGCCCGGCCACGCAGACGTGTCCGTGGCAGTGCGGACGTTTCTCCACGCGCGCTGCACCAGCCTTGGCACCTGCAGCCAGGATGGGCTGCTGAGTGTGGGGCTGCCACCAGGCCGCAGCCACCTGCACAGCTCCCACCGCCAGCGGCAGCCCTTGCCACCCCTCTGGGCTGGCCTCGGAGGCTGCTGCGGGCCTGATATTCTGGACACCAGCTTGAATGTCAAAGTTTCTGAAGAGACAGGTCAAAAAAAAAAAAAGAAAAAGAAAAAAAGGGGTAGGAGTGGATTTTCAATCCTGGCAAAATAATCCAAGAAACTGAAGACCCACCAGCTGACTCTTCCATGCATGAGTTGAGAATGCTTTAGAATCATAGAATGCTTAAGGTTGGAAGGGACCTCTAGAGATCATCTAGTCCAACCCCCTGCACACGCAGGGTCACCTAGAGCACGTGGCACAGGGCTGCGTCCAAATGGGTTTTGAAGATCTCCAGAGAAGGAGACTCCACAACCTCTCTGGGCAGCCTGTTCTGAACACAGATAAACAGGCATTTATACTACCTACCTGCGTTCTGCATCCCCAGAAGGACCTGCTGCCTGGGAGTCATAACCAGGTTAGTTGGTGCCCTCGTGTACTCGAAATACAGCCAGAGATCAAACACGGCATTCAGGTTGAACAGAGATGCAATTCCAAGTTCTAGAATAAAGAAAAAAGGTTTTATAATGCTAGATGGTATGACCATGAGTAATAACTTATTTTTAATATTAAAAAACAACTTTAAAATACATAAACAACTGTTCTTGTAAGTGCCAGTCTGAGGACAGAGGTAAGGCTTCTTCAGGGGTTATTTTATACAAGAACCAGTTCAGACCTTTCTACATCAAAATTCATTGATGTGGCTAGAACTCATTTATGGCACTATAATGCCTATTTGTCAAAGTGCAAGGTATTTTCCAGGCAGAACACAAAGCTCTACAAGGAAGTTTCACACTCCTTTGCAAGGCTCTTCCACCAAACCTTCTGTCCCTCATCTTCGCATTTGCCTCACTCCTCCTCCTTTCCATCCTCCAAGAGGATTTGATACAGCTCCTTTGGAGTCTGCTCCACTGAAAGGAACTTTCATGACCTGGAAATGTCACGCAGCCCCACAACAGGGCCACCAAGAGACTCTTCCCTGTCACTACAGTGAGGAAATTCCCACAGCTTTAATGGGGGTAAAAGAAAATAAAATGATGTTCTGCCTTTCTTTTTCCAAGCTGTCTTTAAAACAACTTCCCCAGGAAGAAAACAGAAGCACGAAATAGTCCCCTCTCCCCAAACTCATTGACGGGCAGTGACAACTCACCAATAAACCAGAGAGGCCGGAAGGGGCTATTGTAGTACGTGCTGAGAAGTTTTCCAGTCCTGGTGAGGAAATACAATAAAACAGGAAAAGTTACCAACGGGCAGTAATGGGGTTCTGGGAAGTACCGAGGCCTGCACAAGGCAGGATGTTTTCCGTAACGCAGTCACATTCGCAGCCAACATACATGTCCACGCAGATCATGCCGGCAGTGCAGATATTCAGGAGCCCCCAGGCCCAGAGCACCTTCCGCTCTCCAGCCTCTCTCCTCATCCTCATGCTCCTCTCAACCTGTAAAAGTGACTTCAGCGAAATAATGGGGCTTTGAGGGGAAAAAAGGGAAAAAAACAGCTAAAGATGAGGGGGAAATGGAATAAAAAGGCTGAAAAATGAGGGGGAAGGAAAGAGAAAAGCTGAAAGAGGGAGAAAATGAAGGAAAAAGCTAAAACAATGAAAAATATAAAAGAGGAAAAAAACATGAAAAAAGATAAAAGGTGGAGCCAAAGAGAAAACTAAAAGAGAGAGAGAAAGGAAAGAAAAAAAGTTGAAAGGGGGCAAAGAATGAAGGAAAAAATAAGCTAAAAGAGGGAAAAAATAATGAAAACAGTTAAAAGGGGTAAAAACAAAGGAAAAAATGTAAAAGGGGAAAAATAAAAAACAAGGATAAAATGCATGAAAAAGATTAAAGGGGGACAAGGATAGAAGAAAGCTTATAGAGGAGAAAAAAAGATAAAAATGCCAAAAAAAAGGAGAAAAAAAGGCGAAAAACAAACGAGGGGATGGGATGGGATGGCATTGGGCGGGATAGGGTGGGATAGGATGGGACGGAACGGGATGGGCTGGGACAGGACAGGATGGGACAGGACGGGACAGGACAGGACAGGATGGGACAGGACAGGACAGGACGGGACAGGACAGGACAGGGTCCCCCTGCAGCCAGGACAGAACAGGATGGGACAGGACAGGACAGGACGGGACAGGACAGGACGGGACAGGATGGGACAGGACAGGACAGGACGGGACAGGACGGGACAGGACAGGGTCCCCCCACAGCCGCCGCCCTCACGCAGCTGGTGCCAGGGGGCACTTCCAGCTGTTAACTCTTTCCTTCACAGAATCACAGAATCCTTAAGGTTGGACGGGACCTCCAGGGATCACCTAGTCCAACCCCTGCACACGCAGGGTCACCTAGAGCACGTGGCACAGGGCTGCGTCCAAGCGGGTTTTGAAGATCTCCAGAGAAGGAGACTCCACAACCTCTCTGGGCAGCCTGTTCTGAACACAGATAAACAGGCATTTATACTACCTACCTGCGTTCTGCATCCCCAGAAGGACCTGCTGCCTGTGAGTCATAGCCAGGTTAGTTGGTGCCCTTGTGTACTCGAAATACAGCCAGAGATCAAACACGGCATTCAGGTTGAACAGAGATGCAATTGCAAGTTCTAGAATAAAGAAAAAAAGGTTTTATAATGCTAGATGGTATGACCATGAGTAATAACTTATTTTTAATACTAAAAAACAACTTTAAAATACATAAACAACTGTTCTTGTAAGTGCCAGTCTGAGAACAGAGATAAGGTTTCTTCAGGGGTTATTTTATACAAGAACCAGTTCAGACCTTTCTACATTAAAATTCACTGATGTGGCTAGAATTCATTTATGCCACTATAATGCCTATTTGTCAAAGTGCAAGGTATTTTCCAGGCAGAACACAAACTCTACAAGGAAGTTTCACACTCCTTTGCAAGGCTCTTCCACCAAACCTTCTGTCCCTCATCTTCGCATTTGCCTCACTCCTCCTCCTTTCCATCCTCCAAGAGGATTTGATACAGCTCCTTCGGAGTCTGCTCCATTGAAAGGAACTTTCATGACCTGGAAATGTCACGCAGCCCCACAACAGGGCCACCAAGAGACTCTTCCCTGTCACTACAGTGAGGAAATTCCCACAGCTTTAACAGGGGTAAAATAAAATAAAATTAAGTTCTGCCTTTCTTTTTCCAAGCTGTCTTTAAAACAACTTCCCCAGGAAGAAAACAGAAGCACGAAATAGTCCCCTCTCCCCAAACTCATTGACGGGCAGTGACAACTCACCAATAAACCAGAGTGGCCAGAAGGGGATATTGTAGTACGTGCTGAGAAGTTTTCCAGTCCTGGTGAGGAAATACAATAAAACAGGAAAAGTTACCAATGGGCAGTAATGGGGTTCTGGGAAGTACCGAGGCCTGCACAAGGCAGGATGTTTTCCGTAACGCAGTCACATTCGCAGCCAACATACATGTCCACGCAGATCATGCCGGCAGTGCAGATATTCAGGAGCCCCCAGGCCCAGAGCACCTTCCGCTCTCCAGCCTCTCTCCTCATCCTCATGCTCCTGTCAACCTGTAAAAGTGACTTCAGCGAAATAATGGGGCTTTGAGGGGAAAAAAGGGAAAAAAACAGCTAAAGATGAGGGGGAAATGGAATAAAAAGGCTGAAAAACAGAGGGGGAAGGAAAGAGAAAAGCTGAAAGAGGGAGAAAATGAAGGAAAAAGCTAAAACAACGAAAAATATAAAAGAGGAAAAAAACATGAAAAAAGATAAAAGGTGGAGCCAAAGAGAAAACTAAAAGAGAGAGAGAAAGAAAAAAAGTTGAAAGGGGGCAGAGAATGAAGGAAAAAATAAGCTAAAAGAGGGAAAAAATAATGAAAACAGTTAAAAGGGGTAAAAACAAAGGAAAAAATGTAAAAGGGGAAAAATAAAAAACAAGGATAAAATGCATGAAAAAGATTAAAGGGGGACAAGGATAGAAGAAAGCTTATAGAGGAGAAAAAAAGATAAAAATGCCAAAAAAAAGGAGAAAAAAAGGCGAAAAACAAACGAGGGGATGGGATGGGATGGCATTGGGCGGGATAGGGTGGGATAGGATGGGACGGAACGGGATGGGCTGGGACAGGACAGGATGGGACAGGACGGGACAGGACAGGACAGGATGGGACAGGACAGGACAGGACGGGACAGGACAGGACAGGGTCCCCCTGCAGCCAGGACAGAACAGGATGGGACAGGACAGGACAGGACGGGACAGGACAGGACGGGACAGGATGGGACAGGACAGGACAGGACGGGACAGGACGGGACAGGACAGGGTCCCCCCACAGCCGCCGCCCTCACGCAGCTGGTGCCAGGGGGCACTTCCAGCTGTTAACTCTTTCCTTCACAGAATCACAGAATCCTTAAGGTTGGACGGGACCTCCAGGGATCACCTAGTCCAACCCCTGCACACGCAGGGTCACCTAGAGCACGTGGCACAGGGCTGCGTCCAAGCGGGTTTTGAAGATCTCCAGAGAAGGAGACTCCACAACCTCTCTGGGCAGCCTGTTCTGAACACAGATAAACAGGCATTTATACTACCTACCTGCGTTCTGCATCCCCAGAAGGACCTGCTGCCTGTGAGTCATAGCCAGGTTAGTTGGTGCCCTTGTGTACTCGAAATACAGCCAGAGATCAAACACGGCATTCAGGTTGAACAGAGATGCAATTGCAAGTTCTAGAATAAAGAAAAAAAGGTTTTATAATGCTAGATGGTATGACCATGAGTAATAACTTATTTTTAATACTAAAAAACAACTTTAAAATACATAAACAACTGTTCTTGTAAGTGCCAGTCTGAGGACAGAGGTAAGGCTTCTTCAGGGGTTATTTTATACAAGAACCAGTTCAGACCTTTCTACATTAAAATTCACTGATGTGGCTAGAATTCATTTATGCCACTATAATGCCTATTTGTCAAAGTGCAAGGTATTTTCCAGGCAGAACACAAACTCTACAAGGAAGTTTCACACTCCTTTGCAAGGCTCTTCCACCAAACCTTCTGTCCCTCATCTTCGCATTTGCCTCACTCCTCCTCCTTTCCATCCTCCAAGAGGATTTGATACAGCTCCTTCGGAGTCTGCTCCATTGAAAGGAACTTTCATGACCTGGAAATGTCACGCAGCCCCACAACAGGGCCGCCAAGAGACTCTTCCCTGTCACTACAGTGAGGAAATTCCCACAGCTTTAACAGGGGTAAAATAAAATAAAATTAAGTTCTGCCTTTCTTTTTCCAAGCTGTCTTTAAAACAACTTCCCCAGGAAGAAAACAGAAGCACGAAATAGTCCCCTCTCCCCAAACTCATTGACGGGCAGTGACAACTCACCAATAAACCAGAGTGGCCAGAAGGGGATATTGTAGTATGTGCTGAGAAGTTTTCCAGTCCTGGTGAGGAAATACAATAAAACAGTAAAAGTTACCAACGGGCAGCAATGGGGTTCTGGGAAGTACCGAGGCCTGCACAAGGCAGGATGTTTTCCGTAACGCAGTCACATTCGCAGCCAACATACATGTCCACGCAGATCATGCCGGCAGTGCAGATATTCAGGAGCCCCCAGGCCCAGAGCACCTTCCGCTCTCCAGCCTCTCTCCTCATCCTCATGCTCCTGTCAACCTGTAAAAGTGACTTCAGCGAAATAATGGGGCTTTGAGGGGAAAAAAGGGAAAAAAACAGCTAAAGATGAGGGGGAAATGGAATAAAAAGGCTGAAAAACAGAGGGGGAAGGAAAGAGAAAAGCTGAAAGAGGGAGAAAATGAAGGAAAAAGCTAAAACAACGAAAAATATAAAAGAGGAAAAAAACATGAAAAAAGATAAAAGGTGGAGCCAAAGAGAAAACTAAAAGAGAGAGAGAAAGAAAAAAAGTTGAAAGGGGGCAGAGAATGAAGGAAAAAATAAGCTAAAAGAGGGAAAAAATAATGAAAACAGTTAAAAGGGGTAAAAACAAAGGAAAAAATGTAAAAGGGGAAAAATAAAAAACAAGGATAAAATGCATGAAAAAGATTAAAGGGGGACAAGGATAGAAGAAAGCTTATAGAGGAGAAAAAAAGATAAAAATGCCAAAAAAAAGGAGAAAAAAGGCGAAAAACAAACGAGGGGATGGGATGGGATGGGATGGGATGGCATTGGGCGGGATAAGGTGGGATAGGATGGGACGGAACGGGATGGGCTGGGACAGGACAGGATGGGACAGGACAGGATGGGACAGGACAGGACGGGACAGGACGGGACAGGACAGGGTCCCCCTGCAGCCGCCGCCCTCACGCAGCTGGTGCCAGGGGGCACTTCCAGCTGTTAACTCTTCCCTTCACAGAATCACAGAATCCTTAAGGTTGGACGGGACCTCCAGGGATCACCTAGTCCAACCCCTGCACACGCAGGGTCACCCAGAGCACGTGGCACAGGGCTGCGTCCAGGCGGCCCTTGGAGATCTCCAGAGACGGAGACTCCACGGCCGCTCCGGGCAGCCTGTTCCCGTGCTCCGTCACCCTCACTGCTAATGTATTAGCTGGTAAAGTGTCTTTCGTGGACGTGTTCATGTTCATTTGTGATTCCCAAATGCAGAGGACGGAAGCGTGTCCGAAGAGGATGTCCTGTGTGCAGCGGGTGGGAGCGTTTCTGCCGTTGCCGTTGCCCTGGGCTCAGTGCGGGCTCAGGGCCGACCTGCCGGCAGCCCCGGTGGAGCGGAGTGAGCTCGGCCGTGGGGCCACAAAAGTGGCCACCAAAGTAAGTTTGCTCCAGCAGAGAACGGGGCTGACACAGATCCGAGCAGCAGCTCCGTGGTCAACAGGGCTGTTTTCTGAAAAAAGGCAGAAGGAAACATTTGGGGGGAAACATTCCTTTTCTTAGAAGGCATATTTTTGAGGGAATTTTTGAACTGGGAATAGGAAAATGGATTTGAGGAAATTTTTTTGGAGGGATGTTGGGAGATAATGATTTTGGGGTGGGAGGGAAGTTATTTGGGGGAAGAATTTTGGTGGGGATTTTTTTTCATTTTCCTGAGAATTGGGTCTAAGAAAAAGCTCCTGATGATTGGCCGCATAAAGGCAATATAAATAATATAGGCTCCATAAATAATATTTTGAAGGAAAGAGATGAAATTTTAGAGATGGCATTTCTATGGCTTTGTTTAGTATTCCCAACGTCTAAAGCAGGCTCCACTTAAGTGAACCTAGCAAAATATTTTTGGAGAAATGTATAACTCTCCTTAAAAGTTATTGGTGTGTACTAGGCAAATATCTGAATTTGGGGATTTTTTCTTCCCCTTTGGTATGACTCTTATCAAAGAGAAGCCAGTAACTGCTGTTCTTCTTCTTGTGGCCCAAATCAAAATAAAAGCTTTCTCATGGTTCTTTCTTGCAGTAGTAAGAGAGCGGTATGTTCTTGCTGAAGTGAGTGGAATTGTTGGAATGAGTGTCCAGGCAGTGACATTAAGGAGGAGCCCCAATGTGTGATCTGCTGAAATGAGGGCTGGGGAGCAGCATTGCTCTGGTGAGGAAGTAGACGGTATTTCCAACCTCTGGAGTTAGTGGAAGAAGTTCCCTGTCCTTGTCCTTTGAATTACTAAATCCCATGTCTCAAAAATTCTAATGAAGATAAAGGTAATGAAGACCTTTTAAGTTTGGACATCCTTCAGTGTTCTTTAAGTGTTTCCTTTAGTAGGTCTGGGTATTACTTTGAAAGAAAAAGTAGAAAAAATACCAATGCTTCCTCTTGCAAAGCTGGCACAACTGCATTGTTTAAATAGCCATGTTGAGAGTGTTAGTAATCTTAGTGCCTTGAGTCACTTTGTTTTTCCTCTACAGAGCTCCTCTAGCCACCAGTAAATTCTGCTGGGAGGATCCGTCAGGGAGATTTCCTACAGAAGGGATGAGGGAAGACGGCTTTGGGAACGGGAGGAATGCGCCGTTGTGGCCTGCTCAGTGCCAGGACGCAGCTGGGGCCTTCGCTAGCGGCGTTTTCATTTTCGCATGGCCCAGTTTGAGCTGCTGCTGCTGATGCCAAAGGAAGTCGTGCGGGTGGAGCCGCCAGCTCAGCAGGGCCGGTCAAGCAAAGAGCAGGAGAGAGCAGGTGAGAGCCGGGCACGGCTCGGTGGGGGTCAGGCCCCAGCCCACGGGGAGGAGGTTCTTCCAGGGCTGCAGTGGGCATGGGAGGCAGGGGCTCCCCTTAGAGTGGGCTGAAGAACTGGATGTGTTAATTTTGGAGAATCTCTTGGTGAAAGTCATCTCTCTCTTCCTGTTAAGGTAAGGTGTAAATGGGTGCGTGCTTTGGGAAGAGCTCCTGTTAGTGTATTTGGTGAGGGGGCTTAATTTCCCTGCCTAGCCGAGGCGTCCGGCCTCAGGGAATTCTGTGTGCGTGGGCGAGCTCAGCTCAGCACTTAGTGCCCAGCGTGGCCTGCAGTGGTGCCGGCAGGCTGGAGTTAACGCTCCGCTTCCCGCTACTAAGCTAACTCTTACCTGAAAATAAAGTTTCTCTTTTCCTCTTCTGGCTTGCTTACTTTTGAGCTTGACTTGCTTGTGCGAATGACAAGAAGTTCAGCATCATCTGCTTTCTAGCAATTGTCTTTCTCTGTTACAGTATGCAACCTGGACCAATAAGGAGACTCTCCAAGTTAAAAGCAGCAGATCCAAGTTTTAATGAGTGTAACCTTCTCTTCTTCAGTTTGATTTTACTGGATGATGCCTTAAAGCCTGGGACTGCTTTCACCTACATGCCATGGCTCATGGTTTGGAGCTGCTTGGCACTGCAAGTTGAGCGCAAGTGCAAAGTTACAGCACAGAGACACCCTAAAAGGGAGGAATAAGAAAAGGAGTATCCCCAGCTGCCTCTGGGTAACAAAGGGAGGACTTTACTTCAAAAAGTGCTTAATAGTGCTGTCCTCCCCCAATACCGAAACTGAGGAAAACCATATGCCAGTGATAAACAGCTTTTCAAGCCTCTCTTGGACTCAAGGTCACCAACCCATGTCTTTCCTGAGTCTGCTGCATGCAGAGGGTTTATATGGCTCATCACAGAAAAAGAAACCCATGAGCTCCCCTCGCAATGGGATGTTATCGCAAATACCCTGAGCATTAGCTCAGGAGCATAAGCACTCCATAGGAAACTAAATCACTGAAATGAATAAAACAAAACAAAAACAAATTTAAAACCCCCTTTTTTTCCCCTCAGATATCACTTTCTCATTAAAATTAAGCTAAGTGCAATCCACCAGCCCTGAATATATTAATCAAAGAGAGTGTAGCTGAAGATGTTTCTGGCACGCTGCATGACATCCCAGAGGTGTGAGTGCAATGCAGGGGACTGAAAACCTCTGTCAACTACTGTTCATCCTCTGGCTGAATAGCTGACATCATTTATACGGGCTTGATGCTCATATATAGCACATAAGAGTCGTTTCCATTGTTGCAGCTGAATTATAGATAAACAGTGGAAGGGAATAATAACCTTATAATAATAGAAGATGTGACAAATGTATTGCGGAAAGTCGTTCAGTTACTCTAGCAAGGAGCACAGTTCAAAGCCTGTCTAGAATAGGCTTCTACCTTCCCAATAAATATTCAGAAACTTCTTAAATCTTCAGGAACATAATATTGAACATCTGACATAAAAAATCAGTTCAGATTCCTAAGTGTTTTTAATTACATTTAATCAGAAGAAGATTTCATAATATTTTGTAACAAGCAGGATCTTTGCCAGAAGACACAGAACTCCCTCAGCTAGAGAAGTCATAGGTTGACTGCAAGTCCATGAAATAAACACAAGGCCAATTATGATTCAAGTGTAGTATAAGTTATATTCTATTCAGTGAGGAAGAAATGATTTTCCCAGCAGTGTTACTTGCACTATAATGATTATTGCATGTAAGCCAAGTTAAGGAAATGATGGAAAAACAAATTAGATGGGCTGCAGATCTGTGGCTTATCTTGACTGCTCACCTTGAAGGCACAGTTTGGAAAACATAATATACAGGACCAGGAGCCAGGATATTTGAAGCCTCTACTCTCCTTCCTTCCTCCTGATATTTCGTATTAAAATTTCTCAACAGAAATAAACATTTCCAGCAGGGATAAACACAAGGCAGCACGTCTTGCCATTCTAAGGATGTTTGCTTAATTAAAAGCAATGATAACTTTGGTTTTAACGATCTTCTGGCAAAGATAATTAAGGAGGTATAAATGATATAAGAACTTACCTTTGTCTGATATTCTCATTTTTATATGCAGCTGTTTGTTTATGAGTCATACGAGAAAAAAAAAATTGCCAAGGCTCCTTAGTTTTTATTAGGGGACACTTCAGTACTAATGACCAAGTGCTAAGGCAACGCAATAAAACACAAGGCCCCATATTATGGCACAATCTGATGGAAATCAGTAGGAATTCTTCCACCGATTTCCAGCATGCATTGTGTAAACTTTTTACTGCATGCATAAGCCTGAAAAATGGGAACAGAGGTGAACTATGTGTGACGTAATGATAGTCTCTTTATGCAGAGATGGAACTGTCCTGCTCAGAGCGTTTAACCAAAAAAGATGAGCTGGCCTCACATTCTTGGACTACATCCACAATCAGCAAATGTTCTGTACATTAAGTGCTGCATGTCTTATCTAGCTGATAGAATCCACTACAAGAGACTTAGTTAACTATGTTTGGTTTTGCTTTGGGCCAGTAAAAATGACAGTCAGCGTTACCATGAAAACTGAAACGTCATTACAAAAGGTTTCACACGGACCCTTCCAGAAGCAGGATTTGAAACACTGATGTGTTTCCAAGATCAGTCTTACTTGGCAAAAGGTCACTTAGGTTTCAGAGATGTGTTGGCCTTGCAAGGAATAAGAGACTGCACAATTTTTGTAGTTCATTGCTATGTTGAAAAAGTATGCCATTAATTTACAGCCCTTGAGCTGTAGGGTTAGACGTGGTGCTTGGTATTTCAGCACTTTTGTTTATTACCTTTTAGCCCTCAACCATTTTTCTTTAAGGTAACATCAATATCTGTTCTTGCAAACAGATCATTCAAATATTAGGCATGATACTGGCTATTCTCTCTTTCTCAGAATAAGGCATGCTTTGCAGCAATGAAAAAAATGAGCATTTGCTCAGAGTTTGACAGTTGTAAAGGATGTTTATCTCCTAGGGCTTTGTGTACTGGATTGCAGTTTTTAAAAGATTATTTTATGCTGCAAAAGTAACGGTCTACATAACCGCTCTTATTGTACTCTAAGGCAATATTCAAGGCACATACATTGAGTTGCAGAAGAGGAAATAATATGCAATGAAAGTACAGAAAGACCCAACTAACTTTGTGCTTGCGTTTTGACTTTTCACACCTCCTTTACCCCAGGGTAATCCTCCGCATCACACACACGCTTCCTCTGCTCTCCACTTAATTCAGTGAATCTGTGATCATGCGCACTCACAGTAACTACTGGGCCAGGGAGGACTGGGAGGTGGATATTGAGTGCATCATTTTCCTGCCTGAAAGTCATTCCTTAGATGGAGTCTGCAAGAAGAGACAGCGCTGATGGGAACAAGGTCTTTTTGGGAAGCAAAGCATTTGGAGACACATCCGTGCTGCCTTTCCCTGCAAGACCAGGACACCAGAGTCCATCATTGCCAGGCAAAGGCCGCAATCTGCACATGGACTTGGCCATGATGGATCTTAGGTGCCTTGGGCTTCTCCTTGCAGTGCTGGGCAGTGTTGGTGTTTGGGTGATGACAGTGTCAGCACAGCACAGGGGCATCACTGGGCCCAGGGATGTTGCCGGGACGTCTGCATCACACAACATTCCAAGCCCTCGTGTGTCACCAGAGTCAGGGATGTTGCCATGACGTCGGCATCGCATCAGAACCCCTGCCGTGTGGCCCAGGGCTGTTGCTGTGACACCGCTATTGCATCACAATCCCAGGCCCGTTATAAAGGTGGTGCTGGGGTGGCCTTGGCTCACTTTGCCTGTTCGCGAACGGGCAAAGACTTGACCTTGTGGTCAAGGAGTGAGGCTGTGGGGTAAGAGCCACTCCAGGGCCCCCTCTCCAGCCTCCCTTTGCTCAGTGACCTCCCAAGGGCCCCCAGCTGCTGCCTGGTGCCAGGGAGGGCACATGGAGTGAGTACAGGGTGCCCTTCTCTTCCCAGATATCCTCTCGTCGGCCTTGACCTGATTTTGTTATTGGATTTATTCTGCTGCGGACGCCAGGCGCGAGGGTGAGCCCAGAGCAGAGGGGCTGGGGCCAGGAGCGGGTGCAGTGGGTGGGAAGGCAGCTGGGCAGGGCTGTGGTGCCGCTGCCCAGCCTGGGGCTGGGCTTGCGGGTCGCTGCTGGGGCCACTAACATGAGCTGGGCCGTGTTTTCCTCTGCAAACAGGACTTGGGAGAAGAGCTTGGCGCCGGCCGCACGCGAGGCCCTGTCACCTCGGTGACATGGACTCTCGCGTGCGAGCCGCGTGCCAGCTTGTGGCCCTGAGCCTCGTGCTCCTTGCCATCCTGGGCATCCCCTCGGCCTGCCGCGTCCTGGCGTCTTTTTGGATGGCCTTGATGTTCATCCCTGGAGGTGAGCGGCCCTGTCCTGAGCATAGCCGGGATAGTGGGGCCAGCACCCCGGCTGCCGGCGCCCACCCCTCTGCTGGCTGGGGTTGCGCAGGGGCTGCCCCACGGCACTGACGACCTCTTGCCTTCTCTCCCACAGTCTCTGTGTTCCCCTTTGAGCTCCCGGAGGAGCCTGCTGGGATCGGGCTTTGCGTGTCTCAGTTCCGTATGGGAAAGCTACAAAATCGTGTAAAAGTTGCTGCCTGCGCCTTCGCTGCCCACCTTGCTCCTCAGCCTCCAGGAGCTCGTGTGCTGCCTCCTCTTCATGGCACTCTGCTCTCTCCCGCCTCCTGGTCAGTGCACACAGGCAGTGGCAGAGCGGGACCAGCAAGCCCGTGTACTGGGCCGGCACCACATACCGCAGCAGTTTGGGCCACAGGAGCTGCAGGCAAGAACCGGGCCACTGGGCACGCCGCTATTTCCACCTCTCCCTCCCAGGCCTCCTGTTATTGACGAAAATAACAGCGGAGAAAGACCTGGGTGTCATGGTGGACGACAAGTTGACCATGAGGCAGCAGTTGCCCTCGTGGCCAAGAAGGCCAATGGGATCCTGGGCTGCATTAAGAAGAGCGTCTCCAGCAGGTCGAGGGAGGTGATCCTGCCCCTCTACTCAGCCCTGGTGAGGCCGCATCTGGAGTATTGTGTCCAGTTCTGGGCTCCACAGTACAAGAGGGATGTGGAGCTGCTGGAGAGAGTCCAGCGCAGGGCCACAAGGATGATCAGGGGCCTGGAACATCTGCCCTATGAGGAGAGGCTGAGGGAGCTGGGCCTGTTCAGCCTGGAGAAGAGAAGGCTGAGAGGGGATCTAATCAGTGTATATAAGTACCTCAAGGGAGGGAGTGCAGAGGACGGTGATGGTCTCTTTTCAGTGGTGGCCACTGATAGGACTAGAGGAAATGGCCGGAAACTGAAACACCAAAAATTCCATAGGAACTTAAGGAAAAATTTCTTAACAGTGAGGGTGACGGAGCACTGGAACAGGCTGCCCAGAGAGGTTGTGGAGTCTCCTTCTCTGGAGATCTTCAAACCCGCTTGGACGCAGTCCTGTGCCACGTGCTCTAGGTGACCCTGCGTGTGCAGGGGTTGGACTGGATGATCTCTAGAGGTCCCTTCCAACCTTAAGCATTCTATGATTCTATGATTGTCTCTGGTGACGTCTGTGGGGGCGGAGCCTGGGATGGGGGCAGAGCCTTGGAGGGGAGGAGCCTGCAGTGGGGGTGGAGTCTGGGATGGGGGCGGAGCCTGAGATGGGGGAGGAGCCTGGGATGGGGGAGGAGCCTGGGATTGGGGGGAGGAGCCTGGGATGGGGGCGGAGCCTGAGATGGGGGAGGAGCCTGGGATGGGGAGGAGCCTGGGATTGGGGGGAGGAGCCTGGGGTGGGGGCGGAGCCTGGGGTGGGGGCGGGGCCTCGCAGAGGGGGCGGGGCTACGTGTGCGGGAACCCGGGGACCGCCCCCCTCTGGGGGCGGGGCCCAGGCGTCCGGGCAGCCCCCGGCCCCATAGAGACCCCCAGGAGGGACCCACGGCCCCTATGGGTCCCAGGAGGGTCCCATTGTCCCTATGGGTCCCTATGGGTCCCTATGGGTCCCAGGACACCCCATGGTCCCTATGGGTCCCTATGGGTCCCTATGGGTCCCATTGTCCCTATGGGTCCCTATGGGTCCCAGGACACCCCATTGTCCCTATGGGCCCCTATGGGTCCCAGGAGGGTCCCATTGTCCCTATAGGTCCCTATGGGTCCCATTGTCCCTATGGGTCCCAGGACACCCCATGGTCCCTATGGGTCACTATGGGTCCCAGTGCCCCTATGGGCCCCTATGGGTCCCATTGTCCCTATGGGTCCCTATGGGTCCCAGGAGGGTCCCATTGTCCCTATGGGTCCCAGGACACCCCACGGTCCCTATGGGTCCCTATGGGTCCCATTGTCCCTATGGGTCCCTATGGGTCCCACTGTCCCTATGGGTCCCTATGGGTCCCAGGGCACCCCATGGTCCCTATGGGTCCCTATGGGTCACTATGGGTCCCTGTGGGTCCCTATGGGTCCCGTTGTCCCTATGGGTCCCTATGGGTCCCAGGCCCCCCCATGGTCCCTATAGGTCCCTATGGGTCACCATGGGTCCCCGCATTGTCCCTATGGGTCCCGTTGTCCCCGTGGGCCCCTATGGGTCGCTATGGGTCCCATGGTCCCTATGGGTCCCTGTGGGTCACTATGGGTCCCACTGTCCCTATGGGTCCCTATGGGTCTCAGGACACTCCATGGTCCCTATGGGTCACTATGGGCCCCATTGTCCCTAAGGGTCCCTATGGGTCCCTATGGGTCCCATTGTCCCTATGGGTCCCTATGGGTCCCAGGACACCCCATGGTCCCTATGGGTCACTATGGATCTCATTGTCCCTATGGGTCCCAGGACACCCCATGGTCACTATGGGCCCCTATAGGTCCCTATGGGTCCCGTTGTCCCTATGGGTCCCTATGGGCCCCGCGCGGCCGCCATCTTCCCCCCAGCGCCAGGCCCCACCCCCCGGGCGGGCGGGCCGCTTCCTGCCCCACTTCCTGCCCCACTTCCTGCCCCGGCGCCCGTCACCTCCGTGGGCCCCACGGCCGCCGCCGGCCCCACAGGTACCGGGGGGACCCGGGGACCCACGGGGACATCGGGGGGTCCCATGGGGGCCATGAAGGGCCCAAGGGGTCTTGGGGGGTCCTATGGGGTCTTGGGGGTCCCATGAAGATCCATCCCATGGGGTCTTGGGGGTCCCATGGGGTCTTGGGGGGTCCCATGGGGTCTTGGGGGTCCCATGGGGGTCTTGGGGGGGTCCTATGGGGTCTTGGGGGTCCCATGGGTGCTATGAAGATCCCATGGGGTGTTGGGGGGGTCCTATGGGGTCTTGGGGTTTCCTATGGGGTCTTGGGGGGTCCCATGGGGTCTTGGGGGTCCCATGGGGGTCTTGGCGGGGTCCTATGGGGTCTTGGGGGTCCCATGGGGGTCTTGGGGGTCCTATGGGTGCTATGAAGATCCCATGGGGTCTTGGGGGGTCCTATGGGGTCTTGGGGTTTCCTATGGGGTCTTGGGGGTCCCATGGGTGCTATGAAGATCCCATGGGGTCTTGGGGGGTCCTATGGGGTCTTGGGGTTTCCTATGGGGTCTTGGGGGTCCCATGGGTTCTTGGGGGTCCCATGGGGGTCTTGGGGGTCCTATGGGTGCCATGAAGAGCCCAAGGGGTCTTGGGGGTCCTACGGGGTCTTGGGGGGGTCCCATGGGTCTTGGGGGTCCCATGGGGTCTTGGGGGTCCCATGAAGATCCATCCCATGGGGTCTTGGGGGTCCTATGGGGTCTTGGGGGGTCCCATGAAGATCCATCCCATGGGGTCTTGTGGGTTCTATGGGGTCTTGGGGGTCCCATGGGGTCTTGTGGGTCCCATTAAGATCCATCCCATTAGGTCCCTATGGGGTCTTGGTGGTTCTATGGGGTCTTGGGGGTCCTATGGGTGCTATGAAGATCCCATGGGGTCTTGGGGGGTCCTATGGGGTCTTGGGGTTTCCTATGGGGTCTTGGGGGTCCTATGGGTGCTATGAAGATCCCATGGGGTCTTGGGGGGTCCTATGGGGTCTTGGGGTTTCCTATGGGGTCTTGGGGGTCCCATGGGTGCTATGAAGATCCCATGGGGTCTTGGGGGTCCCATGGGGTCTTGGTGGTTCTATGGGGTCTTGGGGGTCCCATGGGTGCTATGAAGATCCCATGGGGTCTTGGGGGGTCCTATGGGGTCTTGGGGTTTCCTATGGGGTCTTGGGGGTCCCATGGGTTCTTGGGGGTCCCATGGGGGTCTTGGGGGTCCTATGGGTGCCATGAAGAGCCCAAGGGGTCTTGGGGGTCCTATGGGGTCTTGGGGGAGTCCCATGGGTCTTGGGGGTCCTATGGGGTCTTGGGGGTCCCATGGGGTCTTGGGGGTCCCATGAAGATCCATCCCATGGGGTCTTGGGGGTCCCATGGGGTTTTGGGGGTCCTATGGGGTCTTGGGGGTCCCATGAAGATCCATCCCATGGGGTCTTGTGGGTCCTATGGGTTCTATGGGGTCTTGGGGGTCCCCTGGGGTCTTGTGGGTCCCATTAAGATCCATCCCATTAGGTCCCTATGGGGTCTTGGGGGTCCTATGGGGTCTTAGGGGTCCCATGGGTGCCATGAAGAGCCCATGGGGTCTTGGGGGTTCTATGGGGTCTTGGGGGTTCTATGAAGATCCATCCCATGGGGTCTTGGGGGTCCTATGGGGTCTTGGGGGTCCCATGGGGTCTTGGTGGTTCTATGGGGTCTTGGGGGTCCCATGGGTGCCATGAAGATCCATCCCATGGGGGTCTTGGGGGTCCCATGGGGTCTTGGTGGTTCTATGGGGTCTTGGGGGTCCCATGGGTGCTATGAAGATCCCATGGGGTCTTGGGGGGTCCTATGGGGTCTTGGGGTTTCCTATGGGGTCTTGGGGGTCCCATGGGTTCTTGGGGGTCCCATGGGGGTCTTGGGGGTCCTATGGGTGACATGAAGAGACCAAGGGGTCTTGGGGGTCCTATGGGGTCTTGGGGGGGTCCCATGGGTCTTGGGGGTCCTATGGGGTCTTGGGGGTCCCATGGGGTCTTGGGGGTCCCATGAAGATCCATCCCATGGGGTCTTGTGGGTCCTATGGGTTCTATGGGGTCTTGGGGGTCCTATGGGGTCTTGGGGGTCCCATGAAGATCCATCCCATGGGGTCTTGGGGGTCCCATGGGGTCTTGGGGGTCCCATTTGTGCCATGAAGATCCATCCCATGGGGTCTTGGGGGTCCCATGGGGTCTTAGGGGTCCCATGGTTGCCATGAAGATCCCATGGGGTCTTGGGGGTCCTATGGGGTCTTGGGGGTCCCATGAAGATCCATCCCATGGGGTCTTGGGGGTCCCAAGGGGTCTTGGGGGTCCCATGGGTGCTATGAAGATCCCATGGGGTCTTGGGGGCCCTATGGGGTCTTGGGGGTTCTATGGGGTCTTGGGGGTCCCATGGGTGCCATGAAGAGCCCATGGGTGCTATGAAGATCCCATGGGGGTCTTGGGGGTTCTATGGGGTCTTCTGGGGTGCCATGGGGGTCTTGGGGGTCCCAAGGGGTCTTGGGGGGGTCCCAGGGGTGCCACGAAGAGCCCATGGGGTCTTGGGGGTCCCATGGGTGCCATGAAGATCCCATGGGGTCTTGGGGGCCCTATGGAGTCTTGGGGGGTCCCATGGGGGTCTTGGGGGTCCCACTGGTCTTGGGGAGTCCCATGGGTGCCATTAAGATCCCATGGGGTCTTGGGGGTCCTATGGGGTCTTGGGGGTCCCATAGGTGCCATGAAGAGCCCATGGGGTCTTGGGGGTCCTATGAGGCCTTGGGGGTCCCATGAAGATCCATCCCATGGGTTCTTGGGTGTTCTATAGGGTCTTTGGGGGTCCCATGGGTTCCATGAAGATCCCATGAGGTCTTGGAGGTCCCATGGCTCCTTGGGGGTCCTATGGGTGCTCGGGGGCTCCCATAAGATCTCAGGGGTCTCGGGGGGGCCTCACGGGACCCATGGGACCCATTGGCCCCCTAGGTCACCCAAGCCATGGGGGGCTGCTGGGCTGCCGCCCTCTGCGCCATCATGGCCGCCGTGGGCATGGCCACCATTGACCCCAACGTGGCCACCGTTGACCCCAACGTGGCCACCGTTGACCCCAACATGGCCGCCAAGGTCAACGTGGCCACCGTTGACCCCAATGTGGCCACCGTTGACCCCAACATGGCCGCCAAGGTCAACGTGGCCACCATTGACCCCAACGTGGCCACCGTTGACCCCAACATGGCCGCCAAGGTCAACGTGGCCACCGTTGACCCCAACGTGGCCACCGTTGACCCTGATGTGGCCACCAAGGTCAACGTGGCCACCGTTGACCCCAATGTGGCCACCGTTGACCCTGATGTGGCCACCAAGGTCAACGTGGCCACCGCCAACGCCAAGATGGCCACCGCTGGCCTCAAGATGGCCACCGATGGCCTCAAGATGGCCGCCACCGGAAGGGCCGCCATGGCCACCGCGACCTCCCACGTGGCCTCCGCGACCTCTGAAGAGGCCCCATTGGCCACCATGGACTCCCAAGTGGCCTCCGAGACCTCCCGAGTGGCCTCCATTGGGTCCCCATTGGCCTCCGCGACCTCCCGAGTGGCCCCATTGGCCTCCAGGAGCTCCCAGGTGGCCTCCACGACCTCCTCATTGGCCTCCATGGACTCCCAAGTGGCCTCCATGACCTCCCAAGTGGCCTTCATGGACTCCCAGGTGGCCTCCACTGGGTCCTCATTGGCCTCCACGACCTCCCTGGTGGCCTCCGCGACCTCCCAAGTGGCCCCATTGGCCTCCGCTGGGTCCCCATTGGCTGCCATGGACTCCCAAGTGGCCTCCGCGACCTCCCAAGTGGCCTCCATGACCTCCCAAGTGGCCTCCACTGGGTCCCCATCGGCCTCCACTGGGTCCCCATTTGCCACCACGACCTCCCCATTGGCCTCCACTGTCCCCCCATTGACCTCCACTGTCCCATTGGCCTCCACTGTGTCCCCGTTGGCCTCCATGACCTCCCAAGTGGCCTCCACTGTCCCCTCATTGGCCTCCACTGTCCCATTGGCCTCCACTGTGTCCCCATCGGCCTCCACTGGGTCCTCATTGGCCTCCACGACCTCCCAAGTGGCCTCCATGACCCCCCAAGTGGCCTCCACTGTCCCCCCATTGGCCTCCACTTTGTCCCCATCGGCCTCCGTCACCTCCCGATTGTCCCCGTTGTCCCCCGGTGGTGGCCGGTGGCAGCTGGCGCTGGCGGTGGCCGCGGTGACGGTGACGGTGGCCGCGGTGGCCCTGGCGGTGGCCGCGCGGCGGCGGCGGCGCTCGGGGGCGGCGGCCATGTTGGTCCCCTGGGCCGGCCCCGCGCGATTGGACGAGGCCGAGGCCGGGGGGTCCCTGCTTGGGGACATGGGGACGATGGGGACAATGGGGACAATGGGGACGATGGGGACGATGGGGACCTTCCGGCCGGGGTCGGTGGTCATGGAGGAGCTGGTGGCGCCTGGGGACGTTGGGGACAATGGGGACATCGGGGGACATGGGGACAATGGGGACATTGGGGACAATGGGGACATTGGGGACATTGGGGACAACAGGGACATTGGGGACAATGGGGACAATGGGGGCATCAGGGGCAATGGGGACATTGGGGGCGATAGGGACAATGGGGACATTGGGGACAACGGGGACATTGGGGACAATGGGGACAATGGGGACATTGGGGGCAATAGGGACAATGGGGACAATGACCCCAAGGCCAATGGGGGCCCCGGCGTCCGGGACGGCCCCCCCATGTGACACCCCCCCCCAGGTGACATCGGGGCCTTGGTGACATCGGGGACCCCAACGACTCTATTTTCCCCCTTTTTCCCCCCATTTTGGAGCCTTCGCGCTGGTTTTTAATCAGCTCTTTAATAAAATCGTCGTTTTTGGCCCCAAAACGGCCTCGCGAGGGGCCCCGGCGTCCGGGGCGGCGGCGCTGGCCCTTTAAGGCAATGGCGGCCGCGGGGGGCGGGATCCGGATCCTGGAAAAGCCGGAGCCGGGTTGGGAATGGAGGGGGCGGAGCCAAAACGGGGCCCCCCAAACCCCCCATTTTCCCCCGAATTTCCCATTTTTCCGCAATTTTCCCCAATTTCTCCCATTTCTCCCCAATTTCTCCCAATTTCCCCCGTTTCTCCCCAATTTCCTCCGTTTCTCCCCGTTTTTCTCCAATTTCTCCCCAATTTCTCCCATTTCTCCCCATTTTCCCCAATTTCTCCCCATTTCCCCCAATTTCTCCCCAATTTCCCCCATTTATTCCCATTTCCCCCAATTTCTCCCCAATTTCCCCCATTTATTCCCATTTCCCCCAATTTCTCCCCATTTATCCCCAATTTCTCCCAATTTCCCCCGTTTCTACCCAATTTCCCCCATTTCTCCCCAATTTTCCCCCATTTTCTCCCAAATTTCCCCCAAATTTCCCCCATTTCTCCCCAATTCTCCCCCATTTTCTCCCAAATTTCCCCAAAATTTCCCCCATTTCTCCCCAATTTTCCCCAATTTCTCCCATTTCTCCCCAGTTTCCCCCAATTTCTCCCAATTTACCCAATTTCCCCCATTTCTCCCCAATTTCTCCCTATTTCCCCCATTTCTCCCCATTTCCCTCCAATTTCTCCCCATTTCTCCCCAATTTCCCCCATTTATCTCCAATTTCTCCCCATTTCCCCCAATTTCCCCCATTTCTCCCCATTTCCTCCAATTTCTCCCCATTTATCCCCAATTTTCCCCAATTTCCCCCATTTCTCCCCATTTCCCTCCAATTTCTCCCCATTATCCCCAATTTTCCCCAATTTCCCATTTCCCCCCAATTTCCCCCATTTCTCCCCATTTCCCCCAATTTCTCCCCATTTATCCCCAATTTCCCCCATTTCTCCCCATTTCCCTCCAATTTCCCCCATTTCTCCCCAATTTCCCATTTCACATTTCTCCCCAATTTCCCCTATTTCTCCCAAATTTCCCCCATTTCTCCCCAGTTTCTCCCAATTTCCCCCAATTTCCATTTCTCCCAAATTTCCATTTCTCCCAAATTTCCCCTATCTCCCAATTTCCCCCAATATCTCCCATTTTCTCCCAATTTCCCCTGAATTTCCCCCTATTCCCCCCATTTCCCCCAATTTCTCCCAAATTTCTCCCAAATTCTCCCAATTTCTCCCCATTTTCTCCCAATTTCCCCCATTTCTCTCCCCACCGATGTCCCCTATGTCCCCCATTGTCCCCAAGTGTCACCACAGCCCCCAGGTCCATGTGGCACCAGGCCTAGCTCAACTCTAGAGCAACCGCCAGACCAGGCCCCGTAGGCCCAAATGTCCCAATTTCTCCCCATTTTCTCCCAAATTTCTCCCAATTTCTCCCAATTTCCCCCATTTCTCACCCCACCAACGTCCCCCCATGTCCCCCATTGTCCCCAAGTGTCACCACAGCCCCCAGGTCCATGTGGCACCAGGCCCAGGCCCAGGCCTAGAGCAGCCGCCAGACCAGGCCCCGTAGGCCCAAATCTCCCAATTTCTCCCCATTTCTCCCAAATTTTCCCAATTTCTCCCATTTTCTCCCCATTTCTCACCCCACTAATGTCCCCCCATTGTCCCCAAGTGTCACCACAGCCCCAGGTCCATGTGGCACCAGGGCCAGGCCCAGCTCTAGAGCGGCTGGTAGCCCAGGCCCCGTAGGCCCAAATCTCCCAATTTCTCCCCATTTTCTCCCAAATTCTCCCAATTTTCTCCCAAATTTTCCCAATTTCTCCAATTTTCCCCCCATTTCTCACCCTGTCGATGTCCCCCCATTGTCCCCAAGTGTCACCACAGCCCCCAGGTCCATGTGGCACCAGGCCCTGGTCCATCTCTAGAGTAGCTTCTAGACCAGGCCCCGTAGGCCCAAATCTCCCAATTTCTCCCCATTTTCTCCCAATTTCTCCCCATTTTCTCCCAAATTCTCCCACTTTCTCCCCATTTTTGCCCAATTTCATTTCTCCCCATTTCTCACCCTGTCGACGTCCCCCCATGTCCCCCATGTCCCCCATTGTCCCCAAGTGTCACCACAGCCCCCAGGTCCATGTGGCACCAGGCCCAGGCCCAGCTCTAGAGCAACCGCCAGACCAGGCCCCGTAGGCCCAAATCTCCCAATTTCTCCCCATTTTCTCCCAAATTCTCCCATTTTTTCCCAAATTTCTCCCAATTTCCCCCATTTCTCTCCCCACCGACGTCCCCCCATGTCCCCCATTGTCCCCAAGTGTCACCACAGGCCCAGGCCCAGCTCTAGAGTGGCTGGTAGCCCAGGAACCCGTAGGCCCCAAATCTCCCAATTTCTCCCCATTTTCTCCCAAATTCTCCCCATTTTCTCCCAAATTTTCCCAATTTCTCCCAAATTTATCCCATTTCTCACCCCGCCGACGTCCCCCGTTGTCACCCCTGCAGCCCCCGCAGCCACCGGGCCGTGCGGCGCCGGGCCCGGGCCCAGCTGTAGAGCGGCCGGTAGCCCAGGTAGCCCCGGGCCTTCCCGGGCCTCACGCTGAAGGCCGTGGAGGCCACGGCCAACGTGTAGCCATTGAGCAAAGATGGCCCCGTCCCCGTCACCGCGGCCACCAACGGGGCCAATAGGGCCAATAGGGGCGGGAGCCACCGCGGGGACACCCAGGGTGGCCTCGTGTCCCCCCCGGCCGCCGCCACCAGCCCCGCGTTGAAGGCGTCGTAGGAGGCCGCGGGGGACCCGTCGTAGCAGAAGAAGGCCAGGCCCCACGGTGACCCCGTGGTGGCGTCGTCATTGTCATCGTCATTGTCATCGGGGTCGTCATCAGGGTCGTCGTCGTCGTCCGATGAGCTGGGAGGGACTTGGGGGGTCTTGGTGGCCTCAATGGTGGCCCCAATGGCCTCAATGGTCTTGGGGCCTCAATGGTCTTGGTGGCCCCAATGGTGGCTCCAATGGTCTTGGTGGCTTCTATGGTCTTGGTGGCCTCAATGGTGGCCCCAATGGTCTTGGTGGCCTCCATGGTCTTGGTGGCCTCAATGGTGGCCCCAATGGTCTTGGTGGCCTCCATGGTCTTGGTGGCCTCCATGGTCTTGGGGGCTTCAATGGTGGCCCCAATAGTGGCCTCAGTGTCTTTGGTGGCCTCAGTGTCCTTGGTGGCCTCCATGGTCTTAGTGGCCTCAATGGTGGCTCCAATGGTCTTGGTGGCCTCCATGGTCTTGGTGGCCCCAATGGGGGCTCCAATGGTCTTGGTGGCCTCAATGGTCTTGGTGGCCTCAATGGTCTTGGGGGCTCCAATGGTGGCCTCAGTGGCCTCCATGGTCTTGGTGGCCTCAATGGTGGCCCCAGTGGTGGCTCCAATGGTGGCCTCAAGGGCCTCAATGGTCTTGGTGGCCCCAATGGTCTTAGAGACCTCAATGGTGGCCTCAGTGTCCTTGGTGGCCTCAATGGTTTTGGTGGCCTCAATGGTCTTGCGGGCCTCAATGGTCTTGGTGGCCTCAGTGTCCTTGGGGGCTCCAATGGTGGCCCCAATGGTGGCCTCAAGTGGCCTCGGTGGCCCCAATGGTCTCGGTGGCCCCAATGGGGGTCTCTACAGTCTTGGTGGCCTCAATGGCCTTGGTGGCCCCAATGGTGTCCTCAATGATCTTGGTGGCCTCAATGGCTTTGGTGGCCTCCATGGTCTTGCTGGCTCCAATGGTGGCCCCAATGGCCTCCACAGTCTTGGTGTCCCCAACGGTGGCTTCTTTGGTCTCGGCGGCCTCCTTGGTCTTGGTGGCCTCCTTGGTGGCCTCCTTGGTGGCCTCCTCGGTGGCCTCCTCCCGCAGGGCTGCCCGGGCCACCAGCAGGTGCATCCAGGCCACGTTACCTGGGGGGACACGGGGGGTGTCACCAAGGGGACCCAGGGGACACTTAGGGGACCCTTGGGGACACCCAGGGGACACTAAGGGGACCAATGGGGACACCCAGGGGACACTTGGGGACACCCAGGGGACCCTCGGGGACACCCAGGGAACACTTAGGGGACACTTGGGGACACCCAGATGACACTTGGGGACACCCAGGGGACACTCAAGACACCCTTGGAGACACCCAGGTGACACTTGGGGACCCTTGGGGACACATGGGAGAGACTTGGGGACACCCGGGGGACCCTTGGGGACCCTTGGGGACACCCGGGGGACACTTGGGGACATGCAGGTGGCACTTGGGGACACCCAGGGGACACTCAAGAGACCCTTGGGGACAACCAGGGGACACCCGAGGGACACTCGGGGACACCTGGAAGACCCTTGGGGACACCCAGGGGACACTTGGGGACCCTTGGAGACACCTGGGAGACACTTGGGGACACCCAGGGGACACTCAAGAGGCCCTTGGGGACACCCAAGTGACACCCAGGGGACACTTGGGGACCCTTGGGGACACCCAGGGGACCCTTGGGGACACCCAGGGGACCTTTGGGGACCCTTGGGGACATCCAGATGACACTTGGGGACACTTTGGGACACCCAGGTGACACTTGGGGACCCTCGGGAGACCCTTAGGGACCCCCAAGTGACACCTGGGGACATTTAGTGACCTTTGGGGACCCCCCCGGGTGACCCTGCGGTGACATTGGGGACCCTTGGGGACACTGGGGACCCCCAGGTGACACTCAGGGACACTGGGTGACATTGGGGACCCCTTGGTGACATTTGGGGACACTGGATGACCCTTGGGGACACTGGGTGACATTGGGGACCCCCAGGTGACACTTGGGGACCCCTGGGTGACCCTTGGTGGCACTTGGGGACATTGAGGACCCCCCCAGGTGACACTTGGGGACATTGGGTGACACTTGGGGACATTTGGGGACATTTGGTGACCCCGATGATGTCACCGCTCACCCGCGTACACCCGGCTGTGCTCCACCCCCAAGGGGACGTTGGGGACATTGGGGACCCCCAGGTGACCCTTGGGGACATTGGGGACCCTTAAGGACCCCCCCAGGTGACACTTGGGGACATTGAGGACCCTTGGGGACATTGGGGACCCTTGGGGACATTTGGGGACCCCCAGGTGACACTTGGGCGACCCTTGGGGACATTGGGTGACCCTAGGGGACCCCTAAGTGACACTTGGGGACACTGGGTGACATTGGGGACCCTTGGAATCATTGGGGACACTTGGGGACACTGGGTGACACTTGGGGACCCCTAGGTGACACTCGGGGACATTGGGTGACATTGGGGACCCTTGGGGACATTGAGGATCCTTGGGGACCCCTAGGTGACACTCGGGGACATTGGGGACCCTTGGGGACCCCTAAGTAACACTTGGGGACATTGGGTGACACTGGGGACCCTTGGGGACCCCCAGGTGACACTCGGGGACATTGGATAACCCTTGGGGACATTTGGGGACACTGGGTGACACTTGGGGATATTTGGGACCCTTGGGGACATTGGGGACCCTTGGGGATATTGGGGACCCCTAGGTGACACTCAGGGACACTGGGTGACATTGGGGACCCTTGGGGACATTGAGGACTCTTGGGGACCCTTGGGGATATTGGGGACCCTTGGGGACCCTTGGGGACATTCGGGGACATTTGGGGACATTTGGTGACCCCGATGACGTCACCGCTCACCCGCGTACACCCGGCTGTGCTCCGCCCCCGGGGGACCCTTGGGGACATTGGGGACCCCCAGGTGACACTTGGGGACACTGGGTGACATTGGGGACCCTTGGGGACCCCTAGGTGACACTTGGGGACATTTGGGGACACTGGGTGACACTTGGGGACATTGGGGACCCCCAGGTGACATTTGGGGACATTGGGTGACCCTTGGGGACATTGGGTGACACTTGGGGACATTGGGGACCCTTGGGTGGCCCTTGGGGACATTGGGGACCCTTGGGGACACCCTGGTGACACTTGGGGACATTTGGGGACATTGGGGGACCCCCAGGTGACACTTGGGGACATTGGGGACCCCCAGGTGACACTTGGGTGACATTGGGGACCCTTGGGGACATTGGGTGACCTTAAGGGACATTTGGGGACATTGGGGAGCCCCAGGTGACATTTGGGGACATTTGGGGACCCCTAGGTGACACTCGGGGACATTGGGGACCCCCAGGTGACACTTGGGGACATTGGGTGACACTGGGGACCCTTGGGGACATTGGGTGACCCTAAGGGACATTTGGGGACATTGGGGACCCCCAGGTGACATTTGGGGACATTCGGGGACATTGGGGGACCCCTAGGTGACACTTGGGGACATTGGGGACCCCCGGGTGACACTTGGGGACCCCTTGGGGACATTGGGTGACACTTTGGGACATTGGGGACCCTTGGGGACCCCCAGGTGACACTTGGGGACATTGGGGACCCCTAGGTGACACTTGGGGACCCCTTGGTGACATTTGGGGACACTTGGGTGACCCCGATGACGTCACCGCTCACCCGCGTACACCCGACTGTGCTCCGCCCCCGGGGGACATTGGGGACATTGGGGACCCCCAGGTGACACTTGGGGACATTGGGTGACACTGGGGACCCTTGGGGACATTGGGTGACCCTTGGGGACTCCTTGGTGACATTTGGGGACATTGGGGACCCTTGGGGACATTGGGTGAAACTTGCGGACATTGGGGACCCTTGGGGAGCCCCAGGTGACACTTGGGGACATTGGGTGACACTGGGGACACCTTGGGGACATTTGGGGACATTGGGTGACCCTTGGGTACATTGGGTGACACTTGGGGACATTGGGGACCCTTGGGTGGCCCTTGGGGACATTGGGGACCCTTGTGGACCCCTTGGTGACACTTGGGGACATTGGGTGACACTGGGGACCCTGGGACATGGGTGACCCTAGGGACATTGGGGTG